>NW_028277933.1:324600-649200 GCF_059751315.1 Micrasema longulum
TCCAGTAAATTGACTGCAGTGCAGAGTCAATTCTACCATATAAAACAAAATTATCTTATAGATTTTATATTTGAAGCACTTATGGTGGTCTCAGCATCTCCCTATTTATCTTTATCAAGTAGAAAGTTTATTTGTTAGTTTTGTGTGTTTCAATTATGTTTCATATGTATTTGATACTGTGATTTAATTATGTTTAATAAGGTACGAGTATGTTTCAAAATTGTATAAAATGTCTCAACATTATCATTGACAAAAAAAAAGTTTTGCATTTATTTTATTTATTATTTATTTATTTATTTATTTATTTATTATGGATAACTTATATAGCGCCATTTTCGTAATAAAATACCTCAAGGGCGCTGTACATGGTGATTCTATTGTTAAGTTAATTTAATTGAAGCTTTAAATTTGTAATTTAATTAAAATAATTTATTTTGTTGTCACGTGCTACGGATTTATTCAAATGATTTAGAGAACAAGTGGGTTTTAAGTTTTTTCCGAAACATCACTTCACTTTCACAGCCTCGCACCTCTGCTGGGAGAGCATTCCATGCCCTGCGACCGCAAATGCGCGTTCACTAAATTTAGTGCGCTGTTTGCGTAGAGGTATAATAACTTTTCCTCTCGCCGTAGACGTAGCTGATCTAAGCGTGAGACGCCTGTCAGCTAGTTCATCTGGAATGCATAGTTCCCTTAGATATTCCCCGAGTTGTGCAGTGACTTATACATAAGCCAACAGAGTTTGTATTCGACCCTCTGTGGAAAACGTAGCCAGTGTAGTTCCCGAAGTAGTGGAGTGATATGACTGAACTTAGAGATTCCGAAAGTAAGTCTCGCTGCGGCATTCAATACAGATTGTAGGCGAGTCATTTTGTTCATTGGTAGACCTGCATAGATACCATTACAATAATCGACTCTAGACACTACAAACGCATTTATTAATTGACGGGCGGCATCAACCGGCAAATTTTTTCATATGCATTTAATTTGTCTCAGCTGGTAGAAGCATGAACTTATCGTTCTACTAATTTGAGCGTCAAGAGATAGGTCAGAATTGAGTAAAACTCCCAGTAGTTTAACGGTGGGTAAAGCGGTACTCCCTACATTAGGTAGAGCCGTATCCTGGATCAAATTCTGTCGTCTGGCTGAAGCCACCCACAGTTGTTCAGTTTTTGATGGGTTTAATGTTAGTCTGTTTTCAGCCATCCAGTTTCCTATTTTCTTGATGCATCCATCAATTAAATTGACAAGCACACTTCTCTCGCCTGGTTTGCAATAAAAATAAATCTGCGTCTACATCTGCATAGCAGTGCGACCACAATCCACATTCTTTGATAATGTTTTCTATATCTTTAGTGTTTACATACAACATTACATTTTTATTATATTTTTAAAACATTTTTTAAATTATTTTTTTACAGGACTCGCCAAGCCAATTAATATGGATTGTCGGTAAAGACCCTTTACATGAAAACATATGATAACACTACATAGTTATATAATAATAATTACTACTAACTTAAATATAAGGAGCGAAAAAAAAAACATATAATTTATGTTTTCAAATAATATTTAGAAAAATGCAAAAAAAAATAAAAAATACGTTCATGATATCGCAATTATAAGATAAAAAATAAATAAAAATATATCAAATAAATATTAAAACATCAATTGTAGAAGAACAAACAAAATAAATGAATAATTTCCCTATCTGCACTGAAAGGTGCACAGGGCACTGCATCGGTACAGTCTCCAATTGCAGCTAACGTTTTTGTATAATTTTAATTACATGGACGCTAAAGTGATTTAGTCAAGCGATTATAAAATATTACAGTGAAAAACCACTTTTAAAACCAATGTTTAATCTTGACCCTGCCAGGAATCGAATCTGGGACCTCAAGTATGGTTGACAAATCCGTCAACCACTACACGAGCCAGACTTGTATCCATCGATTTTTTTCTGAATATTATTTAACAACTGATTACTCAACATATTAAATTCTAAATAAAATTACTACGTACATATTTAATTTGCGTATAATCACGTAAATAACACAAACTGAATACGTTTTTATGATATTAAACATGCAAAATCACGTTGAATCACAAAATACAGTGCTTCAAATATTAACTTTATACTAACTTTAGATTATTTGACACTACTTAATATGACCAAACGTGGACCAGGAATTCATCACTGAACGACAAATTGATAAAAATGACATTCAAGTATGCAGAAATCATCCTTCGTGGGATGAATTGCCAATAGACATTCGAGTATTGCGACGATTAACGTAGTAGAGTTTATAAATGAATTTTGTCTCAGTCCAGAAACCAGATACACATAGCCAACAGCCCAACAGCGGGTACTAGTATCTAAATATACAGAAGTTGGTATAAAGTCAACCTGAAATTTTGCAGCTGCAGAATTCATTATATTCCTCGTCCGCCGAGAATTCCTTCAAATTATTCCCTAACATGAGACACCATACCGAGGATACATTATTATGCAGTGAGTAGGTATAGGTGATACACACACTTACCAACTGCGACTACTACCCACTGTGCATGTGTGCGTGTGTGCATACATGTATACCTAGTACCTAGTTACATTTTATTGTTTCTTTCGGCACATAGCATTATACCGACTCGTCTCGACAACTACTTAGTGGTATTTGGTATTTTGTACTGAGAGACAATAATACCCCCTGCAAATATACGTAACAAAACTCTTCATTTTTTACTTTTAACTTTATGTACGAGAAAAAGTAATTTCATATTTCACGCCTTTTTTTTCAACTAAGTATATCTCGTTCATTATTGGTTACATCGGACGATTCGATACGGCGTTTAAAAGGTGTAAGTGTATACTACAAACGCTTTTTAAACAATATTGCGCTTTATCGGTTCAGTCGTGAACTACCGTGCGTCGAGTATGGAGGTCTCAAGGGAAAAAATTCGCCATATTTTACATTTTTACTACGTGAAAGGGAAAAACTCGTCGAAAGCGACCAAAAAAATGTTCGGTGTATACAGGGTCGATATTTTTTCGGTTCGTGCTGCGCAGCAGTGATTCAAGTGATTTCGTTTTGCTGTAGTGGAGGTGAATGATACACCACGCTCTGGCATGCCTGACGTCAAAAAAGACGATAAAATCATGGAAAATATCGAGATAGACTGTCATGTTAGCAGTCGTAGCATCACTCAGGAGCTGAATATTGATCATAAAACCGTTTCGAACCATTTGCCGAAGGCTAGATTTTTTTAAAAAACTTGATGTTTGGGTGCCACACGAGCTGACGCAAAAAAACCTCATAGACCAAATTTCCATCTGCGAATCGCTGCTGAATCGCAACAAAACCGACCCATTTCTGAAGCGGCTGGTGACTGGTGATTAAAAATAAGTCTTTTACGACAATGTCAAGCAACAGAGCTCGTGGTTGAAAGCCAACGAAGCGGCCCAGACCGTGGCCAAGCCAGGAAGGTGTTGCTGTGTGTTTGGTGGTATTGGCAGGGAATACTCTACTATAAACTGATCCCCAATAGCCAAACGCTCAATTCTACCCTTTACTGTAAATAACTCGACCGTTTGAAGCTGGCGATCGAACAGAAGCGGCCAGCATTGGTGAATAAGAGAGGAATCGTGTTTCATCAGAACAACGCCAGGCCGCATACATCTTTGATGATGCGCCAAGTGACTACTACCTGTTTCTGTCTATGGCTAACGCGCTTAGGGGTACAAATTTGGCCTCAATAGAGGCATGTGAAAATTGGTAGCTCGAGTTTTTTGCCAATAGGGACAAGGACTTCTAGAAAGGGGCATTATGAAGTTGAATTTTCGTTGACAACAAATTTTTAAACAGAACGGCGCATATTTGACTTAAATCGGATGATTGTAACACTTTTTATGAAGCATTGAAATAAAGCAAAAAATACGAAATTACTTTTTCCTCAACCTAATATTATATACTGACCACTGTCAAAATAAGGAAAGCCCGATACTTCGGTCCCACATTTCACGGGGTAAAAATAGCCAAGCTGCTTTCAAAACTAATAAACACCTTTTGAAAATAATGTTGATCACAAATACGACATTACTCATTTTGCAGAAAACACCCACAAAACTAGAAAAATCTTACTTGTCGTCCAGGGTTTTGGTTCAAATTTCCATACAAAACTGTATTGTCACCCGTCTAGAAATAAATTTTAATATGACATTCCCATACATGTTGGCTACTATGGAAAATCAAAGTACGTAGAAAACTGGTGGCATTTATTTTTGAAAGGGGGAACGTTTTTATAGACCTGAAATCATTATATTAAATCGGTTTCCAAGACAGACAATGGCGTGAATTTTAACCCTCAATTTTATTGTTTATATTACTTATTTAAACCGGACAATTTTATAATCAATACTTTGGATTTGTCAAAATCTTTGTTAACAAATTCTATGTTCTCAACAGCTTCATCTATTTTGAAACAGTATAAAATATTTATTTTATTTAAAAGCTTCTACCAGACATTCTGTAAAACCTCTGAGGCTTGCCTGCGCCCATGCCGCACCGTGCCGCCGCGCTGTCCGCCAGCACTTGCGCTGTAATTAGCTTTAATAATCGTTAGTGATTACT
Organism: Micrasema longulum; assembly: GCF_059751315.1. NCBI lineage: Eukaryota > Metazoa > Arthropoda > Insecta > Trichoptera > Brachycentridae > Micrasema > Micrasema longulum. Next base: position 329,229 of record NW_028277933.1, read on the forward strand.
GAGGGCCGCTAATTCTAACAAATGTTTGTCCTCTAATTATACTTAATCCTCGTCTGCTACATATAATTATGCATTCTGCAGTACTACAATAATACATTTCTACTTTTCAATTGTATTATTTATTAATCCGTCTTTTATTCAAAGGACTATAAATATTGACAGACGCCGCAAATTGTTTCGTTTCATACCGGCTAGATAAAAAAAATCTAAAAGGTCTTGAAACCCATTTGTGCGATGTATTTCATCCTGCCGTAATGAAAAATTGTGTTTAATATGTATTCTTTTTATTTTTGAATGTTTGATAGTTCACTGAAAGGAACATATTAAATTCTCGAGAAATTGAAATCTGCGTAAAATTATGTTTTTATATATACATTTTTTACATATGTCTGAAAATCGTGTACACAGTGTCTGAAAAATAAAAAATAAACATTTTGCGAGATAAAAAAAACGATAATAGATTAAATTTAACATTTAAGTTGCTGTATATGACTCAATATTGTTAAAAATACGTTTTGGAGAAAAACTCTCAAGAAGTTAAAAAACAAAAAAAAGTATGGACTATGAACTGACCAAATTAGTAATTTTTTATAGAAGCCTATCATGTTTCAAAACAAAATATGAGAAAAAACTGTAGTGGATATCGTTTAAAGTAATCTTTATTTTTTTAAACCAGAAATAATTACTTTTAACTTAAAATACAACCTTGACCGTAGTGCGACAATCAGCGAATAAATGCAACTAAGTATTCATAAATAAATTATTGTACTTTAAGATCCTATCATTAGTAAACGTATGAATTAGTCAGACCAATTAAGCATGCATTTTTCAAGCTGATTATCTTGGAATACTTCCATGATGTCATCGCTCACAAATTCTGAAGTGAATTTACAGCGTCTAGCTTATATGAAACGAAACAGTGTGCGCCGTGGCGCAGTTAGTTAGACTTGTTGGGATATGATCCGTGGTTAGATTATCCTGATAAAATATTATTTCATTACAGTTATTTTGAATCATTAGGTTATTAAATCATACGCCATGAATATTACTTGAAATTTATTTTTCGCTGAGTTTATCATGGTAAGAATTAATTACGATCAAAAGATTTCGAGATTAAACGTCACATATTAGTTCAGAGGCTGTCGGCGTGGAAAGAACGATCTCTCTCGTAACGTTTCGACAGCGCCTTCCGTTGGGCGGTCTCGTGTATAGTGCGATGTTCAGGCCAATTGAGAAACTAGCGTCGCGGGTTCGACTTCCGCCACTTGCAAAGAAAAAATAATATTTTTTTTTTGGAAAGATTCCTCAGTTGGACTGGGAGTTGTGGTCATTCCTCACAAAGTCAAACCATCGAGATTCTTCTGAGACACCTATTCTCAAAACTCAGTATTTTGCGGTTTTGGACCCTAGTGAGGTGCCACGATTCGCATCCGTAGAGAAGAATAGGCGTTATACGGGCGTAATATGGGCTGGATTTAGTTTTCACTGAGGAACTATCATAAATTTAATCCCTTGTTAGTTTTTCTCAGTGTGCAATGTTAACTAATATCAAATTGGGATAATCTCCCAGCTGATTGCATCCCAGCAATGAAATAAAATGTAAAAATAGTACTGAGTACTGAGTAGGGGTTAATGCCTTCTCCTTTCCATCTTAATTCACACCATTTATTTATTTATTTTATAAATTTATTGCATAAAAAATAGTATACATATTTAATAACAGGGAATCTGTATAAAACTAATGAATAGAAAATGAAAACGGAGTGTTCTCTGTTTACGATATTCTTCATCTAACATGACTCAGCCTGTTCTAAGATGGAGATTTTTTATCTTTTAGAGCATAAGTACTTTTTTTTTAAAACTTTTCCAAAGATGGTGAATGGTAATTATATTTAATTATTTATGCATTTCATAATATATACAATTTTTTGTTCACTTTGCCCAGCTGTATGAAACAGTACTTATGATTTTCTTGTTAAATTACTTGAACATATTTTATTATTGAATTGGTTTTTTACATTTATTCTTGAATTGTTTAAATTTTCTACTGAATATGTCGTATAATTTTTAAGTTTAATTTTTTTTATAAATCTTAGGTAAAAGAAAATTTATGTTTTAAAAAAATAAATATATTTATTAAGCCAAATACGTAAGTATTATTAATTTTTGTAAAAGGCAGATTTGCCGTTTATGTTAATAAAATAAAATAAAATAAGTAGTTCTATACTTATATAATAATAACAAAACAAAAAAAACTAAAACTACGTAATTATAAATGCCTAGCTTATCAAATGTAAGAAATTAAACATCGTTATTACACAAATATAAAGTATATATATATACATGTGCCAAAAATACATGTTACTTTTAAGTATATAGTATAATATAGTATAATATATTTATTCTTAAACATTCTCTTTATTTTATATTGTTAGGTAATTCTTATCTACATTTCTACCTTTATTAATTTTTTTCTTTATTTTGTACTAAATTGCTTGAATTTACTGGTGTTTATTCGCCTGTTGTGAAAGTGGCTGATGGGCGTTGATAACCCAAATAAATCAATTATATATTTATTTGGGGAAAAAACAATAGACGGACTTGGGAAAACGGTGATGAAAGTAGGCTGAATCGCTGAATGCTGTCAAAATGCGATCTCTCAGGCGAATATGTGGTAAAACTGTGTACGATAGATGCACAAATGTTAAAACCCGTACATTATGTAAGGCTGAGATAGTCACTATCGACAAAATCAAGAAAGGAGCTCTGCGTTGGTTTGGACATGTAGAGAAAAAGAATGGCTAAAAATATTTACGATGCTATTATTGATAAATGCAGAAAAAGAGGAAGACTGAGAAAGACATGGCATTACCAAATCCAACAAATGCTTGTAGATGGACATGTCAAAAGTTGGGATAATCGGCTTGCGTGCATGATAAGATGTATGAATGTAGAGGAAGCGAGATTAGTATGCAAAGATAGAGTGATGTGGGGTTCTAGCATCTCTGCCTACCCTTACGGGGAAACGGCGTGGTGGTTTGTTTGTTTGTTTATATTGGGGGTTCCGTGTAATTTATTTTATCTGTTTATTAATTTTATTTTATTTTATTTATTAAAGGAAAACAACAGCAATTATAACAAAAAAAAAATATTTACAAATAAACCAAAATTATAGGCTAATTATAGTTTTCTATACATTACTAAATACAATGTCAAAAAAAGAAGAAGAAAGTGTAAATAAATATAATAGAAAGTGTAAAAAAATATAACAATAATAATAAAAAAATTTAAAAAAAATTTTGTTTACTCGGACTTAAAAATCCTTTCGCCGGCGGATCCATACGGAGTAAACCCAGATCAGCCCTCCTTTCTTCTTTCAAACTAATTAATTAATAACAATATTAAAGAGATCAAAAAATAAAATATCAGGTAGGTACAGTTAGACTTAATTATAATGATTATTTTCAATTAGGTTAATAGAAGCATACTCCAAAAGACTTCTCACGTATGTGTTATAAAGCAGTGATAATGTTTTAATGTTTAAGTCGTTAGCATTCGAAATATATTAGCCACCCATAAAAAATTAACTGAATGAGCACTTATTATTTCCATCTTGAATAAATAGGTTAAAGTTCCCGTCATCTCCGGTGGTCGGTGATAAATGTGATCATATTTACATGTCCGTACAATATTCTCTTCACTCCAAAATTGGATACTAAAGTATAGTGTGGGTATGTTAGCGGTTATTGTTACATTTCAGTTAGCTTTGCGATTCCAACAAATTGCCCCATTTTCCGACCATCTTGATTCTCGTGATAAAAGTTAACCAGAGGCCTTAGTACGTAAATTTTTGCACAAAGTTATTTTTACAGAACCGGAAACGCATACAAAATTCGTTTCGTTTCATGGTCGTCGCATCAATAAAAAAAATCTTAAAATGCACATGTCGAATGACGCCAAAACGACACTAACACTCTTCTTTCTTCGTGGAGCATGTGGACATCACCAGGAGACTTTATCGCTAGCTAGAACTCTCGTTTGTTGACTCCTGGTGGCGATAAAAATATATTAATTTCAACAAAAATGGGACGTCACTTATAGCATTAAGTGTTTTGAAAATGCATGTAAGATCCATCTCAGGTCTACGTTGTTACTATGTTTCTTATCCTCCGGGAAAAGGATAAATTTCTTACGCATTACGACAGTCGATCTGCGACGTCAAATACGAACGTACTGACGATCGCGAACAAGGGCGTTCTCTTCAGGTCGAGTTGTGGCGGCTGTGGTAGAATACCAGAGCCTGAGACCCGCATTATCCTGTCCGCATACTTCCCGTTGGCATCGTGACGTTTCTCTAGTCCAGCCGAGTGTGGAATGCGCGGGGAGCGGACGGCTTGTCTAATGCGAGCGGAATAATTACACTCCAGCGACTTGGAAAAATTCCTCCTTGGAGTACCGCGGTACTGAAGATAGAGCAATAATTGCCGGGAATTCGATGGAAAGGAATCTCTACTAACAGCACCGGTAGGCCTGTAAACGCTGGGCAATTGTAGCCACTCGCGCCCTACATAACCAGTTAACTGTCGAATACTGATCTGCAATGATTCAAAAGTTTACTTTTACAGGTGAGCCAAATCATCAGGGTAATTATGTTAAATCATATTTAGCTTCGTGTGGAGCTTGGAAGTCCATGCCGTTTATTGTATCAGAAAGCAATTTTGTTGAAAAATAATAATTGTCGACAATTTTACTAGATACGAATACAACTTCGTAATCCCAGGGCCGTGATTATGAACGGCTATCTTCATCGGTATATACTGAGACGATATAAACTAATGTCGATATTTATGTACGAAAGTGTGTATATTTGTATTAAATTTAAAAGTATCTTCGTCGGTAACCGATAATTGGACACGTTAAAAAAAAATTGTAAACTTGTTTTATTTTTCATACAAAAAACTTAATTTTATTTGTTGATAAAATTGAAGATAAATTTTATCTTCCTATCATAATCGAGGCCCTGGGAGGCGATTATCATTATTATTATTATTTATTTTAAAGAAACAAACAGTCGACAATGATATAATAACATTTAAAAATACGGTTTAAAGACAGACCAGCGAAGTTTTTAAATAAAAATCATACATAGTAAATTGAGGTACGACAAAAGGGTGTGTTTATGTTATAATATATGAATAAATAAAATTAAATCCTGCCTCCGCAAAAAAGCTAACGACTAGGAAGAAATATTAACTTCTACGTTTTTTTAGACGCAACATTATGTGGGTTAAAGTTTTTAAAAAATGACGTTTGTGCTTTATTAGCTTAGTACGTAACAACTACAGTCCAACAAAAAGAACACAAGCAATCACTTAATGAGCCGCTCGGACTGGTCTGCGATAATTGCTCACTAAAAACACAACAAAGGGCGACTTACCTTTTGACTTTTTCGTCTCTACCCCTACCGCCCTTACACGACCCGCGGGGTAGTAGCTCGGCGAGTGGTTGTTAATCAACAATAGGGAAATGACGATTTCGAAATATAATAGATATAAAGAGTAGTATTCTTATATATAAAACAATCATATGTCCACATATAAATTACTCTTCTTCTATTCTTTTTTTATGAAATAAAGGAGAAATTAAAAATACACAAATTCTTCAAAATAAGGTAATGAGGATTATACTGAAAAGAAATGTCTATTTTAATGCAGAAAGAATGCACAAAGAAATATACAAATTCTTCAAAATAAGCCTTATGCTTAATGCTAACAGTAAAGCAGCAAATTAAATATAAGGTAGCAATTTTTATACATAAAATAATTAAGAATATGTTATTAATTAATTATTAAGAATGAAATTAAAAAACAATTATAAAATTTAACCAACAACATATGAAAGAAGGGATGAAAAAATATATGATTACCAATGAGGAGAAAAACCGAATCTCAAACCTCATTGTACAAGGGATTGAAACTGTACAATGAGTTACCTGAAGAAATAAAGGAGATAGAAAAGATTGAAATATTTCAAATTAATTCGAAAAAATGTTATTGAGAAATTTTGAATTAAAATTGTAATGTTACTGAAAGTTTATATTAGTCCTTAAGATGTTATGAACTAACTTAATAAAGCATAAATAAATACTACGAATACCGATAAAAATATATTAAATGGATTTAAAATAATTAATTGCATTTTCGCAATCAATATGGATATTGTGGGAAAATGTGTTCATTCATAAATGTAAAAATAAATTTAATAAAAAAACGTTGCTAGAAGAATGCGACGTGTTTGGGCTTTGGTTGATGTGACGTCAATATTCGTGAAATTGTTCCAACCAAATTTCAATAGCCAGGAACAAATAAACATGAATCGTGACATATTAGGGGCGTGGCCAATGGAATGGCAAATGGAATTCAAAATTACAAATTTAAAAGTATTTTTTGTTCTACTAATAATTAGCAAAATATTTTTTATTCACTGTGCAGTATTTTATAGATCTTTATTATTTTTAAATGTATAAAATGGATATTTCCCTATTGTAGAATTCAGCGTAGGAGTCGATACGTCAGAGTTACGTATCGACTCCTAAAATATTTTATACCTTCGCGATTTTTTTTTTTTTCTATAATATAATTTACGCTTGTGGTAACATGAGTCTCATAATAACAAACAAAATTGAAAAGAAGTAGATAGATCCCTTAGTTACACTATTTACACAAACGTACATCTACTATCTCCCAGGAAGGGTGCAACCGTGATCAATTTTTTTTACAGCTATGTGCTGAGAAGAGGACAATAGACCCTGTACACCTAAAATACTCACCTTTCGGTAATCGATCGCCGCTTTCTTAATCTCGTTAACCAAAATAAGTTAAAAATTGTTAAAATTGCTTAATTTTTTACCGTTTACTTTTTGCGTCATTGCACATGTATACTTGCCAAACTTACTAATACTTTTCTCGATGTATTATTGTTATAATTTTTTCTTGTAAACTTTTTTTAATCATTTTTTATGATGCGAGAATTCCACTCGTCGATGCATTTTGTAGCTGCAAGACTTTTGGTGATAAAAGTTTTCATGTTGAATCTAAATTATACTTTAACTGTAAATAGGATCTAGGTTTTTTACCGCCCATGCGCTCTGTAGCTGCAAGGCATTATTTTTATTATGGATAACTTATATAGCGCCATTGTCGTAATATAATACCTCAATGACGCTTTATATAGTGATTCCATAGATAAATAAATTAAATTGAAGCTTTTAAATTCTTGAATTATAATACATCAGATACTTTAAATATGTTTATATCTCAATTTTTATTTTATGTACATATATATATTATTTTTCAATTGATTTCACTGATACTATTATTTTGTTTTTTTTTTCAATACTACTATATTTTACTATTATTTTGTATATTTGTTTATGTATGAATCTAAATTTGTTTCATATTTTAATATTTATATTTTAACATCTAATTATCTTTTTTACATTGTTTTCTTTGGAATTTTATTACTTATTACTTATACCTTGTTTTCCTATATTTTTATTATATCGCATCACATTTCATTATAATTTAATCTAATTAATTTTACTGTGTATTTTTTACTGTTAATTATTATGGCTTGATACAGGCATAGCCTAAAAACCCTTAATAAGTTCATTAATATTTAAAGGAGTGTAATTTTCTTGTTTTTTTATGACATGCTACGGATTTATTCAAATTATTTAGAGAACAAGTGGGTTTTAAGTTTTTTCCAAAACATCACTTCACTCTCACAGGTTCGCACCTCTGTTGGGAAAGCATTTCAAGCCCTATAGCCTGCGACCGCAAATGCGCGTTCACTGAATTTAGTGCCCTGTTTGCGTAGAGGTATAATATTTTTTTCTCTAGCCGTAGACGTAGCTGATCTAAGCGTAAGTTCATCTGGAATGCATAGTTCCCTTAGATATTCCGGAGCAGAATCTAGATTCTATTTGTAAACAATTATCTATAAATTAAAACCACTTCTTACTCGTTTTTAAAATTTCTTAACGTCCATACGCTATGAAGCTGCAAGATGTGTTGTAATCTAGCTGCTATGTAATTATTAAAATAAACCTCTATTGGAAATGGGGAACTAGAATCTTAACCGCCTGTGCGCTCTTTAGCTACAAGAAGTGTCGGAATGCTTATTGCACAGCGCCCTCAAAGTGATTTTTACAAAAAATGGCGTTATGTAAATTATCCTAAATAAAATGAAATAAAAAAAAATCAGTAATTACATTCCATATTTTTTTGACGGCGTCGTCTTCAAACAATTTTATGTTTCATCCGAAAGATTCTCAGATACGAATATATCTCTGTGCGAATTCGCGCAATTTTTCACACTTAATTTGAAAATATTCAGGGAGCATGAGAATCCAGGTGAATTATTCTGTAACATCGCCTAATTTTTTCATTACCGCAAACCCCCGCGGCCAGGAACCCGGCGGCACCCGTGCTGTGCAGTGGCACAGGAGCTTATTGGCGGGGGTGCGGGTGGTGTCGTCACTTGCGAAATTGCCAAATCATAAAATACACCCAACCCTTGTGCTCCTCCTACAACCCCGAGGGTATATTTTATTACGGACACTAATTGAATTCACACGGCCATGGGGTGGGAGGGGTTGGAAAAAAGTGGCAGTATAATTTTTATGATTATTATTGATTTCCGCAAGTACCTGTCTATAAAATTTGAGGTGCACTAGCTATTTATCTACTTTTGGTTTGGAAATAGATTTCCTGTAAACCGTGGGTGAATTTATGAGTGCCTGTGCGTTTCTGATCATGTATTTTGTTTATATTTTATTTATTTACTATATGCGTCCAGAGGGCTTTTAAATGACATGTACAAAATGAAAATTCAAGCATTTCATGGTACATCAAATCAATATGCAGGTTAATATGTCGTCATCCCCCTACTCGGGAACATGAATGTATAACAAGGGCAGAAAATAATGTCACTGTCAATATTCCTACCTTTAACACGGCATTTGGACAAAGGTGCAAAGATTATTTTTGGACAAATTATTTAATATGCTTCTTCATAAAACTATTCATGTCCGCACCCTAGTTGGAGCATATGGTGTCCACAAACATTCTCCAAGCATCTCTGTCGGCCCCAAGTTAGGTTCGCGTCCCGTGGTTCTGACAGAAACTCCCGACGAACAGTCAGTCAGCAGTGAACGTCCAGGACGTCGAGAACCTGATGCCTTGTAAAGTAGGCGAGCGTGGTTAAGACTCTCAGGAGGCATCCGCAGCACATGCCCAAGCCATCCGCATCGCCTCCGCTTGGCGGCAGTTGTCACCGGAGTTTGCTGCGTCCGTTATCTTATCACTTTATTCCTTACAAAATCAAACCACTGCACACCCGAGATTCTTCTGATACACCTATTTTAAATCAAAATGACATCAACAAAATGTTAGTATATGACCTACCCTATCTAACAGCAACTAAAGAACTTTTTGAACAAACTAAACAATTAAATGTAACTGAACTCTTTAAACTAGAATTCTTAAAATGTATTCATAAATTGGCCACTGGTGTAATTGTAGACGAAGAATAAAAACTTGAAAAAAACTGTAGTAAACATGAACCCAATACGAGAATATCAGAAAAATATCATATACAACCTTTTAAAACGAGAAAAGGACAATCGAGACTAATAAACCATGGACTGAAATTATACAATAAACTTTTATACAAAACTTTACAAAAGATGTTAAAAATAGTATCATCAACAGTAGAATGTGAATTTTAAAAGTAAAAATATTTTGTTTAATGTATGTTACCCGTAAGGGTTTATCAATGAAAAGTTTAAGTAAAAAAATAAAAATAATTACAAAAAAAACATAGAATTTTGCTGTTTTGAGCCCTAGTGAGGTGCCACAATTCGCATCCGTAGGGGAGAATGGGCGTTATATAAACGGCATTTGGTTTTTACTGAGTAAATATCCGATTTACAATATTAGTAGAGTGTTTTTATATGCGTCCATTTGTTTATCAAAACTTTAAAGCATCGTTCTGTCAACGTCGTCATGGTTTTGACTAAATATTATTTACCCATTTCTTCTGATCGGTTTGTTTATTCGTTTATTTCCATAAGTATACACACATACGTTTTCTCGATTCGCGTAAATAGTCCACATTATAAAAACACGCAAATATTGAACTCGCGTTTATCAAGCCCCCATTTCGTGATATCGATCAAGCGAACGTGTATCGCTGTTTTAAAAAAGGAAATGTCGATCAACAGAAAAGCTTCCCTTCCGTCGCACGTCGCAAGATTACTTTTTTATTATTTGGCGCCAAACAGCAAAAATGAAAAGCAAATATTCGCGGGAAACGGCGGGAAGTGGACGCCATGACAGCGCTAGTGCCGCGCCGGTGCGGTGTAAGACGGAAAGGTGGAATCGATATTTCCATATCCGATATAAATGTTTCCTCTTCTGCAAGAAGTTTATGTCTCTCTAGAGATGTGCAGTTGGAGTTTTACTGACGGATTATGGCCATCTTTGTATTCTGGCCCTTAAATATTCCTTTACCTTCGGCGGTACAAATGGATTCTTTGTTTCAAGTTATGCATTATAAATGCCACCCGACGCACGAAGCAAATGTCGGTATTTCATAACAAACACAATGATAACAGGGGAGTGAAATTGAAAGAATATTGGTATTCTGCGAATATCTTAATCTGTTTTAAATTTTTACAGATATTTCTTAAATTTGGAATGACGTATATAAGTATTAATGTATAAATTACACCGCAACCGTTTTTGAAATGTTGTTATAACGGAATGTTGAAATTATTCAACAATGTCTTGAGTATATCCGAATGCTTGCAGACTGGCTGGATTTCCTGCCTAGGGAGTCATTCATATTTAAATCTGTTGCAACAGGGAGGGAAAACATTCTTCAGAAGGGAATATTGAAGTCTAGGAATTTACAGGGCTTATGACCTGTCAACGGCTGGTTTAAATGGCCACTTTACACGCCGTGTACGTTTATCATTCTTCCTATTAAGCTGATGCGTGTAAATTAAGTGTACATTATTATTAAACATTATAAATTGATGTGTGCATCGAGGCGGTATTTGGACATATTTACTGAACTAGCGCCGATGTCGGGAAGGCCATTCCATTTCTCCACGACTCGGTTTGTCAGGAAGTTCTACCCGGGGTTGAATGGGAAGGAGGTAGTGTTTAGTTTCAACGAATGACCTCTGAGATGGCGGTTTTCATTCATAGTGAACATTGATTTTAACTTGGGTACATTATATTGCTCAGTTAAGATTTTGAACGTTTCAATCGAGTCACCACGCTGCCTCCGCTCTTCCAGTGAACTTAACCCGAGCTCCCTTAAGCGGTCCTCGTATGATTTATTTCTTAGAGAAACTACCATTTTAGTTGCTCTTCTCTCGACTTTCTCCAACAACTTTATGTCTTTTTTTAAAATAGGGACTCCACATTTGGTAGGCATATTCCAGGACTGGACGAATGTATGTTTTATTAATTTTGAGAAACAAATCTTGGCTGATGTGAGGGAATGTTTTCCTTATTAGGTAAAAGAGGATATTGGTGCGTTTGTTTGACAATTTGGATAATATGTGATTTCCATTTTCCAAGTAATCACAACTCCGAGATCTTTTTGTGACGTTACTGCTTGCACTTGATTTCCATCCGCGGTATATGTTATTTTCGGATTTCTAGGGCCAGTGTGTAGGACGGTGCATATGTTCGAACCCTTTCTATTTCTTCGATTATTCCATCTGTTGATCTTTGTGACAAAAAATATCACAAAACGTTTGACATTAAAATTTGACTTCTGTCAGCCAGTGGAACAAGTCGGATTCCGAAATAGAAATAGTACCATCGATTTCAGTGAAGTTGGCGAACTGAAACCTTTAGTGATCGGAGTGAGATTCGTCTGAAGGAATTATTTCCCCAACTCGGCATCGCCTGAAAACCCTTTTCATTTTTTCTACATCTTCTTGGACCAGTTGGTTTAGTCAACAATATTTTCAGTTTATCCAAATGTTTCTCGATAAAATAATCAATTTTATAAACTATTGACTTGGCTGTGGAGAAAAAGTTAAAGTAAAAATTGACTTTACAAAAGTCAACATTGAGTAAGAAGAATTTCAGTTTGATTCCGTTTTCTAACGCAGGTACAGCCGTACGGAAAATTGAAAACATTTTTTTTTCTTACGCGCGGTGAAAATAAGAGCATTAAATTATACGGCAAAGCTTCATGAAAATGTACAAAAAAGTATGAATAAGGCACTTCATTGGTAAAACAAATGCAGTGTGATTTGGTCACCTGTTAAATGAGGGTAAGGTAATCCGTATTACGTTTTAGGTGCCAGTCCAGAAACAATGAAATACTGCAGTTTAAACAACTTTAAAAATCTATATTTCACTTCCACTCCGCCAGGAATTGAACTCAGGGCTCTGAGGCCCCCAAACGTGGTGGACTCATCTCCACTTGTTTTCTTGATTTAGAATTTTTACCATCTAGTCGGTAACACTCGTCCAGGGTTCCGGGGTCTTATGTTGGACTCGTTCGTCTTTAGAATCGTATGCGACTTCCGCAACTCGACGAATGACCGCATTGTTGGACCATCCATACGAATGCCGTCGATTGAAAACCGATCGATTTTATCTCGAGCGCCACAGAGCGCTCGACATTGATAATCGAAGGCGACATCGTAACTTCAGCTGTCAAACTTCCTTCTTGTAAAACGCTCGGCATTCATGTTTAAATGACGAGTGGGTATTTTTGTTGTATTTTACTTGAAATGTCACTGATCAATGTTATGATGACAAATATGCAACAAATATAACTGTTCTTATTTTTTTTTAATCCATTATCAAATAAAGTTCCACTAGAACCATGATTTTAAAATGATTTCTTCGCTCGTCTATTGTCTAAATATTAATTTGAGATATATATTGTTCAATATGTTTTTGAAATCCATAAAATGAATATGAAATATTTTTAACAAAACTTAACATTTTTTTCTTCTTCATAATATTCCATTCTTGCGTATATTCAACCGAAGAAGTCTGACAAGAAACGAGTGGAGGCGTATAATTTTTTTAATATTTTTTTTAAAGTCTGACAAGAAACATAAAAGTTTACGTGTGGCAGGAGAGCCATAGATAAATACGGATTTGTTAGTGTTGCCACTTTCTTATTTGTCTTTGTAATTAAAATGTCTGAGGGTTTTCAAGAATAGCATTATCGCAAAGCAATCGAGATGCCCAATCGACTATTGTCGAGTGGATGACAAAATGTCACATCTTTCCAGCATAATGTTCCAGGTTGTATTTTACACACATAACTGTATTTTTCGTCCCCTTGGACACCGGCTGTAAACAATAAAATACTTCTAGAAATTAACTTAGGTTTGTATCTTTAGAAGTGTTCCCAAGAGAAAATTATTTATCAATGATGACCAGCAACGCAAAGCACATAACATTATTTCTTACGTTTGTAAGCGGGACGGGGGCGCACCGAGTGCGTGACGTATGATGCCTGATCTATGTGTGTGTGTGTGTGTGTGTGGGTGGAGGGGGTTACCCCCGCCAGGATGATGATGGATGATGACGCGGAGCACCCCTTCCCACGGGATATCCGGGCCCCGAGACCCAGCGCCAGATAATTGGTCATTACCCTGGCGCGCCCACTTGCGCCCCAAAATGACGATTTTCAGTAATTTTTTCGCTATTTTATTATTCTTAGCCTTTGGTAACTTGCATTAAGTTGTCATTCATTAAAATTTTTGTACATTTATTTATTTATTTGACGGACTTATGCAGTCCATTCTAACGATGGTAAATACAATTTCTTATAATAAATACAGGCACTAATAAAATAAAACATAACTAAATAAAATTAAAGCTAGGACAAAAAAAAATACTACCTCAAGACCAAGATCTTGTCTATCTTACTGATTTTTTAAATCTATAAAGACTTACACTAAAAAGTCCAGATCCTGTCTCGAGTTTACAATACGACACAACCGCACATTGATGTATGCAAGCCATAGTTTGTGCTGTAGCTGTATGTAATGATCAAGGAACAGCACATTATTATTTCGCGACCGGCGGATTGGAACATTGAATGCTACTTGTTCCAGTAACGATGGTACATCAATTAAGCCATTCAGTAAATTAAACATAAATATGGAGCCAATGTTATTTTTACGTTTTTGTAGACTTAAGATTTTTATCATTGACTCCATTTCTCAGTAAGTGTAGTCTCCCCTCTCGAGGCCAATCATCCATGCTACTTTTCTTAGCAAACAATGTTACACCGATTCGATTTAATTCATCCGGCCTACATAGAAGAGAGACCAGATTACAGATGCACATTCTAAAAGAAGACAAACAAGTGAGCAATATAGTGTTTTAACCGTGAACATTAGTAAAGTCACTAGATGTCCTGCTAACAAAACCCAACAGTTTTAGTGACTTGTTAATCATAGTATCAATATGTTCATTTAAGGTAAGTTTACACTCCATGATAACACCGAGGTCCTTAATAGACTTGACTACATCTAAATTAATATTTTCTATTTTGTAATCAAATGAGATAGGTTTTTTAATTCTATAAAATGACATTATTTTACATTTTTTAATAGTTAATTTTAGGTAGCTGGCTTTGCACCACATATTTAAAAAATCAGTATCTGACTGAAGCAGCAAACAGTCATTGATATTTTCAATTATTTTAAGAATTTTACTGTCGTCCGCAAAGAGCCAAAAACGAGTAAAGGAAATACATTTCTACATCGTTAATAAACAAATTAAAAAGACAGGGTGCCAGATGGGCACCCTGGGGTACACCTAATGTAACATCGAAACTGGCTGTTAAACAGCTTCCAATCCTAACCTTTTGCAGTCTTTCACAAAGATAAGATTCAATAAATGACAATAACGGGTCTCTTAATCCAAGAGTATGTAATTTATCAATAAGAATTTTATGGTTAACTTTATCAAATGCTTTTGCAAAGTCTGTGTAGAGAACATCAACTTGCTGACCACTCTCAAGTGCTTTGGTAATAGTATGTGATTATTCCAGCAAATTTTAGGTAGTTGATTTAGCAGTTCTAAATCCTTGCCGTTTCTCAATCAGTACATTTTTAAATAGTGGGGTAATTTTACGAGTTATTAAAAATTCAAATAATTTAGGGATAGGGGATATTAATGATATTGGTCTGTAATTGCATACATCAGATTTGTTTCCCAATTCGAAAATAGGAGAGTAAGGCTGCAATTTTTTAACATTATTTTTGGAATACCATCAGGTCCGATGGTTTTCTTACTGGTTAGTTTATTCATATAATGTGATATTTCAGTTAGTGATATTTTACATGTACTTAAGTCAACTGTATAAATATAATTAAATGAGGAGATAGAACATAAGGAATTTTCGTCAACATAAACAGATGAAAAGTAAGTTGCAAAAAGGTTTGTCATATCAGCACTATTAGGTGCATGCACATCATATTGAAATATACTAGAAGGCAAATCATGGTCACCACGTTTTTGAGCATCAAATTCCCAAAACTTTGTCGGATTGTCCCTCAGCATCTGTTCTGTAGTTTTTTACAAAAGTCCTGTAGCACTTTTTGCTTTCAGTTTTTGCCATTTCTGTAAATTGAGAAAACTTTTGATTTGATTTTTTTTTTCCACTCACCGGTTTCAAAGCAAACAAGCTTCTTCGTCAGGGTTGGCGTAACGAATGAATTTATTCCTATTTTATTTTTATCATGTTCACTAAATACTACACGTGGACCCAATAAATCAAGTCTTTTTTTTCCTTACAAGGATGATAATTTGAAATCAATATTTTCGAAGCTAGACAGGAGAGGAATAAAAGGAATATTGTTTATTTGGTTATTAATTTGAGAACTTAATGTAATCTATATCCAGCACATCGAACATTGTTAGGGCCACAAAAGATAAATTTCTTTGAGCACCTATTAGATTAACAGTGTTTTTTTTCTAGTATTGTTAACATATTCTGACTTATTGACTGTAAAGTAGAATATGTTTCGTGTGGTGATGATTATGTTAAAAAAATTAAAAAATTCACGCCCGTAAGGCTTTTACAGACATGGAAGTTATATAAAACATGAGTATATAAACGACATAAAATTTAAAAAATACAATATAAAGCAATAAAAGATAGAACAGTGTCTGTAAGAAGTCAGAAATAATTGTACAGAATTATTATTTTTAATGTTTTGTTGCCAGGTGGCGTGTATAAAATAAATGATTTCAACTTACACATAATATTTTGTCAGAAGTTTTATTTACAACTTAATTGACATATAATTCAATAAAATACAACAATACTGTTTGAACCTCGCTAATTGGAAATTAAAACAATTCAACCTTAAATGTTATAAGTGAGAAACAATGTCGTTTTCGAGAAAACCAGAATCATTAAAAATCATTAAATCATTATTTTGGAATACCCAAAAAAAACTTCTTTAATAGATTGATAAAATATAGGTAATGTTCCACAGTATTTTAATATTTGGTGTAACTATTGTACCATTATTGGAGAGAGGGCGTTGTTTCTTGTAAAGGGGGCGAGGCGGTGGTTAAGAAATGGTTGGAAACCTATGGCTTAGCCTATTCCAAGGTGGAGATTTTTTGTGAATTAAATTATAAGTAAAATAAATACTAAAACATAGTTATTTATAAAACTAGAACGACTTAATTATTAATGTCAACGTCGCCATTTTTTCATTTCAACTAACACGCGAGTAAGAAAACTCTACACTTTCTCAACATTTGAATAAGTGGCCGCCGAATAAGAGGCTTTGCTTCACATCCCTAAACAAATATCCTGTCGACAGTTCATTATCACAAAAGATCGATGACACTGTCTCTGTGTTTTATGTTGCTACATCTGGGTGCTAGGCACGCGTGAAATCGTCAAATTGCTTGAGCGGCCTATCTTTTCGTTATGTTCCTTCTTCTTTTTTAATCCCAGAAATTGGTTTACAGCAAATGCTTGCATTTTTTTCTTGACTCCGCAGGGTCAAAAAATTGGCGATTTTACAGGGTGCAGACCATACTATAATTATTTAGACATGTTCCAGCTGCTCTCGGCTGTGTCATCCTTAGTATAGTTAGTACTCTTTATGATTTCTTCGTAAATAGTATTCTAATGACTATTTTATATATTTGTAGCGAGTGGAAATCTCTTCAAGTTCTGTCTAGTGCCTTGTAATGTAGTGAAAACGAGAAGCATGGGCTAGAAGACTTCAGAGATGTCATTGTCCAGAAAATTGCTAGAAATTAAATCAAATGTGGACCTGGGAAGCGGCCATTGTAACACGTAGGCCCCCTCTACGCATGTAGACATTGTAGATGCTCATAAGATCACCTATGGTTGTCTTCTAAAAGGACTTTAAAATAAATAAATAATATTAATGTAAATCCTAGACAAGGGAAGGATTGTCTTCTAAATGGATTATAACCCAAAGGTCTCCATTCAATAAATCCCAGAAGAAAGGGACATCATGAAATAAATAGATAAATAAATTAAATGCCAATTTGGAAGGAAAAATAAATAAATAAAATACAAGATGGCTGACTTTCATTTTGTATCCACTGACTCGCTCAGTTAAAAGCGTAATTTCTAGTACTTTTCTGGACAATGACATCTATAGAGTTTTCTAGCCCATGCTTCTCGTTCTTACTAATGCACTTTGCTTCAAATATCCTGCTTAGAATAATTTTAACCTTTCCGAGCCTGAAGGTAAAAAATTCATTATCATGGCAATGTTTATAAAACTCTTTAATAATATAACGAGTTTTCTGCGAAATTCATACATTATTTCATAAATAATTGTTGCGAGACGATGCTTTATGCTTAGCCATACGTTGAACAATTCTGA
The DNA here is from genome assembly GCF_059751315.1 of Micrasema longulum. Taxonomy (NCBI): domain Eukaryota; kingdom Metazoa; phylum Arthropoda; class Insecta; order Trichoptera; family Brachycentridae; genus Micrasema; species Micrasema longulum. Next base: position 347,179 of record NW_028277933.1, read on the forward strand.
TAGAAAATCTAGCTACATGCTACATTTTGTTGTCTAGAGAATGCACGTAAAATGTAAAGCACGAAATCTCGTTTTTTGTGGCTATGTCTGGAAATTTGTTCCCAAACAGCAAAAAGGACACGTGCTAACTGACCAAATATATCGAAGATTATTAATCTGTAAATCGATGAATCATAGTGTTTGCTAAACAGCAATGCAAATGTGCAAACGCACGGGAGGAAAACCAAAACAAAAGAGAATTATTATTGATAGAAAATTTTTTTAGACATTTTTAACATTATGGGCAAAGAAATTAAATATAACTGAAGGCGCGTAGAACCAAGTTTGAATACATTAGTATACATCTAACTGTGTCCAAAAGTCCCCTCTCTACCCGACAACCCACCTGCACGCATGCGTGAAGTGGCCGCGTAATGTTACCAGACCGTGAACAAAATTCACAAATATAAGATAATTTTGTGTTATGTTATGTTATATTTTACAACAAAAAATATTTTACTGACTAGACTATAAAAAAAACCTTAAAAAATAATAATTAATCATTTAGTAAATAAGTCAATAATACCGTTTAATATTACACTAAAGCTTATTAATAGAAAACAGACAGATGATAAAATACACGAATTGTCAAATAATATTACTTATGAATTCGCTTCTGACAAATGAAATGTGATCCATCCGTATTCCATTTCAATCCCAGCAGTATTTTGCCACTTGCAAACGACACAATGCATAATTGAATTTAAATTGGCAGTTGCGTACTAAGCGACGTCTGCAGAGCACGTAAAATTAATCATTTATGAGTAGTGTAGTTGGATTCAGTTTGATGCGCGTATACGGTTTCTGGACTATTATTTTTAAATGATTGAGGGATAGGATTATGGAAAAAATAAATCAATATTTAAATTTACTGCAACAAAAAGGAAAAACACTTTTGAGAAGGGAATATGGAAGTCTAGGTATTTGCAGGGCTTATGACCGGTCATCAAAACATTGTTGAATTAACTACCTGGTAAAAGAAGAAGAATAAAAATTATAAAATTGTTTTTAGGCGTTGCCTTGTAGGTGAATGTGTTCAGCCAGATGAATCTCACCCACGTGATAAAGATTTCAGCTCTTTTACTTCACAAAAGTCAACAGATGGAAGAGTTGAGGAAATGTGGATGTTTAAACATAGGCAGAATGGTGAATGTTACACAGTGTGTAAAGTGGCCACTTAAACCAGCCGATGACATGTCATAAGCCCTGTAAATGCCTAGACTTCCAAATTCCCTTCTCAAAAGGGTTTTCCCTCTCGGTTGCAACAAATTTCAATATAAACAAGTCCCTAGGGAGGAAATCCAGCCAGCCTGCAAGCATTTGGACATACTCAAAACATTGTTAAATCAATATAATGATTATCAAAAAAGTTATTGAAAAAATATTCTACCCGGCGGACTCTAGATACTCCCCTTAGGCCCGGAAAGGTTAGATTGGGAAAATTTGATGATTTTACATTGGGGTTGGCTAATCTTCTCGTTACGCTCATATTCGTGTAAATCTACAAACTATTGCGTAGCTGTATAATACACATCAGAAGCCGACAAAAAGATTGAACGATTCGCATTTTACGCGTGCTAGAGGTCCTAGAAATGCCTGCACAACCAACCTACTAGGACTAGAGAGCGGCAACCAACCAACCAACCCTTCCCCTGACAAGGGAAGATTGATGGCGAGATGCTGGAGGTGTTTTTACAAAAAATGTTTCTCTGGCCCTGATTTATGGCAACTTTAAACGTGCGAACTCCTGCTTGAAGAAATTCCCACTTCAACTATCCCCTATACTCTCCACACTCTCGCTACACGCCCAGAAATTAGATGTTTTCTTCTTCGAGCACACTAAAAATTTCAGCTAATTACACCTGCTATAGGTGTCATTAGCTGGAATTTCCAGTGTGCTAAATCTAAACAGCTAGAAATAATTTAGAAATTTATCATTATGAATCGTAACTAATTTCTACGCGATGAGTATTATGTAATTCGATCAAAGAACAGTTAAATATTTTATTACAAAATAGTTCAAAAAACAATATTTTATAATTGGAGGAAGAAAAAACGGTATTTCAAATGAGGAAGTTTAGCCCTACGGGAAATTGAGTGTAAAAAATGTATTTTTACCCACGGTAAAAAATAAAGCGTTAAATTATACGGCGAAGTTTCTTGAAAATGATTGAAAAATATAATAAAAAATATTTTAATAAAAGCCAACTACATTGCATGACGTCACTAGTTCTTCAGAATCAGCCAATGACAAGAAAACCGTGGTGGATTTCCGGTTTACGGCAAGTCAACTGACGAATCAGCAGAGCTCATCGTGAAGAAGGGGAAGAGAACTTGAGACGTCACACGCGAAGTAATTTCAAAAATACGAAACTTTAAAAAATCATAGCGCTGATAATACGATGCATAGAAAAAATACAAAAAAGGCTTAGTTTAATAGTTTGTACTGAATTTCATAATTGTCTTTATTCTGTACAAATCAATCAAATAAAATATTATTTCACGAAAAGTGAAATCAAATGGAAAAATAAGTAGGGTTTAAATTATGTGTACAAATTATGTCATTTTCTATGTTTTCAAAAATATACTACAACTATTTAAAAATCTACGCAGTGGTTGACATATTAAAACAGAGAAGAAGGACATTATAATATGGAAGTCTGGGCATATTTAGGGCTTTTTTTATATTGAAAATTAACTTATTTTCTAAGGGGTGAAAAACAGTCCTAGTCTACAAAAAATTAGATAAACTCTTGACAAAATATTATTTATTAAAAAAGACGGTATGCTTAACGATCATTTGTATTTATCTACCAAGCGATACGTACTTTCAAGAAGATAGTAAAACGGAAAAATATTTTTCAAAAAATGTTTTTTAGGGTGGCAACATTTTTACGCCTAGATGCTCTTATATGTTAATAGGGTAGAATCTAGTCATATTATCTGTGCATCTAGGCGTTCGTTTTTAAAACTGACAGTCATGTCAATATTTTATTCGACTTGAAAATTCACTAATTTCTCACTAATATTTTTGATAGGCTTTTAAAAAAAAGCGCCCACCTCAGAAAGATTAAAAATTTAAATAAATCGTAATTAAAGGAAAAATTGCTCGGCGAGACAAAACTTTTGTCACTTCTAATGCGTAGATATGCGTACCGAGGTGTACTAGACCCGTCGGTACAAACCGATGTATGTACCTTAAAATTTAAAGGAAGGGGGTCGTTACTGTATCTTCGTAATCGCTCGGGAGAATTTATCTTTAACTATTATGTCATAATGAAGCTATGTCACTTAAGTGTGTAGATACGAGTATATGTACCGTGACGTACGCTTCCCCTTGTTACATATCGATCAACCTACCCAAAACTTGAAGGAGGTGGGTCGATTATGTATCTTCGTAATCGCATGAGAGAATATATCTTCAACTATACCATCACGGTTAAGGTATGACGTACTAAATTTCCCATCATATTCGCAATCCTGGATGTCCAGTCTAGACTCTCAGTTACTCGCGCAACAGACGTTATTTGTTCGTGTCCAGCGTCCAGCGTCCAGCCCATCTTAACCCGAGCAGTTTTATGTGTTTTGAGATACTCGGGTCTTCATAAATGCTGTACAGTTCAGCATTTTGCCTGATGCGCCTAATATTCCTAAGGTTCTGGGTTATAGTGATTACAGAAATGTAATTGAAGCAATGAGTTTACTTTCCCTTAAAGTAACATTTAGTTCACTTCGCCGAAACCACATTCTTACACCGTATCCGTTTGATTCAAACATCCTTGTCGAAGATGTAAATTTCAATCTGTGCGTAGAGCATTAGTTACAGCCTGCATCTAGAGACACCTCCCTCCCCTAGCCGACCGACCCCCTCCCTCTACAGCCCCCGAGGGAAGAATGTACGGCCGACCGGCAAAAAACCTTTCTAAAAATAGCTACGGAGTCCCGACATTTTCGGGATCATTTATTTTATGTTGAAATGTTTATTATTTTAATGCTCGTGTAAAAGTGGTTCTAAGCAATCTGACTCCCGCTCTGCGTGGGCATCTTATTCATTGTGATTTATTTTTTCTTAAAATTAGACAACTCACTATGAAAAACATATCGTCATATCGTTTAAGTGATGGGAGAACCCTTTCAAAACCCATTCACTGCTCTAATATCCGACAGAAGCTCGATTGTGGATTTATCTGCCCTCTAGCTTTAGAGACACCCCTTCATTGTTCAAATTTAAATCACCGTTGAAAAATCACTTTTAGAATGTTAGATTTTTTTCCTTTTCTTTCAACTATCACTGTCTTTACTTCTCTTCAGTATCATCACTTTCTCCACAGTGATGCATAGAGCACGGCATCTCGATCATATGTTACGTAAAGATAAAATGATCAGCCCTACGCTTCAGATGTAAGTCCAAGAACAATGAAAAGTTGCAGTTTAAACAATCTTCGAAATCAACATTCCACATCCATTCTGCCAGGAATCGAACCCAGGACCTCAAGAATAATAGAAGAACGCCCCAACCACTACACAACGAGGCGGACTTATCTCCACTCCATTTCCTTATTCGGGAGTCTTATCTGAGAGCAGCAATCGAGTCGAAAATACTTTTCGGTTCTAGTTCTTTATTCTTCATCCGATAAAAAAAAACTGATAAAATAACAACAGAGATAAAGAACATTTTGGAGAAGGTAATATAGAAGTCTAGGCATCTACGGGGCTTATGATCTGTCATTGTCTGGTTTAAGTGGCCACTTTAACACTGTATAACATTCATCATTCTGCCCATATTTTAACATATTTATTCCTTCAATTCTCTCATATGTTGATGTTTGTGAAGTTATCATATAGATGAGTGTTAAAGATAAGTTTTGTGTCCAAGATGACTCCCAAATCCCTGGAGCTGTTTTTGTTTTGGATATTAATGTTATTGAAATTAGAGGTAAAAATATTGTTTTTTTGTTCCTGGTTAATGACATTATATGGCATTTCAAGTGGTTTAAGGCTCTCATTTTCATTCTCTTGGCAGTATGCTGCGAAGCGGTTTAAATCATTTCGTATGGCATTGCAGCCAAAAGGAAAGTTAATTGAACAGTTAATTTTCATATTTTCAGCATACAAACTAAAATTAGAGTGGAGAAAACATTTTGAAATATCATTAATGTAATAAATAAACAGTAAAGGGCCTAGATGAGATCATCGGTCTGGGCGTTCAACCAATACAAATTTGATGGTATTTACGAATTTTGTCACTAAGTCACTCGACAAAGGTGCTCAAGTAGACTGTTCGTACAACGATTTTTCCAAAGCGTTTGATAAGGTAGATCACCAACTTTTGCTTCTGAAACTTCAGAGGATTGGCTTTAGCGACATTCTTCTGAAGCTATTCACAAATTATCTTACAGATCGTAAGCAATATGTGTCATATGGACTGTATCAATCTGAAACATTTAATACCTCTTCAGGGGTTCCTCAAGGATCTAATTTGGGGCCATTGTTATTTTTAATCTTTATAAATGATATTGGTAAAGTCATAAAATTTTGTAATTTTCTCTTATTTGCTGACGACCTAAAAATTTTTTGTGAAATACTGACTTCTTCAGATTGTATTAAACTTCAGTGTGACATTCAAAATATAATTCAATGGAGCAAACAAAACAAATTGTTCTTCAATGTTTCCAAATGTTTTGTAATGGCATACACAAGAGCATCCAAAACAATATACTATCGTTATCTCATGGACGGAGTAAGACTTGAAAGGGTTTCAACGTCCAGAGATCTCGGGGTGTTGTTTGATGCTCAGTTATCTTTTAATCTTCATATAGTTAATCTATGTAATGACTCCCTTAAAATGCTTGGTTTTGTTCTTAGAAATGCCAAGATCTTTTCTAACACTCAGATTATGAGGACATTGTATAATTCCTTGGTAAGAAGTCATTTGGAGTTTAGTTCCATAATTTGGTCGCCACATGAGACTCGATACTCTTTGATGGTGGAGAGAGTGCAGAAAAAATTTCTGCGCTATCTGTACCTTAAAGAGTGTGGATATTATCCTTGTCTCTTCCCAACCGACTTTTTACTGGGAATGCTAGGCTATCAGTCATTATGGAGGAGGAGGGACGTTCATTTGGGTGTTCACTTTTTCCAGGTGATCGGTGGTCGCATACATAACTCAGAAATTCTGATGGATGTAGGTCTGTTCGTACCTGATAACTATCTTCGACAAAGACAGCATCGATTGTTTTACCTACCGCGATGCAGAACCAACCTGCCAATGGTTATGCCGGTTGGTAGAGCAATCTTGCTACTTAATCGCATCGCCTCGGATGTCGACATATTTCACGACAGTGGGCCTTCCCTTAGGAAAGCACTTTCTAACATTTAATTTTTCTTTTTACATTTTGTTATATTATTTTAATAACATAATTATCTACTGTTATTTGTGATCTTTTTATTTAGAATGAATTGGGTCTTTTTTCTGTAATATTCTTAATATCTGAATAAATAAATGAAATAAAAAAAAAAAAAATGAAAATTGTGGCGTTCCTGAGATTACCTCAACAGGGTTAGACTTGATACCTTTCCCAATAGTAATTAGGTTGTGGTTACTTATATATGATTTTATCCATCTTTTAAAATCACCGTGAATTTCTAGCATAGAAAGTATATTTAGCAGGGTATCATGATTGACGCGGTCAAATGCTTTTGAGTAATTGGTGCAGATTGTGTCGATTTGCTGTCTTTTATCCATATTTTTATGTGGGAAGTCAGTGAATACTCCAAGTTTTGGAACCGTTGATCAACTTCAAACAAAACCGTGTTGGTAAGGGACTATTAGTGAACTAGTTACTGAGTATAATTGGTCGTAGACAATTTTTTTCTTGCGCTTTGCTTAAGATCGGTAATTTAGCGATTGTTCGATAATTGGAGACGTCGTGTTTATCTCCACTCTTAAAGATTGTAGAAATAAAGACAGTTTTCCATCTATCTAGAAAATAACTTTGAATTATTGATTTTTGGAATATTGCACTAACCGGTGGAGTAAATTTATGAGTACAGTTAGATATAAAAATACCCGGAAGACAATCCACACCCGGTCCATTTTTTGGATCTACGTTTAGTGGACTATAGCGTGTTACTTTTGTAAATATAAGTAGATAGTAAATATTTCAGTAGATCCGGAATCGGTAAAGTTGGTATGAAAATGTGTCGCGGTTGGATTTGAATACACCGATCCGAAATAATCCGAGAAAAGATTCGCTACCCCAGTATATTATCTCGCGCCGTTATTGAGTTATATGTCATGTGGTCTGGGATCGTCGGGGTTATTCTTTTAGATTTTTGTAAGACCAGAATTGTTTAATATCCAGCTAGATACCGAGTTCAATCGATTTATTATAATCGGATTGTGGTACCTTCTTCTGCCTATTGCGTAACAGGGGAAATTATTGGTAGTCTGATGAATTACGGAAAAGTTTAAGTTTTTTACATATATACACTTTGGCGGCCTCCGTGGTGTAGTGGTCAAGACGCTTGACTCACGCTCGGAAGGTTCCGGGTTCGATTCCCGGTGAGAACACAAAAATCAAAATGAATTTTTCTCAAGCCTGGGTGTTCTGTGATGTAATTCACCACTGTAATTGGGCCTACTGGCCTGTAGTGGTGCAAAAATAAATGAAAAAAATAAAAAAATATAAAAGCGCCATCTACTGGTTAATTGAAAGAATATTCAATAGTAGATGGACAATCGGATACCGGATAATTGTACATGTAATTTTACATATACATGTAATGCAAAAGCGATAGTACATGTTATGTACGTATTGAAAAAATATTTATAACGATAAAAAGCACAGTGATAAAGTTTAAGAATTCCGAAAATAGTTCAGTTGAGCGAGGATCTCTGTTCATTTGATCGGTTACAATGTAAATATGGATTGTTCCCGCGGGATTATTGTTTCCTGCAATCGATAAGTACAGGAGGGAAATCCTTCCTGATCCGATACAAGGGTCTCTCCTCTGAGGACCCTTCAGTGAAGCCTTTCTCGTCCCCGGTACACACTCATCAAACATCCCTTGTTCTTTATACCCTGCCTACGTTCGACTATTGTTCATTTCGAAACCAAATATGAGATCCGAAATGTGGGTATTTCTATTATTTACTCAAAAAATCCAAATAAAAAGAAAACATGATTTGTTATTTCAGTATTAAATTAAGTATTACATTTAACTGTTTATTTTATGTTATTAGTTATTTGTTGCGTTCATCTCCCAAAAATTGTAGAAGAATGTTTTTGTCGCTGATAAAAACCCTGTAAATATTCCTAGAGTTCCCGGAAATAACTCTCCAGCGCAAGCGATCCACAATTTAAAACAATATTTTGCTCGTAGTTTTGAGTATGTGCAAATGTTTGCAGACAGATTGGATTACCTTCCCTATTCAGATGTAAATTTGTTGCTACAGAGATGGAAAACATTTACGAGAAGGGAACATGGAAATCTAAGCATTTACAGGGCTTGTGATCTATCATTAGCTGGTTTAAATGGCCACTGTACACACTGTGTAACGTCCACCATTCTGCCTATGTTTAAACATACACATTTCCTTAACTCTTTCATCTTTTGACTTTTGTGAAGTAACTTCTCAAAAATCTTCTCAAAGGTGTTTTCCCTCTCTGTTGCAATAAATTTATATATGAATAACTCCCTGGGGAGGAATCCCAGCCAGTCTGCATGCATTTGGACATAATCAAACATTGTTGAATTAACTACCTGGTAAAAAAAGAAGTATAAAAATTGAAAAATTGTTTCCAGGCGTTGCCTAGTAGGTGATTTGGTTCAGCCGGATGAATCTCATTCGCATAATAAAGGTTTTAGCTCCTTTACTTCACAAAAGTCAACAGATGGAAGAGTTGAGGAAATGTGAATGTTCAAACATGGGCAGAATGGTGAATGTTACAGTGTGTAAGTGTGTCACTTAAACGAGACAATGACAGGTCATAAGCTCTGTAAATGCCTAGACTACCATGTTCCCTTCTCAAAATGAAATTCAAATGAATTTATTTTTCCAAAAAAACATACGAAAAACAAAATATTTAAGTTGTTATCAGGAATCCTCGAGCGATTGTTCGACCATTATTAAGGTATGATACTCTCCAATAGCAAGAGTATTGTCTCTTAAACATAGTTTCACTGATGCGAATATGACGATCTCCAAAGTAATAATGTTCAGCTGCCTGACTGCTCTTGCAATCGGCATAACCAGAGGCAGGTTGGTTCTGGAAGCCGGGAGGTAAAGCAGTCTGTGCTGACACTGTCGTAGATAACCATCAAGAACATGAAAATTGATTCTCTATAAAATGGCTGAGTTCTCGATAGACCCTCTTATCAGTCTGAAAAAATGGGTCAGTGTGAACCCGTCCCTTCTAACTGTTGCAAATTGCAAACTGTTGGTCCGAAGCATGTCCAAGAGGAATGCATTGGGATTGAGCCATATTATACTCCTGTATAAACTAATTGTTATATGTAATTGTTCCAGGTGTCAGTCATGTCCCGAATGATTCCATCCCCTGACTGGTTTGTGGGGATTGACAGCTTTGACCTGTGCGTCAATGGAAACTGGCTGGACAGTATTACTATTGAGGTAACGATAATTTTCTAATTCCTTTAAACTACTCAAATTAATCCATTTATTATCTTTATTTCCTAAAATACGGATTTGTTCAAAGTACGAGTACAATACTCCAGTAGAGACTTTATAAAGTTGTGTTCGTTAAATGTTAGTAAATATTTGTACACCTCTAATCCAGCGGCGAATCGTCCAAATAAGGGATTATGCACAGCTTATCATTAAATTTGACTTTCGATAATAATGTTTTATAGTAACCATGTTTATTCTAATATTAATAGTTTTGCCGTATTCACTCCAGTAATGTGTTTTTTCAGTATAGTCAGATATTTAGACACTTCCCCAAGTAAATTTTTGGAAGTGAAAACAATATTATTAAACACTAAACTTGCAAAGGGAAAAAGCAGCGATTATAGGAGTTTCAAAGTCTGTAGTTAACAGGATAATATAAAAAATCTATCAAAACCTGTCTTTTGAAGTAGATTGTGTTGGAAAATGTGTCAGAAAATGAATCACCACACCTCGTACTGACTGCAAAATCAGAGACTTATGTCTCCGAATTCGGAAAAAAATGTGTGGTTCGTCTGACTTTTAAGATCAATGGAGAAGGTATCGTGGTCTCCCAAAGATCAGTCCAGAGGAAATTGGCTGAGGAGAATCACATTGGTCATCGGCCAGCTAAAAAACCTCGTCTCACGGTGGCTACAAGTAAAAAACGGCTGTATTGGAGCAAACTACACCAGTACATGACTTTTGCGGACTAAAATAGGGTATTTATCATTTTAGTGTTGTTATGCTTTAAAACAAATTAAATCCTGTGATTACTATATTTTTTTGGCTGTGCTTCTCTAAGGAGTACATATTGAAAATTTTGGTGAACAAATCATCGCTCGTTCGACGACGCCCAGAAGAGAAATTCCATCCGGACTGTCTTGTGGAGACGATCAAATATCCTACCAGCATCTTCTTTCAGGGGGATGGGGCGCCTCCATTTCGTACAAGAGATTATAAGGCAGGATCAGTACAGACAAGAACTGGAAAATTGGTTACTCCCTATAGTCGAAAAATGATTTCCTGGTAGCCAAGAGTACATATTTATGCACGACTTCGCACCCTGTTATAAAGCCAGGACTATCACTGCATTCCTGGCTGGGAAAAATGGGAAGGTTTTACCTTGGCCGGGGAATTCTCCTGACATGAATCCCATTGAAAACCTATGGCAGCTCAAGAAGAGGGAGATTGCCAAGGAGGCGATCATAACCAATCACCAGCACATCGAAATCTTCATCCGAGTGTGGCCTGAGTTAAAGTTTAATGCAACTTGTACAATCTGTAATTGTGGCTAAAGGCTATATCACAAAATATTAACATGCGATAATGTTAAATTATGATAAAACTAAAGAAATTAACTCGAATTAAGAACAAAAAATTTTCTTTAAATTTTCCCAATAAAATGTTCATGTTAATAAAAATTAATTACTCTGCCTAAAATCATTAAAATCTTTGTTTTATGAATACCAATGTGACAAAAATTTTTTTTTTATAGATGTTCCTATTAATTTGGCCACCCACTGTACATTAAAATGAAATGTTAGTTCTAATTCAAATCATTTTATTTTTATAAGAATGAATAACCACAAAGTAAGTGCTACAAATTTATATTTTATATGATGATGTTGCTTATTTGAAAACAATGTATTGATCATAAAATGTCATCTCAGAGAATGAACTTTAGTAAATATCTGTCTAGATATTTAACATTTGTTAAACTAAATAATGCCCCGTCTTTGTCAGCCTTTTTCAGATTATAAAATAATATGAGTATTTATATTTTGATTTTGATATTTATGGTAATTTAAAAATATGCTCATACGATAGTTATTTCACGTTTAATTAAATGGTAAAAAGAAATACCCAAATTTCAGCGCTTCGTTGGTTTCTTTCTTGGAACAGAAACTTGTCTTTGCTGAGGTTTCTTCCAAGATTATATGTATACCTCCCTACCATCAAATATTTCTTTGAAAATAATTTTAATATACTCGAGAGAAAACAAAGTTCACCGGCGTGTAATTAATGATGTCCATAATATAAATTTCGTTGATAAAATTAAAACATAATTGGGATTCTGTGTGGCGATTGAAACAGTCAAATATCTCGGACGATGAATACTGAAAGCGTCACGAAACTAACAATGGATTTTATTAAATATTTTTCATCAACGTAATGAAACTGGCTCATTAACATAAAAAGGTATGAAAATTCCCTCCGATAACTGACGAAATGATTAAAAAAAGTTAAATTGAAAAAAAAAGATTTCATAAAACAAGTCATTTTTAATGGAAACGAAGATTTTTGTCCACTAATGTTAGTAAATATTAGTATATAACCACTGATAAATGTTTTAATCTTACCAGTTTCGAAACGTACGCTTTTCATCGTCAGAATAATCAGACTAATACCATCATTTTTTTAAAACACTAATTTTTTCCTTACTCGATGATGCCATTACCACCTTATATTATGTTCTCCCCTACTCGATGACGCCTCCGCCGCGTTCTGTTCTGTTCTATCCTACTTGATGACGCCTCCACCGCCTCCTACCCTACTTGATGACGCTTCCGCCGCATTCTGTTCTGTTCTCTCCTACTTTATGACACCTCCACTACCATCTCCCCAACTGGATGAAGCAACCATAACCTTATGTTCTGTTCTCCCCTACTCGATGACGCCTCCACCGCATTCTGTTCTGTTATCTCCTACTCGATGACGCCTCCACCGCCTTCTACCCTACTTGATGAAGCCGCCATCACCTAATGTTCTGTTCTCCCCTACTCGATGACGCCACCATCCCCTTATGTTCGAATGTCTCCTCCGGTTGCAGGTGGACCCAATAGACGCGGGCACGGACAACGGCTTCACGTTCACAGCCCCCAACTGGCCCACGCAGCCGCAGGGCGTGGCCTTCCGCCTGACGTCACGCTACCCCGCGCACCCCGCCGGCAGTTTCTACTACCCCCACATCAAGAGGCTTCCTCCCATCGCCACCTTCCAGTTTGTCAAGGTATGTGCAGAAACAACTCTGTAGTCTAGTAGGAACCTCCCGGTACGATGACCGCGACATTCGATAAAGCGAAACTAATTCATTTATCTAGAAATTTTACAAAAATCGCCTTTGGTGACTTTTGAAAAAAAACAAGACGATATTATCTATTATTCTTTATACATAAAATTTCAATTGCTCGATAGAGTGAAAACAAAAATATAGTATTTTTGAAAGTATTTAAATATCAATATTGAATAGTTATTAGACAGCGTGTAAAGTGGCCACTTAAACCAGCCAGCATAGCCCTGTAAATGCCTAGACTTCCATATTAAATTTAGATCAATTTTCACTTTGCAATAGGTGTTTGTTCTATTTTTTTTAATAAGACTTTTTATTGCTTATACATGCATTTGACTGAAAAAATACTGACAAGCAAATAACATACAATATGTTTCTTTTTTGGGTAGCAGAAATGTTTAATTACTAGTAATGTGTACCTTGTCGCAGTGGGCAGTAGACACATTCTATTAGTTTTTGTAGTATATAGTGCTGGGAACCATGTTGAGTTTAATTTGAGCCCGTCGTCCTGTTTAAGTTATTTGGGTGACTTTATATTTCAATTGCCTCTTTTATTATACGTGCACTGTAAATACTGGGTTTATGAAAAAAAAATTGTTCGAAGGCGAAAAAATAATCAGTGACTATAAAGTGTTCCGCTATTGGGGATTTGTCAGGGTGCCCAAGGTTACACGCTCTTTTGTGTTCGTCGATCCTTTTCTCCTGGACTCCTTGGCTTCTTCAACGGTAGCCTAAACATCGGAACAAATCCAACACACGCGGTATCACCCAAAAAAAAACATTTAGATAACAGCGACCGTGAAAACCTTCGCACCAATAGCATACTTTTGAAAAAATGCAGTAGAAAGAGTACAAAGGATTACTGTGATGGAGGAAATGAAGTCAAGGATTCATATAACTAAAATGTGATGTATTTCAATTGATTTTATTTTTTTTAATATGACCCTTAGCGGACTCATTTTAAATCATATCCCTACCACAGTAATTTACACTTGTGATGGTCTTCGTCTGGTCACTGAATTATTCGACGTTATTTTGATCCATTTATAAACCTTTTGAATCACCTTCAGTTTTCACGTGTATTCTGAAGGGAGGCTGCGTCGCGCTGTACATTATAATCTGCCACGTGTTCACGTGTACTAGTCGCATACGCGCGCACGTGCAGTCATGTGTGCGTGTGGGGAGGTCGCTGGAGGGGAAGAATTTAACAAAATGGGGTACTTGACCCCATCGGCGGCAGACTTCATCAAAATATAATATTATTTCTTAAAACGTATTACGATATTTTTAGAACACCCTGTATTATAATTATTTATCACCTATTCGTAACAAATGGCCCATAGGACACAGGAATTAGCACTAAATTTATTTTTTATTTTTTATTTTGCAAATAGATGCGAAGTTTAGTATACTAATTTGTTTTTTTTACGAAAAAGATGAATCGGGACGGGAAGACGGTGGGGAGAGATGAATCATCTAAGATAACCCATCTGAAAAAAACAATAAATATCTCTGCACAAAAGATTAAATACAAAAGAATAATAAAATAAATAAAAACCACTTTGTTTTTAACCACTTATTATTCCTTTTTCTATCGACCAGTTTCAAAGCTGACAGGAAAAAAATAATAAATAACCAAATAAACAATATGTCATTTGGTCCACTCCGGTCTAATTTTATAGATCGTACCCAGATGGGTTACGAGATCGCATTACGCTTCCTATCCTAAAAAGACTTGATTTGTTAGCTCCATATGTAATATTTAGTAAATATTGATTAAATAAAATAGGACAGAATTTATTAGTTAGTCGGTTAAAAATAAAGTCCTTTTCATTTATTATATAATAAATTAATAACCACAAATTTAGTACTTCAAATATAAATTCTACAAAAAATAAAGCCAACTTTCATATTGGTCAGTTATTTGTTCCATCTTTGGTTGCAAGTATGAAAATTGCAACCTTGAATCAAAATACGTTACTCGAAAGCTTCTCAGAAATTCCTTTCTTCAGAGTACTTCCTCAAAATTAGCTCATTGATCGGTATGTTCACTTTCATCCCCTCATGCTTCTACCAATAAACAGGAATGAAGATCCCTATGTTAAGGACATATTGTGGGCTGCTAAACGCTGATTTTCGACCCTTGCTCACGACAAAATTAGAATATTTAAGAATTCCTTTAAATGTAATATTATCACTTTCAATCAGCTGTGTATTTTGTATTGTATTAATTAACCATAGAATTAAGAATAGTCCAGAAGAAGCGTAGAATCATATTTGAATACATCGGACTGTGTCCAATAATTCCCTCACTATGCCCTACTTTCACCGCGCGCATTCGTGAGGTTGCAGCGTAATGTTGCTTGATGGGGAAAAAAAAATCATAACACAAATTTAAGGTAAAAAAAAAAGCAATCTGTTCATTTCTCTAAAGTTTTATTGTGCTCGCGGAAATATTGATTGACACAACAGAGTAGATAAGTAAAGGGTCATTTAATAAGAGTAATTGAATTAATGAACTTTCAACTTAAAATAAAAAACAAATTTTATTTTACATAAAACGGATATTTTTATATCATGTTAAATAATATTTGATGTTTTGAAGATAATGTCGGTCAAATGTCCACCACAGAGTTGTTTAATCCGAGATCCAATTTTCATTAATTCTCTCATTAGATGAGCAAAGTAGGGTAAAAAATTACTACCCTGGCAACACTAACGAAATTTCCATTTTGTTTCTTCGACAATCTGACAGATGGAAAAATAATTCAATTTGTAAGTAATGCATTTGTTATATACACATTTATTTGCTAATTACACATGAAATGTGATTGCATCCTGTTTCTTTAAGATTTTAGCAGTATTTCTACACTTTAAAAGGACACAACACGGCATAGTTGAACTCAAATCAGGAGTCGCGTACTGAGCGACGTCTACAAAGAAACTAATGGGTCAAAACGTAAACCTACTCGTTTATGAGTAGTTGAGTCGCCTTCTGTTTGATGTGCGTATGCAGTTTCTGGACTATTCCTTATCTTCTTAATTCTATGGTTAAATCTTAAACCAAAGATACCAAATGCATTCAGTTTCCTAAAGTATACTGGAAATGAAAGTATACTGGTAGTATGGTTAGTTTATTTGAATTTTCTCAATTTGATCGAAATAATATGCTGCTACAGTAGTTAATGTGTGGTTCAATGATTGTGTTATAAATAATTTTGCATGAATCCTTATCAACACATCTTCTTATTCTTCCCAAGACTGTTTTTTTTGCAATCTTTTTCGTTACCATCTTAGTATTTTGGTGCAATGTAAGTTTCCATGCCATCATTACACCCAAATATTTCATTTTGCCAACTTCTTTCAGTTTTTCATTATCTACTACAATTGTATCTTATATCCTAAATACAATAATATCTACACGTCTTTTTTTATAACTTATATGGCATCATTTTCGTAATATAATACTTATTTTGTAATGATGCTCACACTTACACACACACCTAAACACTTATTCCCACACATCTACACTTACTCTCATACAAATACACATAAACACACCCTTTTGTTGTAACACAATTTAATAATATGTATTATTCTTATTTAGAAACTTCGCTGGTCTGTCTTTAAACTGTATTTTATTTCAATGTTATTACATTATTGTCGACTGTTTGTTTCTTTAAAATAAATAAATAATACCTCAAGAGCTCTTTTCGAAGTGATTCGTGAATATTGATTTTAATTTACATATTTACGTAAAACAATTTATTTCGTCACATTAGAGAAATATTTGCAATTATCTCTACTCGAACCCTCGGCCTAAGGTCATTTAATTAAATCCTCAGCAAATTTTTTTCCTCCATTTTGGATAGAACCGCCAAATTATGTATTATACCTAGTATAGTTCTTCAATAACAACAAACAAGATTTCAACTCCAACGCAGATATTCCTAGGTACGAATTGAAGTAATGGATGCCGAAAATGGTTTCGTCACTATTAGACCTTTTCCAAATATAATAATGTTCCGGTATTCTGGATACATAATCCTTGGGGCTTTTGTTTTTCTTCGGAAACATTTTATCCAATTTCAAACCAATTCCTACAATATCTCGTGACCACCCAACACTCAACTACCCGTATATAAGGAATATTGTAGTGTTTCAGAATTAGGGAATACTTCGAAGGTACCTAGTATTGGGTACCGAATACCCACAGTATAAACAGTACCCGTTTCTGCCCCTAGTGTGCGTACTCGATTATGCCCCGACATGGTCAAAAAAAGTATATCACTTTGCTTACTTCCGTTTTGTCATCGTCATATGTTGGAAACAAAATATTAATATCAAATTAAGTATAAATAAAATATCTACTTAGCTTAGGGGCTTCCTTCATATTGTCACAACATTGTCATTCTTCCTCGTGACTATTATAAACACGAATGGATAGTAAAAACTGTGTTTACTAATGTAGAATGTTAGAGTTGAGGGTTGTTGGAGCTCCTACCCTAGTTACAGATTGACAAAAGACACGGGGTTGCAGTTAAATGCATATTTTATTTATTAACCCTTCATTTCCTTCAAGTCCCTTCATACAATTAAATAAAATATCAATTCTATAATAATGCACGTGAAACCGCATTTTTAGGAATTATTATTCTTCTTTTTTCTCGGCCTGTTACCATTCACTCCTGGACAAAAGCCTCCTTCATTCGCTTCCGTGTCGTCCATCCATTATAAAGACTATCTTCATCGGTACATACCATGACGGTACACTGAACTTCTGAACTATCTCTGTCTACCTCGGTATGTTCTACCGCCTTGTCATCTCGACGTCATATGATCAAAGCCAGCCAATGAATGACGCCGAAAATTTAGTCCGCGATCCTTAATTCAACTTCGAAATAGTTCTTACAGTTTTATCGGTAAAATTGATCATGACCTCCAATATAAGCGATTTAAATATTAAAAATGCAATGCATTAGAATATAAGACACAGATTATTATGAACTTAAAAATTGTACATAACTTTAAACGCTCGCAGCTAAGTGAAGCGTCACCACCCGTGGCCGCATAGCCTATTGTTGGCTCTGACCTCCTCCAGAATCTGTCACCATTCCTCCCTGCACCATGCGGCTCTTCTCCAGTTCGTCAAGCCAGTTTTTCCCATGTCACGTCATCCAGACATGTTAATTTTGGTCTGCCTCTGTTTCGTCTGCCTTCCGGAGTGTTGAGCATTTTTCTGTGGATACGATCTTCATTCTGTGGACGTGGCCCAACCGTTGTAATTTCTTTATTTTCATGAATTATTGTGGAATGTTGGGTTCGCCATACAGTGCCTCTAATTGATGATTGAATCGTCTCCTCCACACTCCATTTTGGTTTACAGCACCAAATATCTCGCAGTTGAGTGAATGCATGGCTTTAAATAACCAAAGTTTCTACGAAACCTCTTCACGGGTTTAGTTAAACGATTAATTATTTATAAAGATGTTTAAAGTTTTATAACTTAATTATGTAATGGTGGGTAAATAATCTTTTGTCATGCGCGTAATCGACAACAGGGTAGTGCTACATTATGTAGGTTTTATTAATTATTAATAATCAGCGAATCCACCAAACCATTTGGAACCCACAAACAGGTACACGACCATATGCGCTACATACATTTCGAAATTAAATATTAATGAAAGAGAGGATTCTGTGGCTTAAAATAATACATATAAGTTATAATATATATATCATTATGTTCCTAATATCCCCAGACTGCCGAGGGCTCTAATAAGAGAAAGATATTCGTTATTTCAACGAATATTCGAGTTCTGACGAAACCCCTAAAAATTATTACAGTTTAACAACTTTATAGCTTTAAGTAAAAAACTAAAGATTAAAAATAAGGTTTGTATAGCAGTTACTACTTACACAAATAATAAAAAAATAATCATTACAATAAGGCGTTAGCAAAAAAAGTTCAAAGCGAACAGGTTCCGTTAAAAGGATACGCGGTCTGACTTTTCTTCATACAAATGTATTCCGTATTTTCTCACTGGATTATTACGCTAGAGGGATGATTTTCCACCCACTATTGGCGAGTTCCTATCTTATCGGAGCTAGGACCATCCGGAAACCTTTACCGGTTTGTGGTCCAGTGGTAGTATTGTATTGAACTCACGGACCAAAGGTCCGAGGTTCAAATTCGACTTTGCCACAACTCGATTTCTTTTTTTCCAGCACAGCTTATTCACGACTTTTAGGAAAGGTCTGAAAATTTTAATATAAAAATGTAAATAATGAAAATTCGTGTATTTCTCTATTTGTGCGGAAGTTGAGAATTCGAGACCTCTTGTTTGTCGATTTTAGCTAGGCATCATCAGTCCGACTTGCTGTTGTCTTTTTTGCACAATATTCGGAGAGGCATCTGCGAGAGTGGCAAAAAAAATATATTGAAATACGTATTCATCAAACCGCCCCTCCACCGCATATCCTCTTTAAAAAATAAATAAATCATAGTACATACATACATAGTATAATACAATTTCGTGGCTGTCAAAGTCACAAAACGAATAAATCAGTTGTGAGTTGTGATTACTAAATAAGAAATAGATACAGACGGAGCACTTGACAGGAGTGGACTAAAGGAAATATTGTTTATTTCGTTTATTTTTTCTTATTGTGAATGGCTTTTTTAATTTCTTAGATTTCCAATTTATCTAATTTTAATATTTTATTTTCAACACGAACAACTTTGAATCCAGTGTCTTTATTGAAATCGTGATTATTTTTTATCGGGATGGTTTGCGAATTCAGTGCAGAAAAATATATAATATTACTAATCTTTATTTATTTTTATTCGTTTATTTGTTTAAAAACTTCGAGTACAAAGAATAAGTACTTATTGCTAAAAGCAATATCTTCCAGCCAATTAAAAAACAGTCTGGTCAAAAGAAGAGTTGTCAAAAATTTGTACTAAAAAACGAAATTATATACGTAAAAAAAACCTACTAAGTTAAAAATAACAGCTGTTTTTTTAATTGGGAGATAATGCTTGCACATATTTTTTTTAAGTGCATTATGTTAAACATATTAACGGGTGTGGAATGTGGAATCAGATGATGAGTATGGAAGGAGAAAGAGAGAAGAAACAAGGAAAGAAAGGGGATAAAAATATATATATATTATAAAATAAAAATAAAAAAAATATGCGGGGAGTTGTGGGTTCTGTGGATAAAAAGTAATGTTTCAGGCGTTTCTTGAAGGTTCAAGCTTGGACGGAAAAGGAATAACTGAAAAATGATGTGCTATGTCGAGGAATGGAAAATGTTCTCTCCTTAGAAGAGTGAAGCGAAAAACCTTGATCAAAAATCTTGAAGACCGCTTCTAAATACTTTTTATATAAACAGAAGGAAATTCTTACTTCGTCAAAATAAATATGTTCCATTTATTGATTGATTTAGTGTTTATTTTGTAGAACTCCATATTTATTTTAAATCCAACACTGATTTGAGTCTACTAAACACTTTATTTTTTTTACAAATAAAAAAACAGAAATTTCCTGAAAATTGTTTCTCCTTTTAGGGCATTTGCAAACTAATGTGAAGATTAGATGGAATGCCCTTATATAGTTATATATTTCAAGGTACTTGAGTAACAAATAAAAATAGTCTCATGAACTAAAGCATGTACATTAATCATAATTGCGGGGAAAACCAATAGTTAAGAGCAAGGCTGAGTGTTTAACAGGCAACGGGGAAAATGCCGTAACAAGGAGAAACAATTGTCAGGAAATTTTTGTTTTTATATTTGTAAAAATAAAATAAAGTGTTCGGTAGACTCAAATCAGTGTTTGATTTCTTATATTATAAGTTTAAATATGTTCCGATTCAAATGTTGATTTCCTGTATTTGAAGAAAAGGTCCCGGACGTTGAACGTTGACCACGCGAACTTTCGTCGAAAGTAACGTGTAGGTACCTGTGCTAAGCGTTTCGTTGAACTTCGAAGTTTTGTTCGGCAATCATAGGAAGGTCGCTAATAAACAAAAGGATTTACAGTCAAAGTTCTCGCTTCACATTTGGCGATAAACATGTGAGTTTAGCGTTAACACATGGCGGGAATGTCGCTGTCGTTTGGAGAAGCGTGGGACGGCCATTTTGGGACTTCGCGGAGGCGGAGAGCAATCAATGGTACGCTCGCGTCGTAAGGGGAATACCCACCATCATCTTACATTATTCCCTTTAATGTATGGAATAATAATATATATGTTTTTTGTATTTTAAGCTTTGTTCAGTTGATTGCACCGAAAATTGCACCAATAAAACGCTAACAAAATAAGATAAGCATATTAAATATGTTTGTATTTAAACTCTTGGCACTTACGCCTACCTGTATAAAACGAATTCTTAATTATGTGAAGGTACTTAATGTACAGTGCTTGAGCCATGTTACTGTGTTAGTGTCTGTAGGTGAACCAAGTAATCAGTTAACATATTAATCGTAGAACTCACACGAGAGGTAGTATCATACATGATCAATATAGTGCAGGTAATTGGTCAAATAAACCAAAGTAGGGAACAAAATGCCGAACACTCCTCTAGTGGAACGGAAGGCCTGTTGACTGCTGCCAACAGGGGGGGTAAATAATAATGCAACTCCCAAATAAAAAAAATATTTTTAAAAAACATATTAATCGTTTGTCTTAATATATTTTTTTTGTAAACGTTCTGTCATCCACACGTAGGCAAAGTTGATTAAAGATTTGAATGGACTGTCAGAAATATTATTACTCTTCAAATAAGTCACAACAGAGAGAGAGAAAAGACTATTTAAAAAATAAAAGAGAAATAATTCAATTTTGAAGTCGAATTGAATTGTCAAAATTACATCATCATTCCCTTTCTGCACCTAATGGTGCATAGGGCCCTGCTTTGGTTCACCAATCGCAGCATATCTTGATCATTTTTGTTACATTTTTGTTACACTTACGCTTCAGGTGCTACTCCAGGGACTATTAAGTATTCTCGTGAAAAAACACCTTTTTAAATAAATATTCCTTGTCAACCATGTCGGGAATTGAACCCGAGGCCTCTTGCATGGTAGGCAAACGCGCTGACTACTACACCACGAGGCTGACAAAACGAACACATAGATGCACAGATAATGTGGCAAGATTCTGCCCTATTAACTCATAAGAGCATCTAGGCGTAAAAATGTTGCCACTATGAAAAACAAAATTTAGTTATTATTTTTTTCCATCTGTTTTACTATCTTCCTGAAATCGCTCGGTAGATAAATACAGATGATCGTTAAGTATATCGTTTCGGTAAATGTCAAAAGATTTATTGGAACTTATAATCGTTTTGAAGTGGCCATTTCTTATCACAGAAGCCTTTTGAAAATATAAATACTAACAGTTTTAAATTTTAATTAAGTACGGGTCATTCATCGGTTGCATTCGGTCATATATGTCGAGATGACAAGCGCGGTAGAACATACCGAGGTAGATAGAGATAGTACAGAAGTTAAATATACGGTCTCGGTATGTACCGATGAACCGAGTTTGGTTGTCGCAAAAGATAATTCTCACGTTTCAGGGCCCCGATTACAATGGGAAGTGAACCATCTTTCAATTGTCCATAGTGTGAAATGTGAAAAAGTATCATCGAAGGCTGATTTCAGCTAATATAACCTATAAATAACTTATAAAGTGCTACTTTTTTGTTTTATTACAAAAGCTTAGAGTCTAGCGCAGTTTTCAAAGTTACTCAGAAACATAAGGAATTGCCTTTTTAGATTTTTAAGTTTAAATTGAAAGTTCAAGTCTGACTCGCTCGAATTTAAATTCTGCATTGCATATTAACGTTACGAAGCGGAATATTTTATACGTAGAAACTACAACTTTAAAAAAAATGAGAATCCTAATAAAAAGGATGTAATTAGAATTTCTGGAGAAATTGAAAAAATATATTAATTAACGATCCGGACGAAAATTTTCAAAAACCCATTAAAAAAATCATAACTCAAAAACTACACAAAATCACGGAAAATACGTGGGGGTGATTCGGATACCCCTTAATATGAGGCACCTACATTTTGCCTTTGGACGTCACTTCTGCGGCCACCCTGTATATTGTTTTATTGGATTACAAGCCTTCAAAGCAGAATTTCAAGAAGACTAAAGTGAGCATTTTCTATAAAAGAATAAAGCTGCCAAAGCTTCTCGCGATATTGAAATGTTTTTTTTTTATTATTTCAAAAATGGACACTAGATTGAACTCGAACAGAAGGTGTCGAAAATGCTCACTTTCGTCTACTTGACATTCCGTTTAGAAGACTTGTAATTTAAGACTTTAAGACTGAAAAAGCACACATTATGATAAAACTGTAAATACTTTTAAATATCATTATAAAATACATAATTTACTGCCTTAGAACGGGAAAGCTATCCCTAGTTAGGCAGTTTAGATGAACCAACAGCAAAAATAAAAAATATGTATGTTTACTTTTACTACTGAATTCATTTGTTGTATAAATAATTACTTGTATTTTGCTGTAATAAATATGTAAAATAGTAACATAAAATAAAAAAATAAAAAATTATATAAAGTAATAATAACATAAAATTAAACACAATATCTTGTACAGCAAAAAAATTTCTTTCGAATGATGCATAACTTTTACTGTTTTGTCTTACTTTTGGTGGTTATTTTTTATTTGAAAAAAAACGGACACCACTTATGTTAAAATTTTATATTATAGGTTAGGGGTAGTAGAAATAAATTAATTTCGTCCTTCAAGGCGAAATAATTTCGCGAATTCGCGATTAGGCCAAAAAAATTCGTCCTTGGATTTTTGAAATTGTGTAACATCAACAAAACGGCGCATCGTGCGTCACGCGTCCGACAAAAATAATGATTACGTACGTAGAACGTGTATATATATGATTTATAATAATATAATACATGATGCGCGCGCGGCCCCTAACGCGTTAACCCAAAATTTGCATCGTTATAATTCAAGTAATGTGTGGCCGTGACTTGCCAGAATTTTCGCGCCGTAATTTGAGCTAATATTTGAAAAATTCCCGCGCGAGTTCGGCCAATTAGGGCGCCTTTACCTCATTTGTTATATTTTATTGCCTACGGGGGAGGGAGGGTGCATATTGGGAGGGGGAAGGGCAGGGAGGCATACTTATACTACGGAGTGAGGATTTATTCTTGCGAAACTCTTTCTAGTTTTTTTCCATTTCGATTTGGAGTGAGATCTTTCAATACCAGATTCGATTTGATTGGTGAAAATTGTTTAAAGAAGCGTCTGTTCTTTTTTCTCTGAAGAAATTTTGACAGATTGATTGAACCCCCAAAAACGTTCATGTTCGCCATGCAGATTTAAAATACTGGAGGATTTATTTATGGTTTTAAGAATATATAGTTGATTTATTCCGAAACCGATTCGCTAATGAGACGTTGAGTGTTTTTATTTAAAAAATTAAAATCTAAACGAAAATTTAAAAGATATTTTTTGTATGTATCGTATTATCAGCGCTACGATATTTTAAAGCTTTGGTCTTTTAAAATGACTCCACCTGTGACGTCACAAGTTCTCTACTATGAGTTCTGCTGATTGGTGAATTGGCTTCCCGTAAACAGGAAATTTATCACAATAGTATATCATCGGTTGATTCACGAGAACTCGGGACATCATTCAAAGTAGTTTATTTTTATTTATTTTTTCATACATTTTCGAGAAACTTTGCCGTACAATAATGTGCTGTTTTTTGCTTTTTAAAGATTTCTTTTGTTGGTGTTAGATAAGGGAGGTCATATACTACTCGTAGCTTCAAGATTTTATTTTGCTCTCATTGTAGTCTGTTTATGTCGTTTTGATTTCTGTTCCCCGTAGTTGTTGCATATAACACATTTTAGATTTGACATCGGCTTCATTCATTAGATTTTTTTCCGTTTCGGAACAAAATTTTGATTTTAAAAAAAAGACTCGATTTCTTATTATGTATCTTAGACTTAGACATAAACCGAGCATCTGCGTTTCCGTGGATCGTTACGTGCATTTCTGTTTTTTTTATTTATTTATTGGGGATATCAGCAGTAATACATGTAACAAAAATACAACGAATAAAATATACAGAGAATAAAACCAATGACAGATATCCACAGAAATACATTAAATACACGTACAATACATACTAGTGTGTTTGTGTGAGTGTAAGTGAGTGAGAGGGTGGGTGAGTGGGTGTTATATTTGAATGAGGGTGGACATGTGTGTAAATATTGCACAAGTGTCAAGTGTCGAAAATATAAATATAAAATATTAAGAATTAGAGATAAAATAAGACTTTATTATTGAAACTAAGTATGAGACTACTTTTCTGGCTACTTTTCTGTGTCACAGACATTATTATACGAATACTCATAATTCCTTCTGGGAAAGATAATAAATACTATGACGTAATTGAAATAATGTAACTGACTGCCCTTTATACAGAACACCAAAGCACCAAAGCAGGTATTGTGGTGCTCCGAGCATGTTGTGTGCCTTATACGTAAAACGAACTCCCACGTGGCAATTAGGTATAACTAGGTTAGCCCACTACTCCACTGGACACTGGCATTTATCGACAAAACATTGAAATAGCTAGGCCTTAGGGCCTACAATGGTAATCCAGCGGGGTTCCTTTCAGTGTCTATAAAGCAAAATCAATTTTTCTCTACAAACATGTGTATTAGTGTGGGCCGATATTTTTTTCCAAATTTGTGAAATGAAAGAGGTCTAAAATATTGCCTTTTGAATTACTCAGAATGCCAAAAAATAATTTTTTAATTTTCTTTGCTACTTTTGGTCCTCAACCAGAGCTTGAAGTTTTCGAAAAAGTCGATTTTTTGCGCTAAACCGGCTGTCATTTCGTATTCGAGTAAATAATAAGTCCAATAAAATTGTATAATGTGCATTGAACCTTATTAAATAAGCATCTTAGGGCGTGAGTTTCACTTTTTTGTAATAAATGGGTAGGTAGCATTGTTTTAATAAGCTATTGTTTTCGTCAAGCGCTCAACGGAATCAGTTCCGCGGAGTGTAAACTTTTGCGTTTCGGAAGTTTTAAAACGTGTTCTAATTTGTAACGTGATTAAGTTATATCTTTACTAACAAAAAAAATATATTATCAATATAGATAATTAACCTCGGTTGAGGGCCAAAAGAAGTATGAAATATTTTTTTGAATATTTTTACGTTCAATGTGATCCAAAATGCAACGTTTTAGACCCTCTTTCACTTTGATGTCTAAAAAACTTCATACTTCATCGGCCCACTCTTATGTGTATATTTGCATAGAATTCGAAGTACTTGCAGTATGTCTATCTTCCTTTGTAACCTAAATCCAACATATGTCAAGTTTTTATGGGTAATGCATTTTTATGATTATTATTGATCCAGAGTACGTATTCTGAGCGGTATAGCGCGCGTAGAGAACGCTTTTACGTACTAAATACGCGATAACAAAGCGTTCCCTACGCGCGCTATATCGTCCAGTATTCTGAGCCGTGCCCAGTTCCCGAGTCCACTTCGAGGGTGTAGGTAATTTGCCCAGTCGAAGAACACTATTCTGAAGGACAGGTTGTGTTTGATGAACTTTTATAATAATGTGCAACAAACTCCTCTCTTCGGTCCTATTTTTATCAGCCGGAGGAGAGCAGTGTGATCTGAATGCTTTATTTCCAGATCCTCAGAGGAGGAGAGCGTTCAGAATCGCACTCCAGGGGTGCTATTCTGAACCACTCTCGCGGCACTGTATTTTGTATGTAAATACACGAAGTTCTCGGTTGACAATGTCTCTCTTGTATGTCGTACAGTTGCGCGAGTACGAGCTGTCGGAGAGCTTCCAGCACTCGACGGACGAGCACAGCTACGACGTGCTGCGCCTGGAGCCGCCGGCGGGGGCGGGGAACAGCATCGACGTGCTGGACGGGAACAGCCAGCTGTCTCTGGCCATCGAGCAGGAGAGGCGGAGCGCGAGCCCCACTACGACCTGCCCCCGCGCATCCTGGACCGCGACGGCGGCTACAGGACCACTCCTGACAACAAGTACACCGCCAGGTCGGTTCGATGATTTCACACTTTGTTTACCTCTTCGATGGCCGAGATGCAAACTAGCCAGCTACGATCAATCCCGAATCATGTCTCATTAAATCGGGTCAATTCATGGACCATGTGGGCCTCAGTCAATCGGCCCTTCGAGCCTCGGATTCCTAGAAATATCGCCCCTCTGGCCTCACAATTTATTTGACGGACGGGGACGAAGGAGCATATGAAGCAAGTGAGGCTGAGCCGCACTAAGAAATCATTGCTAATCACCAGTCACCAGTGCCTAATATGTATTTTAATTCGCATTATGCCAACACATTATGAAGATAAAAAACTAGCAACCAATATAAAAATGCTCAACATGGAGGTGTTTCACATTAAAAAAGCTTTGAAAAAAAATATTCCCCTTGTAAATAATCAAATATCTTCAATTTTTTTAGTATGTCCAGATGCTTGCAGACATGCTAGATTCCCTTTTTAAATTTGTTGCAACAGAGAGGGAAAACATTTTTGAGAAGGGAATATCGAAGTCTAGGCATTCACAGGGCTTATGAATTGCCATTGGCTTGTTTAAGTGGCCACTTTACACACTGTGTAACATTCACCATTCTGCCTATGCTTAAACATCCACATTTTCTCAACTATTCCATGAATTGACTTTTGTGAAGTTAAAGATCTGAAACCTTTATCGTGTGGATGAGATTCATCCGGATGAACTAATTCACCTACTAGGCAACGCCTAAAAACAATTTTTCAATTTTTATACTTCTATACCAGTTAGTTTCATCAACAATGTTTTGAGTATATCCCTTTGTCACTTTGCACATCTGTCTGGAGGGGTTGAGGAAATGTGGATGTTTAAACAGGCAGAATGGTGAATGTTACATAGTGTGTAAAGTGGCCACTTAAACCAGCCAATGGAATGCCTAAACTTCGATATTCCCTTCTCAAAAATGTTTTCCCTCTCTGTTGCAACAAATTTAAAAAGGGAATCTAGCCTGTCTGCAAGCATCTGGACATACTAAAAAAATGGAAGATATTTGATTTTTTATAAGGGGGATATTTTTTTTTAATGTGAAACACCTCCATGTTTAATTTAAGGCATTTGAATGTATAAACTTTTGACTTCAGACTTTTTAGTAAACGAATATAACTTCTCCTGTTTTAAAATGATTTATCAACTGAATTTATTTTGCAGTCCGGGTATAGAGAGAAACACATCCATCAGCGGGAGCAGCGCCACTACTCTGGAGCCGCGGGAGAACAACGAGCTACCACGCGGAGACAAGGCGGCGGTGCTCAGCAGCATAGCGCGTTCCTACAGAGGCAAGCGCAGGAAGCACCGCAAGGGTCGTGAGTATCTTCCTCCATTGTTCACGCGGTGGCTGGACAGAGCCAGTGCTAGGCAGAGAACACTTCTCACCAGCCTGCTCCACTTGTCCGTCCTCAGCCTGGCGAACCGACTCTCCGGATGTTACCCCCCGTAGCTTCCCTTATTTGGTCAATCCATTTTGCTGGTATTCTACCCCGGCTTCCCTCGGCCAGACCTTCAACTCGACCGGACATTACTACCTTTTCTAGATTTTCTGACTCACCTCTTGCAATATGTCCAAAGAAACACACTGAGTAATTAAGCCTTGTAAATGCCTAGACTTCCATATTCCCTTCTCAAAAATGTTTTCCCTCTCTGTTGAAATAAATTTAAATATGAATAACTCCCTAGGGAGGAAATCCAGCCAGTCTGCAAGCATTTGGACATACTCAAACATTGTTGAAGTGTAAACTTATTTATAAACCTGGGGTAGCATTCTGAATTTTCCCTACCCCAGAGAGTGGTTAATTAGAGGATTTTTATTTTTTGCATGCGTTTCACTTTGCTTCATATCTGGCTACACTGATGATTAAACTTCAAATCAATATGAATACGTGGAATCAAACATGATAATTTTCATTAGGACATTATTGCGACCTTAAGCATTACCAAAAAAAACTTAATTAGGTTGAATTGACCAACCCGCATTAGTTTTTTTTCCATTTTTCAAACAGTTTTATACATCGTTTGATATTTAATCTATCAGTGTGGCCATTATACGAGTATAAAGCAAAGCGTCGTCGCATTAAAAAAATATAAATCCCCAAATTAATAGTTCTCTAAAAGAAGATTCAGAATACCACCCCTGGTTCCAATAAAAAATACTTAAAACCTCCTACATTCTTCCTTGCGCAACAAAAAATAATCATACAGCGATCGATTCCGGGAAATTAAAGCTGCATTCCTGGAGCCGGAAGATTAAAAAAACAGTTAGAATACCTAAAAGAAGAATCAGAAGAATTTCGAAAAAATAAACAAACCCTCACTAATTAGGGCTTACCACGAAGTCTAGCCTAAAACAATGATGGATGATACCATAAAATCTACTGTCTTTCCTCAACACCTTTCATTTTCTTACAGGCACTTCTCGGGATTGCCGCGTGTCCGACTGGGGCGAGTGGTCCGCGTGCTCGCGCTCGTGCGGCATCGGCGAGACCAGGAGACTCCGCCGCGTGCTGCGCAAGGCCCGCCGCGGGGGCGCAGCCTGCGCACCCCTCCTGCAGACCAGGTGGTGCGGCTCCGCCCGGGACTGTCCCAAGGGCTACTTCAACTGGTAGGCGCCCCACCCGCCACTGTCCAGTGTCACAAACAGTTAACGGCCGAAGACAATTGGACCCGAAGGTCTGCCAAATATTAAATGAAACAGTGAAGACAGACGTTGATAACTTCAAACCCTAGAGATCATTTCTGTAATAGTTCCTCATTCGTAATCAAGTTCAGTGTTTTTTTAAAACTTTTTTTATTTGTTAATCATCATCATCGCTATTATTTATTAAAGATTTATAAATTTTTTTTATCTCCCAGGAGGCTTACAGGGAGAAAATTACACCGCCCGCGACGTCATGAGTTCAGATCGGCGAGTATTTCTAACATTTAAAGTTGAACCCCGTACAATAATAAAAATAAATTATTTGTTCCCGCTTAACGTCATAAACATAAACTTGTAACGTTGCAAACTAGTTTGTTTTTATCAATTTTTTCGCCTTACAATTAAATGCATTAATTTTTACCACACGTAAGAAAACATGTATTATATCCCCAATTTCCCATAGCACTGAACTTCCTCATTCTCCGGCAGAGTTTAAAATTGTAATACGCAAGGAGATAGATACTACAGAAATAATCCCGTGAAGTACAAGTCCTACTATTTCATATAAATTTTAAAAACATGAAAAGGTTGTTTTAGAAGCCGTAAATAACATACCAACCAGAACCATCCTCATCATTTTTACATTGAAATCATTTTTAATTTGTTTCAATAAATGTTTTTTGTTTTACAGAAAAAATACATGTCGACTAGTTTTATTGGTAAAATCTGCTAGTTTTATTTGATTGGAAAAAATATGTAGCTGCATTTTTTAATCAATCTTTCTACATCTACGAGTGATCCACTGATCTCGCTACCGAGGTTTCTTGGAACTGAGCATCAGTAATACTACTACTACTAGATATTGACAAAATTATGACAACTGTTCAATCCAGAAATGAGTTTTAATAAAAGACCTATTTTCAACCCACGTGGAACTCCAGCAAAAGTTGAAAATTCAGTTGAATACATTCATTGCAGAAGTACTTTACTGATGTCAATATATTTATTATGCCAGTACAAAACAAGTGCAACTTAAAATATTACAATTACGTATTTTCTCTGGAGAAAAAAATAAATAAAACATTTTAAAAGTATTATTTAATAGTAAAATGATAGTCCGCAACATTAAGAGTTAACACTAACAATAAAACCTAATATTATAAGGAACCGCATGTAAGCTAAGATCAATGTTACCATATTTAAGTGTGTAAAAAAACAATATTTTTCAGCTAATTTAAGGTTTTAAAAGATGTGTTTTAATAACTAATTTTAAATACATTTTATTATGTTACATAAGTTAATAGTGCTAAATTTTAAGTAGAACATAAATCTTATAAAATAAGTCATCTTATCTGTTGATTTTCTGAAATGCTTGTAATATAATGTTGTCAAATCAGAATATTGGTTTTACTTTGTTTATTCTAATTTATTTTATATGTATGTTAAGAGACAAGACAATCGGTCAAAGAACAATGCTTGATTGGGATTTAACCAAAAATAGAATGTTTAAACTTTTTAAAGCCATATGTTGAAGTATGTTGAGCATTTTTATGTAACAATCATTTGTTTCTAAATTTTAGCTCGGCTAAACAAGAGTTGGAATTTTTACAATTGCAAAATACACTCGGTACTCGGTGTATTTTTGAAGTTTAAAGGTGTATTAAATTTGACTGAATGTAATCTCAAATTATCTTTCAATTAATTTCTCTGAAATGTATATAAATGATTACGCATTAATAGTAAAAGAAATGTTTTATATTTGTATGAACAAAATGTTGTATGTTTACGATTGTATGTAGATAATACATAATTAAAGAGAAAAATCTAGTAAAACAAATAAAGCTATTAAGGAGCTTTTTAATCATGGCGTTATCTGTCAATTACAAGAACAGAAACACTTCAATAATGCGGTTTTTTATAATAATGAATCATGGATCTAAGACTAAACATGAAATTGGTCAGCTTTCTAAACAAGAAAATCATTTTGAGGCCATTATCCTGAAATCTTACGACTAATATTGCCAAATTTTACTCGTTTTTGGTAATACTCCCACGGTACAATTTCTTATTTTGAAACAAATCCGTGGGCATTGACAAAAGGAATAAATGCACCGTATGTGAGCGCGGGCGTAAGCGTTGCATAAGCAAATCAAAAATCGAAGCGATTCGTTAAGAATTGTTAAAAGTATCATGGTGGCCTTTATTCACACCACTTTAAATACGCCGTGCAGAATCTTAAGTCAAAATTTTAACCAATTTTTTATCTTATCTACCGCAATATTGGAGGGTTTACTGAAAATAAACTATTAATTGATTAGTGTGTAAACTTGTCTGTGTATTAGCTCTCCGTTAGATAACTTACAAAGACAGCTTATGAAGATAAATTAACTGATAATTATTTCTTAGAAATGTTCGTCCAATTAATACTAAATCAATATCACCTAATTTTAACGGTTATATTTTTCCAAACACTCGAGCCTTCACCGTTCAATATCTAACATTAAACGTATGTTAACTGTAGATTAAGGAATCTTGCTAGATTAGGACTAAGTTATTTTCTAAACTTTCGATAACAAAATGATCCTGTTTGGAATGTGTGTACTGTATTGTACCGGAGAGGACCTTCTTTAGGAAAAATTTAAGTTAACTTTGTGTATTTTTTACCATGTAAAATAATGTTTGGATAAAACTTTGTCTCCAGATTCATGTTTTTAAATAAATCATATTTAAACAAAACGTTTTTTCACTATTACTAACAAAAAAAATAATCAGATCTAAACAGAATAATACGAGTTTAACAGTTGCCGGCATACGGAACTGAAGGGGAAACAAATTTCCAGTGTGATGGATGCAGCAACATTGTTCACAAACAATTTTTTGACCAATTTCCTAATTGCCCACCCTCCTGAAATGCCCACCAAATTACCCCACCTGACCTTGTCAAAGAATGTACATATTGCGCAGGTAGGTACTTTAAACACCATTTGCATTATTCAATTGATTTTTTCAATATACATACAACCCGTATGATGAAATTCGTACAGCTAAACTCTTAGAAAAATCTTCAAATAGAGAGATAGCTCAAAATACATGGAGATCCTCTTAAAAGAGGAACTTCTAAAGAAGTGAGTGTAAAATTCTCAACATAATAAAATCAAATTAGGGACATTAAGTTATGAAGGGCTTTTTCTCTGTTAAGATATCAATAAATTTTTATGAACTCTATTGGGTTAATTCCATTATTTCTCTACAAATATTTGGATGTACTCAAAATAATGTTCGATCATTTTAATTCATGTATCGTCCGTGAAAAGGAAAATAATGGTTGTAATTTTTACTGTGGATGATTTAAATAGCACAAATTTTAGTGAAAATCACCTCGAGGTATTGTACAATAAATATCCTAACATGTCTGGCATGTACAGAGTGCATGGGCCGGTGGGGTTTTCAACCCTATTTACAGTTTCATTTAACAAATGGCTGAATGCTGATGAGACCTTTCCGTTGGGTAAAAGCACAGATATATTAAATCGTAAAACTATCTGTGACAAATATCGATCTGTGCAGAATACAAGGCTGAAACTAAAAAAACATTTGTTCCTCTTTTACAAATAAAAACCTATACTTATTTGAGTGAATACACAATTTCATCATAGTTAAGAGCACTCGCTAAAACAATGTTTATCAGACGTATGAAAGATAACAATAAAAGAAAACTGTACAAACGTCATGTTCATTATTTTACCCACACCTGACGGTGCATAAAGCGCTGAATTGGTACACCAAATGTGGACATTTTATTTTAATAAATGAAATAAGCAGATCAACTATAAAAGTCATTTATTCACTGAATGAGCGATGATTACATTACCTACAATAATAAATAACACAAATAAGGATTTAAACAACTGTGCCGAGGGTGTTAATATAAATATATTTATATGTACATAATTATCAATATTTTATTTCCAGGTTTAAAGGAAACCAAAATTTATTGAATATAAAAACATGAGAAGAAAATAAATACATTATAATGCATACTTATAAGTAGAATCCATTGTAACCAATCCTGACATCGAGCAATTGACTGTTACAATTTCTTATTCCGTTTGTAATTAAAGTAAAGTAATTAAATAAATATTATAATACTATTTGATATTATATTTATTTACAAAAAATACACCGATATACACACATACACTACAGACAGATGTGCATAAATTTTTCAAATTGTTGTGGCCTTTCAGAAGTAGAAATAAGGAAACAAATAATCTAATATAATAATAATAATAAAATGTAACTGCCTAGCTTGGAACGGGGTATGTACCCTTGTTAGCTGGGCAAAGTGAGCATAAAATTGAATTTATGATAAAATGTATAAATAAATAAATAAAAAAATAATAAATTGGTTCCTGGCTCGATAAGTCTTGCCTTGTGAGACAAAACAAGAAAACTGACAAAAAATGTGAGTTTTGAATTTAAAAAAATAAAGAAGTAAACATTGCAAAATATTTCAATTCATTTTTATTTTACTGACAAATTAATAAATTGACATTAAAATCTATTCTAAGATACAAATTATGAATTCTTTTTTAAATGCATATTATTGCTAATGACGAATTCTCATAAATTGTTGTTTATTAACAAGCGTATTATCATTATGTGCATTGTAAATATCCCAACCCGATACAGGACAAAGGTCTCATGTAGTTTGGAACATTACTTAGTTAATTTTTAAACTATAATTGAGAAACTCATTAGGGATTTATTGAAATATGTAAATATACTTATAGGTTTATTGCTTATCATTTTTATTAATGCCAATAATAATTATTCCCTAGTACATATTCCATATATTATTTGTATTTATTGATTTAGGATGTTATCCACAAACTAATGATGATTATTATATAAGAATATGCACATTAGTATTTGTGACATTTATTATACAGTCCTTACTTTTCGATTTGGGCGTAATTAAAACGTATTTTGTTCACTGGTCGTACCATTACTCGACCATTATTATTGACGGTGCTCGAAATCTCTTCACCAGAAAATAATTGGAGATGTTTATCTAATTTTATTTTATTTAGAAAGCTAGCGATAGTGCAGTACACTCGGATCATGAACCATAAGCATGTGGCTGGCCAAATGGTAGTGTATAAAGTGTCGCGCGTGGAAAAACACTATTAAGAATTGTCCATTGTTGTTGTATTTTATAAATTAAAAATGAGTGATGCTTAAATCCACAAATTGTATAAACTATATTTTCGATAAACATTGCAAATATTTTTTAATATTTTAGAACGTACTTTGATAGGTTTTCACGTCCCAATGGTCAAACACCTCATAACGTAGCCAATAATAATAAACCATTAAATAGAAAAGTAGCGAGGCTCTAGGAACGAACCATTACTAACTTGAGATCATTAAAACTAATTACATTGAACATAAAATTTTACTAATACAGAGTAAAAAATAACAAAAATTGTATACAAACAGATTATTTACATATATGAATATTCTATATTGGCGAATTAATAGCCAAGTATTCATTTTATGAAAGCCAAATTGAGCTAAGTTAGGTTAGGTTAGTGCCAAATACTGAATGTACATTACTCTAATTTGTATGATGCATCTTTTATGAGACAGATTCTTTTTTTTACGAATTATATAAGTATTACTTTCAATAATTTGTAATTGTTTTCATTGACTTGAAAAATATTAAAATAATTGTTGAATTTTCATATTGAATTAAAAACGGGTTAGTGCGCAATATTTTGGGCAGACATTTAACTTAGTTAGGTCCATACCGTGTTCATTTTTACTAGAATTTCCGAATAAAAAAACCAGCCACGTGATATCCGACAGAGAATGGCCCACATTACACGCATTGTCTAAATCCATACGGCACGGTAAAATTAGGGCGGATCGACATTTATTATATTCTTTTGAATGTACTGAAAATTTATTCAGCAGCTACTTTCAGGTAAAAATCCCTGAAAAAATACATCAAGTGAAGATTATTCAGCCTCATGGTGTACACCAGTACTGGTTATTGGGTTTGCCTCACATTTATTAAATAAACAGATATAATAAAAATATGTTAAAATAATATTACAATATTTGAGTTTGTCCAAATATTTATAGACAAAAGACTGGTTTTCACCCCCTCGGGAGTCATTAAGATTGACAAATTACAACAGGGATGGAGAATACCTTAAAGAAGGGAATATAGAAGTCTAGGTATTTACAGGGTTTATGACCTGTCATTGGCTGGTTTAAGTGGCCACTTTTTACACACTGTGTAACATTCACCATTTTGCCTATGTTTGAACATCTTCACTAAAATCAACAAATGAAAGAATTGAAGAAATATGGATGTTCAGACATAGGCAGAATGGTGAATGTTACACAGTGTGTAAAGTGGCCACTTAAACCAGCCAATGACAGGTCATAAGTCCTGTAAATGCCTAGAATTCCATATCCTTTCTTTAAGGTATTCTCCATCCCTTTTTTTAATTTGTTAATGTTATAATTTAATAAATTAAAAATGACCAATCGACCCTATGTTATTTTAACATGCCGTGCGGATTTTCGCCATGGTTTGGGCCAATCGTGTGATATCACATAGTGAGCTCGCGGTTCGCACGTGCACAGCAGTCTAGTCTCCGTGAATGCACTCAGTGGAATCCAGAGATTTGTTTCTAGAAGCGCAACTTATTGAAGAATACCCAAACAAAACGAAATTATTTAATACTAGGGAAAAACTAATTTGCAGACGGTCATTTAACCTAAATTAAAACCACAACCTTTGGACAACATTATTTAAAGAGGGTAATCCATAAAGACCTGTATTATGTACATAAATCTAAACTATTTTACATATCTGTGAAAAATATAGTTCTGATATTTCTTATTTTGAGGACTGTTAACATTGTGGTAGAACAAATAATTATTGTTTTAAATTAACATAATTTCATTTTTTATGTTGATGGTTAATTGTTTCCATTTAAACTTTAAAATGTATACAAATAAAACACCAGATAAATTATATTATGCATCACAAACGAAATATGTTTATGAAATAAAAAGTAGAACGGAGTTTTATTTGGATAACGTTTAAATAGCTTACCACTGATTCAGTTATAAAGCAAGCATTTTTTTGCATATTTTAGGGCTCATATTATAATGGAGAGTTATCTTCGACCGTCTTTAAAGTAAAACATAGTTTTATACACGTTCTACTGCAGGCGTCCAACAATGATACTGAAAATTTTCCCATTTTCGTACAGAAATTTCGATTTTACTTTATGGGGACAATTGAAGATAGCTCCGTTAACTTATCTTATTTGCGTGAGTTTTAGCTTTAGTTAGTGGCACTCGGGAATGTTACCTGTTTATGATTTACAATGTTAAGTAGTTGAAGCTGTCCAAAGTGCACAGATGAACAATAACACTCGATATCACGTCACCAGCTGATCCAAGGCGGTTGGTTCATCTTGTTGATAGACATGTACGTCATGTTAACCGGGATGTTGATAATGGCGTAGGACAGGTGGAGAGAATCCAGGGTACTCTGGATTTGCGCTCCATTTCTCCCCAGAAGGAACGCAGCTGGTATACTGGCGTCTCTATCCGATCTGAAAGGTTTTATACACGTGTATTAATCTACGGTCAAATTGCTAGATAATTTTGAGTTGTACAGATGTACAAAATGTATTCTGAACTATTAAAAACAGGGATTATATGTGGTGTTAGCCAATACATATCTGAATATTGGTGCCATACACAATATAACTATAACTATTCACCGGCAGGAGCAACATTCACGCAGAAAGCTTAGAATAGGGAAATTAGGACGATATTGAGATGTGGAAGATATGCAAATATTCAACATATGTTAAATTTAAAAATAAATTATTGCCCGAATACATGTTTTGCGATGTTCGGCGTAATAACGAAATTCATCGCCATCCTACTAGAGGAGATGAAGGTTTCACACTTCCCAAAACAAGAATCTAAGCAACTTAAACAATCTCTCATAAAGGACTTAAGATGTTCAATGAGTTGCCTGCGGAGATTTAGGATGTTGGGTCTATCGCATCGTTTTGTGGGATGGCGATAATTTTTGCTAAAAACAAACATCCATATATATAGGTAGATAGAGTGTCATCGGAAAGCGTCTGAATTTTATAAAAATGTTTTGTTTTTTTAAATTATTTTTGTATTTAATATATTGTTTATTAGTTAAGGTATAACTAGGTGTTCAAATTTTGTTTGTACAACTATCTAAAAAAATACATTACATTACAACAATGGTGCTCTATTGTAACCAATAATAATGCTTAATTTACTTCAAAGATTCCTAAAATTTAGATCTAAATAACTCCCTTGGGAGGAAATCCAGCATATCTACAATTATTTGGACATACTAAAAACATTGTTGATTAAACTAACTGGTATTAGAAGAAGTATAAAAATAGGAAAATTGTTTTCAGGCGTTGCCTAGTAGGTGAATCAGTTCAGCCGAATTAATCTCACCCACATGATAAAGGTTTCAGCTCTTTTACTCCACAAAAGTCAACAGATGGAAGAGTTGAGGAAATGTGGATGTTTAAACATGGGCATAATGGTGAATAACAGCCAATGACAGGTCATAAACCCTGTAAATGCCTAGACTTCTTTATTCCCTTCTCGAAAATGTTTTCCCTCTCTGTTGCAACAAAATTTAGATGTAAATATACGCCAATTAAAGATTTATTAAACCATAAAATATACCAACTTGTCGTCAATCATCTCGATGAAGAGATCAGCTGCGGGATCCAGAGAATTTTCTTCGTACTCCGTGATGATCAGAGCGCGTGCACCAGCTTCTTCAGCTACAATCGTTTTGTGGAGAAATGAACATTCCCTGAAAATTTTAAAACAAATATAAAAAATAGAGACAAATAAAAACAAAAAAAAAACAAATAATGCCATTTCCTTCGAGGTTTAGTTTCAAAGTTATTTTATTTATTTTATTAACATAAACGGCAAATCTGCCTTTTACAAATATTTATAATATTAGCATATTTGGCTTAATATTTTTATTTTTTTTGTAAAACATAAATATTAAAAGCAAGATTTAGATTTTTTAGATTTTAACCTAAAAAAAAACCTTAGTCATATAGTTCGAAAAATGGTAATATTTGCAGTCAAAAAATTCATAATAACGTTACATAATGGCTAAACAATTACTCTCCCGTAATATCTTCGGGATTAGAATTGGTCCTGTGGCTAGTGTCTCGGACTCACGGATCAAAGGTTTGTGGTTCGAATCCCACTCTACTCCAACTTGATTACCATTTTCTGATAGTGAGTTATTCACTACTCGTTGAAAATGGCCTTCAAAATTAAATATTTGGGTTAATCATAAAAACGCAAATATTTTTTTTTTTTTTTAAATATTACTATTTACGACATTGGCCTATCTATAAAGATCCAACTCACAGATATAATAAACGTTATTAATTATTAACACTGAAAAGGAAGTTTTTTTATTTCACAATAGTTTATAATAATTACCCTCTGACAACGAGCCCCACGTTTCCTTCGAGAAGGTCAGCATTCTCCGGGGGGGAACATCCATCTATTGGATCCATAACCACTAATTTGGTATTCTTTAGGCAAAAACTTTCATTCTGAAACAAAGAACCATCTTATCATAAGGAGATATTTTTAAAATCTTACTTCAAGAGAAATCAAAAGATGGAAGAATTGAATGGGTGTAATTTTTCCGCCAAGATTTTGGAGGGGGTCAAACCCATACTTGTCTACAAAGACTTAAACATACTCAAAATATTGTTGAAAACGCTATAAAAACCGCCTAATATTCACTGAGTACTACATAATCTTAATAATCTATAATAATCTTGGAAAACTGTCCAAAAAATGTTGATTTCTTTTATACAAATTTATGTTTGGTCAAGCCTTTTTCCCTGAAACAAACTAACCACTAGACCGACAGACTGGAATAACTTCCCAAACGTGACTAAATATTATACAAATATCATTCTACTTACAAAATTTCCACCAAAATTCTGCGCTGGTCGCACGCGGTAAGTGTAATGGAGTTCAGCAGGTTTAACGATTTCGAAGAAAACGTCTCCCCCAATTATGTAAGGAGTTGTCACCCCTTCGTGCATATTCAGGTTACTTCCTAAAACCAAAATAACATCAAACAAACCATCGCACCCTTTCCCCGAAAGCATAGGACGGAGAGGATAGAACGCCACACCCGGGCTCGCCGTCCGTTCCGATATAATGGGACTGTCACGATTATTGGACCCACAGGGCAGCGAGGCTGTTAACAATCAAAAATATTTTCCGGCTATACTGACTACGAACGAGTATGTAGATACTCCCACGAAGGAAGGTCACATGACTTTGAGAAAATAATGCTTTCAGCAATAAACAAAGACTAAACATGCCTCGATTGAGTGAAAGTTGATAAATTTTGTGGAAGACGGGTGAATTAATTTTTTTTAATGAAGCGGAAAATCCTGAACAAAAATGTCAATTTTTGAAATTATCCGAGTACTTTTTTTCAATTTCTACCCATAACATCACTGTAGACAGATGATTTCATTCAGTGAGTAAAGTTGTCTGTCATCGGGGACTGTAGAATCTTATTGCAGGGTGAGTTTCAGAAGGGCCCGGAGTTCTACAGACATGTAAAAGGACAAAAAGAATGGTACTAGCCAAGTCCAGCGGCCCCAGCCGAGGATATGTTGAATTTGATCATGCCCGTTGTCCTCGTTTTCTGCGTTCACCCAATATGAAAATTCATAAGCCCTGTAAATGTAAAAACGTTGCCAATTTCGAGCGATCTTTCTAAACGCCGTAAAGCAGAAGCAGTGATGGGTAGCCTTTTTAGCTTGGCGTGTCACAATTCTTAAAAAAATCTGGTTTGATTCGGGTGCTGTGTCACATTTAGGAATATTAATCATTCTTGCAACCCCAGTAAGAGCATCACTCGCGACATCGCAATGAAAGAGAAAGTAAGTGCATCACTCGTTCTCGTGTCATAGGTTACTCATCACTGCCCTAGAGGGTTAAACCCAGTAATTGTCTAAAAAAAATTACAAATATTAAGCCCAGGAGTAGTATTCTGATTCTTCCTTACCCCCCTAGAGGGTGGTTAATTTGGGGATTTTAATATTTTTAATGCGACGATGCTTTACTTTATAAAATGGCCACACTAATGATTATACGTCAAATGCTGTAAAAATTGTTATAAAAACGGTAAAAAACTAATCGAGTTTGGTCAATTCAATATAATTGAGTGTTTGGGGTAATGCTTAAGGTCGCAATAATGGTCTAAATGAAAATTTTCATATTTAGTTTCACTTGTTTGTATTTGTTTGACGTTTAATCATCAATGTGGCCATAAATGAAGCAAAGTTTAGATGCATGCAAAAAACTAAAGTCCCCAAATTAACCACTCTCTGGGGGATAGAGAAGATTCAGAATACCATCCTGTGGTATCTGTATAGGGTTTCAATTTCAATAAAGGTAGTAATATATTTTTGACATGAATATAAATTAATTGCAATTCAGTAACATAATGGCACTTTCCATAGGGGTAGGCAGAAAGCATAGAACATGTGCGCCTAATAGTGCGCCAGCAATATATGCTAAGTATCTTTTTTTCAATTTCAGAAGATTAACAAAACAATTTACCTTTTAATGGTAGATTTATTTTTCACGTATTTTTTCAATTACGCGATATTATTTTGAAAATATTACGCATCCTTATATTTATTAAACAATTCTAACATGGCTAATCGAAAATCAGATTCCGCGTTTTCCGACATCCTTCAGTTAAAATGTTCCTTTCAGTGATTACATTTTGCCATTTTTATAAATAAACACCTAATTTAATTTCAAACAATTTAACTACGTTTATCCCAATTACCTAGACTTCCAACTATTAAAATAAACATGTTGTAATAATTGCTTTTAAGCTAAATATGCGCCTTTCGATGCGCCTGTAAGACATTTTAAGAGGCCTATCTGAGAACCTACATTATTTGAATAAGTCCCATTTCCTTAACTTATTTAAGTTTAAATTGAAAATAATATTTTGAGTACTAAACATTACGTGTGCAGCTTGTATACGTACGCCAATTTATCATTGTGCAGCTATCGTTTATCAAGAAACTGATAAAAAAAAACGAAATAAAAATTATTACACCACATTGAATTCTTACCGCCGCTAAAAGAGCATGAAATTTGGGTCAACATAATAAAAATTGTACACGCTCCATAGTGCTCGATATGTTTTCTCACATAAAACATTTTTCACAAATAAATATTTTTGAATCTTTTATATTGTTCATCTGACACATGTCAATGTCAACGACGTTAATCATAGATAAATATGAACTGTGAAATAAAATGACGTTAGTGCTGCAAGTTTAAATAAATTGATTGCTGAAGTACTTGTACTAATATATCGAAAAAAAACATTTTAACCTTTCACACAAAAACCAGAAAAGAAAATCAAGTCACAAAATAATTTTTATCTGTATTACACTTTTTCATTATTATTCAAGGTACGTGAGTGGTATTTCATAAATTATTATACTTGAAATTCGGAATTACTCAAATAACTTTAAATCAATAGTATTATAAAATACTTCATAAATCTAATATTGCAGAATTTAAAGACGCTGAAGAAATTTAAAAGTGAAAGGAGAATAAAATATTGTAAATATGTCACCTCGTGGTCAAAAGGTCAGCGCGTTTGCCTAACATACAAGGAGTCTCGGGTTCAATCCTTGACATAAAAAGGTGATTTTACACTTAAATATCTTATTCCCTGGACTGGCACCTAAAGTATTCAAGGCTGATCAGGTTAAAAAATACTCAAGGTATGTTGGGTTTGGTGTGCCAATGCAG
This sequence comes from Micrasema longulum, assembly GCF_059751315.1. Lineage (NCBI taxonomy): Eukaryota > Metazoa > Arthropoda > Insecta > Trichoptera > Brachycentridae > Micrasema > Micrasema longulum. Next base: position 389,676 of record NW_028277933.1, read on the forward strand.
TACCATGTGCACCATTAGGTGCGAAAAGGGAATAATTAAAATAATTGTAACTACAATTGAAAAACACAAATACATAGATTTTTTCATCATTGCAACATGTGGATCTGAAAACAAGCTACAAGGCCCCAAAACGAATTCGAATGAATGATGGGAGCTTTCAATGAATCGAGTCATATTACACCTAATCTGTAGCTATAAATGATATTTTAAAAATCAATCTTCTTTGTGTGCAACTGTGAGGGCATTGTACTTACATGCATTAAATGTGTCGGTGGATATCAAAATTGGTTACATCCAAAATTGGTAAAAAAAAACAATTTCGTGGAAACACGATTAAAAGTTTAGTTTTACATAGAATACTTATTTCAAATCCAATATTATACCATAATAATTGTTGTCAGAAGTTTGATTTTATATCAAAATCGGCAACATCCACTCAATAACACTCAAATAACACAATAACACTCAAAACGATTAGTTTTATTTATTTTTTACTTCGTAAAAGTAACAACCCTGACAGACATTCAATGACAGATTAGATCAAAAGTGGTTAAATCCACAAATTAATTTTATCAAAACTAGTTAAATCCATTCCGATATATCAAAATGAGTTACATCAAAAATATATATAAGTTTTACACGGAAACTAAGTCTAATCGATCAAATCAAATAACGTAGAATACTTTTAATACCTACGTCAGACCTACATATAGTCTAAATAACAATTTAGTCGAATAGCAATACCTAATCAGTTTAAGAAAAGTGTTCTTTGTGAAAAATGCTTAGTCTGGATATATCCATTTTTGATGTTAACCGACACAAATATCTCTTTTTGGGTTTGAAATTGTTGGTTTTTAAGGACTAACGCTGACATATTATATAATTGATGATTTCGCATACCTGTAACATGCCTTTATTTTTAAAGCAACCTTTTATTTAGAAATATAGTTGAAATAAACTATATAAAGCTTTCACAAGAACTTCTGTGGAGTTTATGTTAAATTTCCAAATACTTTGATACTTATAGAAAAATATACTATGCACACTTTAAAAAAACCTTAAGGTGCTAGATGGAGACTATAACATTTATTGTAGTTTAGGTATAAATAAAAAAACTGTCCTTGCACACTAATCTTGTTGATTCATGTCACAGTTATCGATTTATTTGGATAGTACAATTCAGAGAGAGATATTATAACCTAAACTACTTAATACTGAAAACACGTACGATGATTACTCGGAGAAACTTTTCATATATTGCTCCAAGAGTGTTCAACGTCTTGGATGAACATATTAAGTTCTTCAAAACAACGTCTATATTTAAGATGAAGATCCATAATTGGATTTTATCGAGGGGTAGAGACCACTGTACAAGATTGCTTCGGGAATAAATATATAATGTCAATGCTGTCTTTATTATTATAACAATGTACATATATTTCGTTTGTAAGTTAATTAACACATATTTCTTAAGCTTCTGTTTGATTTTTTTTATATTTTTAGAGCTCTAATGCTAGCAAGTGCCTCATTCAGTGGATTAACTCTGTGAAGAAAATATTAATTTAATTGTTTATGCAGGTATTTTTGTATATGGTGAAATTGGCTCTGCCATGGTGAAATAAACATTAAAATTATAAAATCCTAACAAAAGGTTAAATACGTATGTGGTTTGTTGTGATTGGCTTATTGTATATGTCAAAGTTCTATGGTTTGTGTTCGACATTTGAAACTTCAGAATATATATAATATTATGCCGGGGCGCCGGGGATTCCTGTTTTGTATCGTTTCTGGAATTCCTTCGTATTTCGGTTTCCGCTTCTGCCATTCGTATCACAGATTATATAGTGATTCGTATATTGATATTGCAGTCGTCCGGTTGCGCTGCGTTCACTCTCGTTCTTCATTTCCCTATTGTTGCAACTGTTGCATGACAGGTCTTGTGAATTACTAACGTGAAGTGTTATGCTGCAGTAAAACTGCGAATATATTATTAGAAGACGGGTGGACGTGCTTTCTAAGATGTAAGTAACAATGAAACTATACAATTTTTCTGGGTTTTATTTGCAATTTGCTGTCTTACGCCTTTTGTATTGTAAAAATATTTATAAAAATAAAGAGGCGTGCATATTTTCAATCAGAGCTGACCGAGAATGACACTAAACTAGATTTGTAATAAAATACAATGTTGTGCAACATAATCATCATCATCATGATCATCATGATCATTCCATGTCAGCTCCCTAGTTAGAGCATATGGTGTCCACGAATATCCTCCAGGCATCTCTGTCGGCTGCCAGCTCCTGTGCGTCCTCCCGAGTCAGGTTCGCGTCCCGCAGTTCTAGCACGAACTGCCGACGAGTGGACGTCCAGTTATTACGTTTTATTTTTTCTGAAATGTCACTTCGCTCTCACAGCCTCGCACCTCTGCTGGGAGAGCATTCCATGCCGCAGGGAATGCGACTGCAAATGTGGCTGATCTAAGCGTAAGACGCCTCTCAGCTAGTTCATCTGGAATGCATAGTTCCCTTATTACATCCACTGTGTCGTGTATCGCATGCATCGATGGTCGAGAAACCGACCGGTGGCCAGTTGACCGACATTAAGGTTGGAAGAACCCCATTCCATTGTAGGTAATTGCATTAATTTGTATCAGGTTCGGTGGCAAAGGAAATAAAGATAACGCAATTGCAACAACAAAATCCGCAAACCGACAGAACCCGCAAAATTCGAGCGTATGCCTGCTATCTGGCGAGTGGCGCGATCAGTAACCATTTCGAAATGAAGAGATGCCGTCAGGGTGCCTAAACTGACTGCCCGAGATGAAGAGCGGGGTTGTAACGGAGCTCCGCACTCCGCATCTGCTCACCTTCGAAGATCTGCGTCCGGTTCCGCATTCATTCGGCGGATGCTTAATGCTACCTCTTTTACTACATACATAGATTGTAGTTGTTATTTTTGAGAATTCTGCTGTCTAAAACTGTATAAGCAGGCGTTATAAATGTTTATTCTTATTTAACTTAATTCATTCAAAGTTAATTTTATAAAATATGAACACTAATTTTTTTTTATTTCACGTCTTACATATTTTTTTATTTTTAATATGAATACCTCACTGGGGACAACCCGTGTCGAGGCATTCATTTACATGATTTTATATTATATACTTATGGTATCTAAAAAATATATAAAAGAATACATCATCATGATCATCATCATTCCCTTTCCGCACCTAATGATGCATAGGGCACGCTTACGCGCTGACCATTACACCACGAGGCCGAAAATAATACATATATTTATACTTAAATCCACACAGATATATATACATAAATAATAGTAAGAAAAAAAAGAAGAAGAAGAAGAAAAAGAAAACAAAATTATATTATTAGTACAGCTCACATACTTATTAGGTCAAGTAACAAGCTACTGTCAGTTGCCGGTGGCCCAACATCCGCACAAATGCCAAATATACTGACATATAATATAATATATGACATATATTCATATCAGTCCAACATCGCTTGCTTCGAAAAATAGCGTGGATGCTCAGACTAGAGAGAGATAATTATTCTTATGCTGAAATAGAGTCTATGTTTAATATTTCTAGTCTACAAAAACGTAGAACTAATATTGACTCCATATATATGTTCGGAATACTAAATGGTATAATCGATGTTCCATCATTACTGGGACAAGTAAAATTCAATATTCCGACTCGTAGATTGAGAAACAATGAAGTACTGTTCATCGATCAGCATAGAACAAACTATGGCCTAAATTCTCCAATGACCCGTCTTTGTCGTATTGTTAACTCAAGACAAGATCTGGACTTTTTTGGTTTAAGTTTACAACGATTTAAACGAGCACTAAATAAATAGTCCAGATCTTGTCTCGATGTCCCTTATGTTTGTCAATGCTTCTTTCTTTTTTTTTTTTTTAATGTTTTAAACTATTCTTTTATTGTAATATTTAAACCTTATAAATTGTATACATGGACAATGTCCGTTAATAAATAAATAAATAAATATTCATTGAGACACTGTGTGGATACAAACACAAAACATGAAATGCAAAAATAATTATATTTAAACAAGTCTACTGCTTTGGTGGGGTGACCATCTCGAGATAGTTCTCGGGACCCAAATCAAGTAGCCATTTTTTTTACAAATAATTTTAATTGCTCAAGATTTTCATCTACTTTTGTGGCAAATGGTATATTGTTATATATTCTTAGAACAAAGCAAATACCTATGTATTTTTAATTTGGTCTATATAGTGAAAGACATGAAGCAAAGCAAAGCGGAACAGAACTTAGTTGTCACACGCGGAGTAATTTCAGAAATACAAAACTTTAAAAAATCATAGCGCTGATAAAAAACCACTGAACTTCCTCATTGTATTTTTAAAGCATTTTTTTGTTTACACGGTACTCCGTGGTACATATCCCCCGCATGAAGAACGATTCCGGAGCATTTAATATTTCGATATAAAAGAATTAAAATACTGGTGTATAGTCACGTCATCGTCATCATTATATTTCCGCACCTAATGGTGCATAAGGCACTGCTTCGGTACACCGACCGCAGTGCATCTTCAGGTACCAGTCCAGGAACTATGAAAAAATATTCTAGTGTAAAAACACCCTTTTAAATAAATATTTATGTTAAACTTATCGGTAATCGAACCCGAGACCCCTCGCATGGTGACCATTTGACCTCGAGGTGGTGGTCCCGAAAGTCGGTGTTGACAAGGATGACGTCTAAGAGTATGCAAATCGAAGCATTCCCGGGGCATATGACAAATCAGCTGATTTAAGTGATCACAGCTTAACTTTATCTAATCTGCATATTATTATTTTTTCCTTTTTTTCTCACAATTTTCGATGCATTTACTGTACTTCAACTGCAAGATCTGGAAAAACTTATTGATTTATTTATTTACGGACTTATTCAGTCCATTTAGTTACAAAAAATACTTAATATAATACATTTTTGAGAAGGGAATATGGGAGTCTAGGCATTTACGGGGCTTATGACCTGTCATTGGCTGGTTTAAGTGGCCACTTTACACACTGTGTAACATTCGCCATTCTGCCTATGTTTAAACATCTACATTTCCTCAACTCTTCCATCTGTTGACTTTGTGAAGTAAAGGAGCTGAAACCTTTATTATGCGGGTGAGATACATCCGGCTGAACCAAATCACCGACTAGGCAACGCCTGAAAACAATTTCCCAATTTTTATACTTCTCTTACTGGGCTAATTCAACAATGTTTGAGTATATCCAAATGCTTTCAGACTAACTGGATTTCCTCCCCAGGGAGTTGTTCATATTTAAATTTGCCGCAACAGAGAGGGAAAATATTTTTGAGAAGGGAATATGGGAGTCTAGGCATTTACAGGGCCTATGATCTGTCATTGGCTTGTTTAAGTGGCAAGCATTTGGACATACTCAAACATTGTTGGACAAAAAAATACATTAATTAATGAACATGTATGAATAAAATAAAAAGGACAACAAAACAATGAGCATATAATGAATAAATATGTTTATTGGTACAAAACAGCATCTTTATTTTTGCTATTCCTAGGCCACGATTACAAAATTACAGTACAATATAAAATCTATGCGAAAATGCATGTAAAAAAAGAAAAAAAGAAACTTGTCAGTAATCTGCAATTGAACATGTTTAGAAATGTACATGTATTTTATTGTTCTTACAGAAAACTTAATTTAACTTTGTAGATAAAATTGAAGATAAATGTTAACTTCCCTTTGTAAAACGGGCACTGCCGATCACCTTTCATTCCCATCCTCCCCTCGATCCGTCCTCGTGGCGGTATGGCGGTACGGCGGTACCCTCCAGCACATTACAAAAACAAAACCTCGGAATCATCGCGGTGAGTGAAAGTGAAGAAATCATCATCCAAATCATTCTTATTTTAGTTACGGGTTTATCATTTCAAATACCATTGATTCGATGTTTGTGTACATTTTGTTATTCATTGTCCTTTCTGGTTTTGTGGTTTATACGCTTACTAGCTTCGGTATCAGAGAGAAATTAGTTGGGTTATTATTTAGTTTTGTTGTTTAACAATAAGAATCTCCTCGATGGGATAATATATTTTTTCAATATAGAATGTAGCTTGTATCTATCGCCGGTCCTTTAACAAATACTATGAAAAAAATATGATGATGCTAAAGACTATACTGATGTAGCATCGTTATTCTGTTCACAAATCCAAAATCCTACTGCAAAACCAAAACGAAACAATATTTAGATTGCTAAAATAGTAATGCTGGATTGTTATTATTTTGATTATGAAACATATAATATAGATCATAACGTATTGTCAATATCGATGAATGGATAAAAAGGGAAATAACAAGCGAGAAACTTGTTTGCTAACAATTGAACAAACGGTCGCTCGCTAAATATTGGGATGAGCTGGTTCTCGCACTAAATATATCGCTTAAAAATATCAATATGTGAAACGGCAGTGAAAGAAAAAAAACAATTAAACTTACACGAGATAGAGGGTTCTGATATGTTTTCTTACTGCCGAGAAAACAAATCAGATGGTGGTATTATACTTTTCATAAAATTCAACATCGAAGTTCAAGAAAAAAAATCCTAAATATTAAGATAGTGTGCCAATGTATATACGGAGTTTTATCAGTAAAGGGTGGCAAAAAAATCATCTATTCTCAATCTACCGACCACCAAATAAAAGTAAGTATTTTTTTAATCTATGAAATAGAAAAACTATTCAGAAACATCGTCGAAAAGGATTCTATTATATGGCTTGGAGTTTGGAAGAAAAGAAAAAATGATGAAATCAAAAATATATTAGAACATTGTTATTGTACGAGATTTACACATAATGAAGGTTTAGTGATTCCAAAGACATGAAACAAATATGGATAAAGAACACTAAAATATACACTCCCACGGCAAAATAAGAGAATGGCTACTCAATCAGGAGTTTATAAATTAATAAAATGGAATAAATATATATAAAGAATATAAATATAGAATAAAAATATATAAAGAAATAATGTTTTAAAAATGGCTTTGTGCCTATTACATACACATTTCTATTTAAAATTTTGGTGTTCCTGTTTTGCATTTCGCGTTGTCGGCCTCTTGGTATACTGGTCAGCGCGTTTGCCTAGCATGCGAGAGGTCTCGGGTTCGATTCCCAACATGGTTGATATAAAATATTTATTTAAAAGGGTCTTTTAACACCAGAATATTTCATAGTCGCTGGACTGGCACGACTGATCGCTTCATGTAACAAAAATGATAAAGATACCCTGCGAACGGTGTACCAACGCAGTGCCCTATGCACCATTAGGTGCGGAAAGGTAATGATGATGATGATGTTTTGCATTTCTTTTTATCTTATAATTGCGATATCGTGAACTTATTATTATTATTTTATTTTTTTTTTCTTAATACTCTTAATATTATTCTTAAAAAAATATATTTTGCTCTTAATAGTTAAGTTAGTAGTAATTATTATACAAATAGTAGCTTATGTGTAAGTATTTTAATTTTTCATATATTTTCTTGTATTTAAAAAAAATATTAAGTAAAAATCATTGTTTTTATAAATGTAGATAATAATATACAAGTTAGTATTAATATAATGTCCAATAACAAGCTACAGAATGTGGCTTGGTGGCATTTTAGTAAAAATATGAAATTTGAAATTTGAAAACTGTAAAAAGGTATAACTATATTAATTAAATAAAAAAATGAGATAAAACCGTATTTGACCAACGAAGCGATATGCACCAGACGCGAACAAGGGAAGCGGCTGGGCAGGAGAGGGGTAGGGGTTTGTGGAGGGCCTGCTTGTCCGAGAAATTAAGGATTTACTACATTTTGTGATCATAATTTTGATTTTTTTTTAAATTACTTTTTGGAAAAAAAAAATTATGTTTTTTTTTAAAGCTTACAGTGAGGAATGTCCCTCTGAAGTTTCGCGGTCTGGCCCTGAAAAACCGTGAATACAAGGAAATTGACAACATTTCTGTACTGTCTACTCTTTTTACCCAATAAAATAAATAAATAATAGAAGTGTTGGGTCAGTTCAATGCCTTTCAGGCATAGAGCACTGATAAACAGCGGGATTTAGAGTTTAGTGGACTGTATGGAAATTGTTACTCACTTTTAAACTTCTTTAGATTGTTTCTTATATGGAGCACTTCCCTATGCTGCAGCACGGATACCGATATCGTGTAGATGTTGATAAACTGTATAATTTAGCTGTTTATATAACACTAAACTTCACTTTGTAAGAATATGCTGATGCAGTAAATGAGACAGATTTATCAGAGAGACAACTTTTCGCATGTGACTTGCTCACAGGATGGTAGAAGCACAAGAATTTGAAATAGGAAGGATTTGGGTAGGAGAGAAATATTTACCGTCTTAAATGAGTTGCCAGTATAGTCAATGTAAATTCAGTACGTAACAAGAAGCGTTCCAAATTTTTAGTTTGATTCTATACCGAAGAAGGTCCGATTGCCATTGAGAAGATCACAATCATTGAGCAACGCCGCGTAACGTTCATGTTGGAAATACACATAGCACATTTCACCAAGAAATCGCATAAAAAATTTCACGTCTCTACAACCTTTTGTTAAAAATTATATTCTGTACCAAGGAAGGCCGAGATAAAATAATTGCATTCTTTTCGCATTACTACGACTTTCAGCTAAAAGGTCCAATTCTCTGCTGAGGAAGGTTGAAAAAATATTGTCTTAAAAACAGAGGTAGATATTGAAATGCCATTTACGACTTTCCGTTTTGGAGAAGCCCCGTATTCTCAGTTTTATAAATAGGTTATTAAATATTAGGTAGGTTTATGGTAGATTAGGTAATCTGTTACAGTTCCCAAAACAAATCATTTTATTTTTACATTACATTTCACAGCAGGAGCAATGGCTGAAGAGATGTTGGCCCGAAGTTACCAAACGCATATACAGAAGCAGTGCGAAAACCAGAATTCAATCATCTTTCTCCCGACTGGCTCCGGAAAGACCTTTATCTCTGTGCAGGTGAGTCTTCTTCCTCTTTTAAATAGTAATATATATGACGATCCCAATATATGCATTTATAAAAAAGTACAAAATGTCGAGCCATAATCGGCAAAACAACATAAGGAACACTTTTGGCAAATTGCGTTTTTTAAGGAAAAGTGTTCCTTATTTCCCACTGCACAAGTGCTAAAAACATCATAGCTGTATAAAACTCACCTGCCATATTTAAGGATTTTTATTTATATTTATTTAATTTATTAAAAGAAAACAGCAGCCATTATAATAAATAAAAAAAAACATTATTTACAAATAAACCAAATTTATATGTCAATTATAGTTTTTTATATGTTACTTCGCATCATGCCACTCATAAAATGTGGTTTTTAGCGTTTAAAATTGTTGATATATTATTTTAAAGCTAAGCAAAACAACGTAACCGACGACTATGTAGGCGGTTACGCTAGCTCGCCTCTAAAAAATAAACCTGTCAGAGTTATAGGCGAAACCACAATCATTCCAGTATTGGCAGAAACCAACCGTTAGAAATCACATTTACCGAATTATCAAAAAAAATATATATGGAACAATAAATTTTAAAAAACCTTCTCCTGCACAATTCATTATTTGTTGCTTACGTCGTTCTTCCGATTATGGCTCGATGTGTATTTCAGTCCTACTGAACGACTTATCTGAGAGAGCTCATCCAACCTCTTTCACAACACGGACTATCTTTTCGTTCTAGTAACGAGAGAACCCTTTTAATACCCTGTCATCGCTCTAATTTTTTTGCCTCCTCTTTCACAGTAGTAGCCGCTCGATTGTGGAATAATCTACCCACTAATGTTAGAGACGCCCCTTCATTATTTACATTTAAGTCAAGATTGAAATGTCACTATCTAAATATTTAAATTGTTCCTTTATCCTTCTTCTTTCCTTCCCATCCCCTCTCCTCTCTTCATAGTATAGTGTTATTTTTTTTTTATATATATATATTTATTTTTGTTAATCTTTGCTTTTAATTTTTGTATAAAATTGCAAGATTCAATATGTCCATGTATTTATAATTTTCTCAAACTGAATATTTTGGGTAGGTAGGAAGAAATCGCCTTAAGGCAATATGCCCGCCCTTATATGTATATTTTTTGTATATGTATATAAAGTGTAAAATAATAATAATAACGACTTATTTGCAACTTTTTTTTAAATTGGAAAAATCATTTATTTTACGCCTTTGACAAAGTATAAAATAATATTGAAAAACAATTATAATAAAACAAAAACCTGAACACAGTATAAAAAATATAGATACATGTAATAAAATCTGCAGAAAATAAGGAAATAATAAAGAAAAATTACATAAGAAATTATAACATAGGTATGCAGTAAATCAACAATAAATAAAGGGTTTAAATAAAAAAGTATTGAAGTAACAGAGGCGATGTACCATAGCATAAACAGTAAAACAAATATAACACTTAGTACATTTTTATAATTTAGAAAAGGTAATGATTTTAATAATTGATATAAAGATTAATTAAATAAGTCTAAGTTTTCATGTTTGTTTGCTAACATGTGGAGCCGTGGAATAGGTGAGTATTTGGCATAGTTTGAACTATGCAAATCAACAGCAAAAGAAGTATTTTGTCTCGTCCCACGCTGCCTCACATAAAAATTAACACAATTTAAAAGTTCAGGACTGTCGAGAACATTATTTAATAACTTAAAAAGCAGAACTAAACCTGAAATTTCCCTTCTATCACTGATACATATTAATTTTAACTGCTTCGTTAAACTTTATAGTTGAGCACTTCAAATGGAATGTTTAATTTGAAATTTATAAATCTTAAAAACTCATGTTGGACCTTCTCTATACTGTTTATATGGGTAACATAATGAGACCAAACTGAAGACCCATATTCTAACTGGCTTCGTACTAGGGTCATGTATATTATATGCTAACAATCCAGTGCCAGTGTCCAAGCGGATGAAGAATACAGTTCTGTGTGTGTGAAATAGAATCAGAATCCTGTACGAGCATTTTCGACTCGATGGCTACTCTCAGGTAAAAATCCTGCAAAAGGAAATCAATGGCCTCATCGTGTAGTAGTCGGTGCATTCTTGAGGTACCGAGTTCGTTTCCTGGCAGCGTCGACGTGAATTATTTGTTTTAACACTGCAATATTTCGCTGTCGCATGTAACAAAAATGATCCACTGCGATCCGGTGGCAATGCAGCGCCCCGTGGCCCACTGGGTGCGAATAAGGAAATGATAAATGATGATACGCAGTAGAACGTTTTTATTTTTCAGATAGTCAAACGTTTCCAGAACGAGGTACAAAAGCCATACTCCCTCGGGGGTAAGCGGACCTTCTTCCTAGTGAACAGCATCATGCTAGTGGAGCAGCAAGTCAGGGTCTTGCAGGCCCTCGTGGGGCTGTCCATCCAGGGCTACACCAGTCAAGACAAGGTGGACCTGTGGACCCACGCCAAGTGGCTCGAGGAGCTGGAGAAAACGCAGGTCACTAAATGAACACAAATATAACGGAAGGCATAATGTTCTAACATGTTTAATAAATACAGTTTAAATTAGTTTACAAAATAAATAATAATCTCTTTATATAAGTAAATAATGAATTTTTTAGAATAAATCTAACTCACCAGTTTGTCGATACTAAATTAAATTCTCACACTTTTTTTGAAAAAAGCATCCAATTTCATTTGCTTCGATTGTTGCTTCCTTTCTTGCTAAATCGTAGCATAAACTACAAATATTTGAATATTCTTTTGATTTTAATAAAATAAAATATATAATCATACCTTTTTATTTTTCTTAAAAACAAAATGAAAACTAACTCGGAAATAATTTCACACACACAATAGGCTGCTTGCGTACACGGTAATAGAATAAAACAATGTGTAAAAGTGTGTCTGCTATTAGAATCGCGGCGCCCACTGTCGTCTGGTGTCGGCCGAACCGGGGAAACCCACGCCGGCACCAACCGGCGTAATTGTAAATCGGTGTAAATCAAACCGGCGCAAAACGACGTTTACCTGTATAATTAAATAATCTTTATAATTAAACAATTTATCTTTAAAAATAAAACAAAATGAAATTTAACTTAAAAGGAAAATAAAAACAAAAGCAACGAGTCATCACACGCTCACTGTCAAATGCAAACTAGCATCCATATTGAAACAATGCACCATTGTGATTGGCCACATCTTTGCCAATTTTGATATAAAAATAATTTTCAATCTTGAATTTCTTTAAGTAAAATGTTAGACCTTTCCACTTTCGATATAAACAACCTATGCGATCCTAATATTTTCATAGTTTGTATTAAAAAAAATATTTTTTACCAAAAATGGACACATTTATTATTATCTCATCCAAAGTAATCACCATGGAAATATGCCAGCGCTTTTTCCAGCCCTTGAAACATTTCTGGAATGCACTTTTTCTTCCTTCAGTTCCGTCACTCCTCTATAGTCGTGAAATGTCATCCTCTCATGGTCCTTTTCATCTTTCAGAATAGGAAAAAGGTCACCGGGGGTCAAGTCCTGTGAATATGGTGGCTGGGCATCAATGCGGTCTGGTTTTTAAAAAAAATCTCATTTTAGCTCTTATATTTTTAAACATTCGCCGATCACACTGAAATGTGTCTTACTAGTTTGTCTGGCAAAAACCAATTGTGCTTCCAAAATGACGGAAAGTCGACAGATCAGTCGTAAACATTTGTACCAATCTAAAAACAAAATTAAGATCTCTCAATTCTTCTTTATCGTTGTCCAGATGGGATTTTATCGGCTGCAGTGTACACAAGTCCGTCGCTGCTCATTCTGTCCACGTGGGCCCTCCTCGATCTGCTCCATCATACGATATCCTCTATTTCATACGTATCCCTAATTATAGTTTTTCCAGTAATGGACCTTAACACTTTCATTCTGCCAGTTCTGAGTAGCCCTTCGGTATGAACAGTGTCAGCCAGCGCCTCTACCGCATACATCATGATGGGTCTCACAGGTGTCTTGTATATTCTGACCTTGCTATCGGTACGCATATCCTTTACATTCCTCGGACACCCCGACACAGTTGACGCTCCGTCGACCTGTTCTCGGACTTCAGTGTACAGACCGCTGTGACTTGAGATTTCTACCCCCAGATATCTGAAACTCGTGACCGATTCAACTGCCTCGTTGTCAATAGTCAGCTTAAACCTTATAGGTTGTTTGGGAATGGTAAGACTTTTGGTTTTGCTGACTGATATTGACACGCTCAGTTATAAATAAATAATAAAATAAGCTCTAAGTTATAAATTTAAATTAAAATATTCCGTGTATTTTTTTTTTATCAAACCTAGTGCTATAAATTTCAAATAAAACGTTACAAAAAAGTTGGTTATAAAGAAGTACATATTCTTCTCTCGGGTCTTTTCACTACCGAGAGAACAATATGGGAACCAAGCTCACATCACCCCGGAGTAAAAATACATAAATTTGTGCATTAATGTATGTATGATTGCCTCCCCTGTCAGTTGCTGGTGATGACTGCCCAGATCCTGTTGGACATAATCCAGCACAATTATCTGAAGCTGAACAGAATAAACCTGCTGGTGTTCGACGAGTGCCACCACGCCGTCAGTAACCATCCCATGCGCATGATAATGAAGAAGTTTGAAGGAGTTCCGAAGAATGAGCAGCCCAAAATTTTAGGTGAGCAATCGATCCACGGTGTTTTTTTTAAATCAATCTACAATAGCTACATACCCTACAACAACCGAGAAACACTCGATCTATATCTGAATGGCCGTAATCTAAAAAATTAAATTATTCTCTTTACCTACTTTTGTATAAAATTAGTTTTTTAAATTATAAACTTGACTGTGTAAGGCATAACTGCAACGTATGTTCGATTGGAAACTTTTCGATTTATTTTGTATACAACTCTTTTTGTAAAAGCCTTTCTTAGTATAAACTTTGTGGTCTGTTTTTCAAGAGGGATCAGCCCCCTTCGAGGTACATTCCCAATTGTCTGAAGCCCTCTGGGTGTTTAACGTATAAGAATCCCCTCCGATCTACCTGTAAATTCATAAGAGCGATAGGCATTTAGATTCATAGCAATTCCCTTATTGCTAAGATAACTCTCGAGCCAGTTTAAGATGGTCCCACACATTCCTAGCGCTTCTAATTTGGCTGCAAGTATAATATGGTTTACCTCATTAAAGGCTTTAGAGAAGTCCGTATATATTGCATCGACTTGAGTTTATGATTTAGTCTCGTATTATATATTGCTCGTATAAAATAAGGTGCAGTGGTCGACTGTCCTGCTACGAAACCATGTTGGTCTGGCACTACTATATGCTTAAAGCTAGATGAGATTTTATGTAGCACAATACTCTCCAATGGCTCGGGTAAGGATGAGAGTACACATATTGGTCTATAATTGGTTACATCACTGGCATCATTGGATTTGTGCATTGGCGTGTGACCGAGCTCGCAAATCAGCGAAAATATCTGCGGTTAAGGAAAGATGGAAAAACCTTTGAATAGGAGCTGCCGATGGTGGGCACATTGTTTAAGTAATGAAGGGGAAACTTTTGAAGATATAACTTAAAAAACAATTAGTTTACTTCACCTTTAAAACGTCAGTTCAATGTTCAGAAACAGTAAACACAAAACCTCATTTGGTACATTAAAAAAAATAAGTGAAACCCTTTTTGATCCTTGAAACAACTGATATTTCATTTGAACAATTCAAAACAATCTCTCAACTGGCTGTATTTGAAATAAAAAGCATTCAAATTATATTTTAGGATTGACGGCGACACTCTTGAATAAGAATTTGAAGTTACCGCAAGTAGAAGGTGAGATTCGAGAATTGGAGAAGACATTTAACGCCAAAATCTGCACTACAGACCCGGAACATGCCAGTGAAGTTTTTGCGTAAGTCATTTCTAATGTTCCAATGATCGACAACCCTATTGCTCGGGAAATGCTTCCGCGGGTTTATCTAGTGACCGTTGAGTGTTTTATGTCCGTCGAGTCGCTCCTTTCTCACCGTTGCATATTTAACAGCGACAAATGTCCCGACAGGTGTCGCAGCTGTAGCTGCAGAGCGCGCGGATGGTTTGAATTGTGGACCAGTCGGCGTATTAAATTTCTGTGGTGTAGCGGAAATAGGACACGGGTCGGGTTTTTTTTTTTTTGCTATTTTGAGTTTTTACTGCCATTTGAAACTCCATTCAATGACACCCAAGGGAACGGGTACATGTTGATGTATTCCTCATTTTGACAATAAAAACGTGATTTAACATTTGGACTTAAGTCGATATTCGTAAAAAAGTGTCGAAGAAAAAAGGCCTAATTCGAGTTGTGCCTTCTAATGATTAATTTTTCATCAAACTTGTAACAAGGAAAAGGGGCTTGCGTTAGCAGTGCCATAGCTTGGCCATAACGGTGCAGCGCAATAACATAAATTTAAGATATGGTAAAAGGGCATATCTTTTGGCTCAAGAGAAAGACATCTGCTGAAAATCTGGCTTTTAGAATGTGTTTTTTTATATTGAAATTTTTTTGTGTTTTTCTTTTTATTTGGACAATTTTTTTTTTGTGGAAATACATATTTTTTTTTTTCCATAGTAATAAGAGTTTTTATTTGTTATAGAATTGAAAAGATAAGATTATGTATATATATTAGAACTTAACTATAAGCACCTG
This sequence comes from Micrasema longulum, assembly GCF_059751315.1. Lineage (NCBI taxonomy): Eukaryota > Metazoa > Arthropoda > Insecta > Trichoptera > Brachycentridae > Micrasema > Micrasema longulum. The sequence continues at coordinate 405,445 of NW_028277933.1, forward strand.
CCGACAAACTGCATTTTATGCAGTTCAGTAGGATATATAATTACATCCTACTGAACTGCATAAATATAATTTGTATTTTAATTTTTGTATGCTTTTGATAAATAAATAATTCCTCCTCACGCCGCGCCACCTCAAATTGCCATGAATTTTACAAAAAACTTGCCAGAGACTGCGGTGGAATGAATTGTTGATTGATATTTTTAATTTAATATTTGTATTTGGTTTTTTTTTTATCGGCCCCGTGGTGTAATGGTCAGCGCGTTAGCCTGCCATGCAAGAGGTCTCGGGTTCGATTCCCGACATGGTTGATATGAAATATTCATTTAAAAGGGTGTTTTCACACTAGAATATTTCAACATTATTTTGGAAAACCCACAAAAAAAACTTCTTTTAAACCAACTAACTTAAGAGCTAACTTATTACTTATTATTAAGAATGTATTTTTTTTTAATTAACCTTGATAATAAATTATGATCTAGATGCCATTGTTAACAAATGATGCTTACTTTAGTATATGCGCGATGAATGGTAGGCAAATATTATATTTGATGCGGAGCTGGTTTTGTACCAACCGCCCCTCGCTAAGTCGTCCGCGCTGCCAGGCACATTATTATCGACTATAATTGAGCGCCGTTGTCGCCCCTAGCAATCGATAATAAAAATTATAATAACCTAACATCATGATAAACCTATTTTCATTAGAATATTATTTTATATAAAGCCCGTGTTGTCGATAGGTTTTCCACCAACCCGACGGAGTTTATTATCCCATTCAGCAAGTACACCATCAGTCCTCCCGAGACTGTGGCCACGAAGATCCTGCTCAACCTTCAGGATCTGGGGAGGCAGATGCACTTGCCGGACTCGCAGCAGGACTCGCCAGTCCCCATACACAATGCTGTCAGGATGTGGGACAAGCAGGACTCAGTTAGTTTCCACAATATTCTGACTATGCTGACAAGTTTAGTACTGTATTTATCCTCTATGGAACAAGATGGACAGATGTCTCAAATATAATATTAAATAAAATCAATTTTGTATACAATGAACATGAAATCGTCAGGATCGTAGAACAACGACAGATGCACAAAAAATGCGACATTGACTTTCTTTTACATTTAATATTAAAACAGTTACGAGGGTAAAGTGAAAAGTTCTCGGCCTGACCCAGAGATAGCGTTGCAATCAGCAAAAATTTATGTTGCCTGCGTGGGGGCGCGTGTCATTAGTTCGTATGACAAGTTTCAACTTGTTCTCTCGAGTAGTTTGCTCACACGAATTTTCGCAGTGGACGTCTTGCGTGTTTTTCCTTAAAATGGATAAATATCGTGCGGTCATAAAATTCTTCGTTTTGGATGGATTAACCCCTAAGGAAATTCATCCAAAGTTGACAAAAGTTTACGGGGACTCTGCTCCTTCTTTGTCAACCGTTAAAAAGTGGCAGCTGAATTTAAATGTGGTCCCTGTCCCTCGAAGATGACCCACGTGAAGGATGGCCAAAAACCGCCACCACATCGGAAACCATCGAAAAGGTGCATGATATCGTATTGGACGATAGGCGAGTGAAGGTGAGTGGAGTGAGATAGCTGAGGCTGTAGGGATATCGGAAGAAAGGGCACGAAACATCTTGCACAAAGAATTAAGGATGCGACAGCTCTGCGCGAGATGGGTGCCCAAAAGCAATGCGCAAACGACTTTCGCAGTAATGTTTGGACCGATTCAATAGGGATCAAACCGATTTTATGCGGTGATTTTCCATTGTTGAATCATTTTTTATTGAAAAGTTTTTTTAATATCGTTTTCATGAATAATAAACGTGTATAAAACCATCTTTAAAATTACAACTAAAAATACAAATTTCTCCAACCGTCAAGTTGCAGTCGGTTAATGGTCGAGACTAGAGACTGCCTTCAGGACTCTCGAGCTGCCAGTTTTCAGTGCGGATTGCGAATGTCTCCGGCCTTAAGTGTGGAAAAAAAAGTTAACCTTAGTTTTAAATGTACTAAAAATACAAAATTCAATGTGACTTTCATAATTTTACATAAATCGTTGAAAAGCGCAAATTGCGGGAATGTAATTTCAGACTTTAACTGTATTTGTTGTAAAGTAAATTTCATGTAGATTATTTATTTTAAAGAAACAAACAGTCTACAATGATTTAATAACTTTAAAAAAAAAATACATTTTAAAGACAGACCAGCCAAGTTTCTAAATAAAAATCATACATGTTACAACAAAAGGATGTGTTTATGTGTATTTGTATGAGAGTATGTGTAGATGTGTGTGTTTATGTGTATTAGTGTGGGAGTAAGTGTATATCAATAGATGAAAAACAAACATTATAGTTAGAGCAAGAACGATAGAGGAAAGAAAGAATGTTGTGTATAGTTAGTGCTACAGACTGGCAGATGGAATAAATACTTATTTCCTGTCACGAGAGTAGGTTTAAAGAGTACTTTATTATTTAATAATTTATGTAAATAGTATAATTCAGATACAGTACGTCTATTTTCAAGGGTAAAATATCCATTTTGTTTGGCAGACTGGCTGTAAGTACAAAGCGTTTTATTGTTTTTATAATCTAGGTATTTAAAATTTTTTCGTTGAACATTTTCAATCCTTTCTATGTTTGTTATGTATTGTGGGCTCCACACAACGGATGCAAACCCCAAATTGCTGCGTACAAAAGTGTTGTATAAAGTTTTTAATGTATTTGGTTTTTTTAAAAGGTTTGGAAATTCTTAAAATGAAGCCCAGCATTTGGTAAGCTTTTTCAACAATAGAATTTATGTGAGACCCAAACAGCAATCTATTATCAAGAATAACTCCTAAGTCTCTAATCTCGCTACATCGTGATATGGAATTATCTTTAATCGTATTATTGTGCGTAAAAAAATTGTGTACCATATTGTATATTGTATTCGTACATCTCTTCCTCCGATGAATTTTCAGTTGAAGAAGTTCATAAAGACATCCACGGAGAGCCTCTTCTCGTACATGGAGGACTTCGGCGTTTACGGCACGTCACTAGCCATGCTCGCGATGACAGTCATCTGTGAGCGCCGCAAACTGAGCGCCGGGTCGGGCCCCCGCGCCGCGCTCTTGCAGCTGACCGTGAGCGCGCTGACTAAGGCCCGCGCCGTGCTGGAGCGCTCCATGGCGGGAGGAGGCGCCGAGCCCGACATCCGCGCGCACTCCTCGCCCAAGGTCCGCCAACTGCTGGATTTACTCGGGGAGTATTCGCCCGACTCGCTGCAGTCCGATGGCGGTAGGTATAAAGCTGCAACTAATTTCACACTAGCAACACTTTCTATATCCCCATGAGAGCGTTCAGAATCGCACTGCGGGAGGGCTGTACGGAAGATACGGAAGCTTTATTATCATCATAAAGGCTTATTTGTAAACGATTATGGTGTTAATTAAACATATCATAGTCACAATAATATAATAACTTACTTATTAGGGCGTGTCATTTTTTTCATCTTTAGAATTCAAAAACATAATAGGTCTCAAAAGTTGCGCTTTAAAAAATAATAAGAACACCATTTCAAATTGATTTTTTAAAAAAATACATCTTTGGCTCGGTAAAATGCCGCAAAGTTTTGAAAAAAGACAAATATACAATTTTAAAATATTTTTTTAACTTTTCTGTCCAAATATTACATGTTTTTTTAGCAACCGCCGTGTTTATAACAATACAAACCATGTATAAAAAAATTAAATGTTTATTTTTTTCAGAAGCAAAAGAAGAAAAAAAAATGTAAATTTTTAAAATTGCATTATGAAAGATTTTTCAATAGTATCTATGTCACAATAATTATCAATTTTATATTTTTTAAATTTAATTTTTTAAAGTTATTTTTTATTCTTATCCTCTCTTCCCTACCCCTCCACATCCCTCCGCGACCCTCTTTTTATCCTCATTTGCTCTATAACATATGCGCATCTCGTCAGGTCACAGAACGGTAGGTCCAAGAGATCTATCTAATCTCTGATCTATCCGCGGCGGTTATCTTACACCAGTCCCATCATTTTGATTCACTAGTTTTATAAAACATTACGTATTTTTGAAAGTTTTGGCACGCTCGTTCTAATTTTTTCTTTATTTTAAAAATTGCTACAGCAATTTTTCGGCTCACTCAAACAGACGCTGACAGAATACTGAACATCCGATCGCTGTCAAACTTTGACAGATTGTCAAAAACAGTGCTCCCAAGGTAAATACCGATCGAGAGAGAGTTAGTCCGTTTTATGGGGTTTTTGTCGTGCAGTCTAATTAAATGGTCAGCCCACCTTGATGGAGTTGGTTACATCGGGCGCTCGGTACATATCGTATAGCTCTCTATTGATTTCAACTCGGGTACATTATATCGCTCAGTTAAGATTTTGCCTAGATAACCTCTTCCAGCAAACTGAACGCGAGCTCCTTTGAGCAGTCCCAATATGATTTATATCTTAGAGAAACTACCATTTTAGTTGCTCTTTTCTGGACTTTGGACTGGTATTATCAGTGCTATGATTTTTTAAAGTTTTGCATTTCTGAAATTACTCCGCTTGTGATGTCTCAAGTTCTCTTCCGTTTCTTCTACCGGAAATCTTCCACAACTTTCTTATCATCGGTTGATTCATATGAACTTGTGATGTCATTCAATGTAATTCATTTTTATTAAAATATTTTTTCGTACATTTGCAAGAAACTTTGCCGTATAATTGAATGCTCTAATTTTTACCACGCCTAAGAAAACATTTCTTGCATCTAATTGGCTGAAGTTCTTCTTTGCCATTCTATGGTTCATGAAGGTTAGGTTTTCATCAAAAGTTACCCCGGGATCTGATGTTATAATTATTATTATTATACGTGTTTTAAAACTATATTAGTTTCATTTAGTGTTTTTGTACCCCCTTTAAAGCAATGGCGATCATGATTCAATGTCTACTTAATATATTGTGTATGGCTCGGTTTGATTTTCCAGACCTTCGGTACAACAAGCACCGGGATTCACTGTCAGCCTTGATCTTCGTGCAAGAGAGAATCGGGTGTAAGGTCCTGGGATCTCTATTGAAGCGCGCTAGCCGACAGTATCCCGAGTTGTCCTTCCTGAAGGCGGACTACGCTGTAGGATTTAACGCCAACCCCTACTCGGACACCCGCGAGGAATTATTCCAGCTGAAAAAAAACAAAATGATAATATTGGAGTTCGTGGCACGGTGAGTATCGACAGAGATAATTTTCATTAGTCCCAAATCTTCGTACAAAAATACTGTTATTATTTATTTATCCTTTGCCAAATTAGTTTACAGGGATCTTCTTAACCTTTAGAGCTGAGAGCTGTACCCGGTAGGCTGCGTAATTGAAGGCACTTACGATCACTTCACTCGTTTAATGTTACTCGGGTACCGGATTTAATGTGTTTTCGACACGCGGGAATATTGTTGCTTAGAGCTGCGCTAATGGGGAACGGGACGCTTGTGGATGGGCAGAGATTTATTTGTCCAGAGTTTGAGAGTTAGACACGCTGATCAAAAATCATACGAGAACATTAAATAAAATTCTGTTCCCAGGAAGCTGAACTGCCTGGTGACCACTCAGGTTATGGAGGAGGGGATCGACATCCCGAGATGCTCGCTCGTGGTGCGCTTCGACTCCGTGCCGAACTTCCGCTCGTACGTGCAGGCCAAGGGCCGCGGTCGCCACGTCAACGCTGTTTACGCGATCCTGGTGCCCGGATCCCATCTCAACGCCCTCAGGGCGCACGTGCAGGACTATGTGCTCATCGAGAAGCTCCTCAACCGAGTGAGTATACCGAGAATAAACGCCGATACGGGCCAGGGTCGCATCGGCGCCATGTAACAGCTATTTGTGATTGAAGTCATTCTAATTAAACTATTTACTTATTCATTTGACTATTCTAAGATTCTAATGTATGAAGCTCATGTAAAAACTAAAATATGTTATATGCAACTATTATAGGGAACAGATAATCAAACATAAACAGACTACAAAGACAGCAATATAATATCTAAATTAGTATACGATGTCCCTTATCTTACTGCAACTCAAGAACTCCTTAAACAAACTTAATAATTGAATATAACTGAACTCTTTCTATTAGAATTCTAAAAATTTATTCATAAATTAGCCACTGATGTAATAGGGTATTTTCACGTTTTTTTTTTATTTTGCAAAAAAATAGAAAAAAAAATTACGATGGTAACTGTATAGTTTTTTTTTTATGTCCACGCGTTAATTTTTCAGAGCGGTTTAAAAACGTATACTTCGAATTAGCGCCAAAACGAACATTCGGATGCCGTATGGGCTTGTGACGTCACGCGTTACGAATTTGAATGACCGTTCAAACAAATTCGTACGAATTTGTAAAGCCTACGTGTTGTTTTTGTTGTAATTGGTTGTTTTACACTGTTTTAACTAATTAACGCGCATAAAATGTCTTTAGTTATAAGATACAAGTACTGTTTAGTTCCGATGTGCACAAACACTACGGTGAAGACGCAAAATAAAGCTTTTTTGGCCATTCCCAGTACCTAATGAAAAAATACAGAAAAAATGGTTTAACGCATTTGAACGTTATGAAACGAGATGTTAAAAAAAACAAACCACTATTCTTTTTTCCGTAGGTCTTGTTCAGTATAAAATACTACATTTTATGATATAGACTGTAGACTAAACATTTACTATCAGTAGGTACTGAAATTAGCACTTATAAAGCTTGACAGGTACTACAATACTAAAATAGTTTATTCTTTGAACGTTATTGTTTATATTTGTATTATATTTCTCTACTTATGTTACTTAGTTTAATTTGTGGAACTGTTGGTTTTCTATATGAATAAAAAATAAAATTACTAAAAAATTGCTGTATGAAAACCTACCTTATTTATTTGTGAAATTTATTGCATTTACAAAATGGCAACTGACCTTGAGATACTGGACAGTCTTCACACTTGCAGGAATCTATTATTTCCTAGACTTCATCGCAAAACAACGTCACCGAGTACGATTTGGTTCTAACTTTATGTTCTGCTGGGGTGACTCGACCTTTTACCATTCAAATATCACCCGTCCGTTTTACTTGAATGTAATCTATGGCATTGTCTCTGTAATTTACCCTAGCTGATATATTATTAAGTAAATCACATTTAATAAAAAAAGGCATTATCACGCACTCGAGCAACAGAGATGTTTACAAACAATGGTATTTTATGGATTATGTTGTGTCAAAGTCACGTTACTTCCCTTTTGCATTAAATGTACGCGAAACAATATATTTATAGTACATGCAAATAATACAACTATTTAAATGAATACATTCTGGAAGCAAACATTATATATTTGCTTACCTTACGGCCTTTACATGTCTATACTCGGAACTTAAAAAGTTTGTATTTGATGAGAAAAAAATACACATCATGATTATATCTATTTTGGGCAAGTTATCGGATTTTCCTTGTAAAAAACCAATTTCAGTCATAATGCTATGGATGTTTATAAATGAAAACAAAAAAAAAAACAAAGGATAAGATGAAATTTAACTATAAAAAATAAATAAAAAGCCACAAGCCGCCCGCGTCAGAGTATCTCAGTATAGGATTTGAGTGAACGTAGGATATATAAGTCACGCGTGACGTCATCAACCCTTTTGGCCAGTTACGGGCCGTTTTATTTCTATCAAACTTTTAATAGGAAATTATAAATGAAAACATTCGTTTCAGAGTTTGATAGTAATATTGTTCCAATCGTAAAAATATTCTTTAAATACTGAATACATTAAAAATCATATCCCCAATTTATGAAAATACCCTATTGTAGATGAACATGGACACAATACGAGAATATCGGAACAATACCATATCCAACATTCCAATTCTCACACAAACACCCACCCACAACATATTTTACACACGCAAAATAACAGATTTATGTATATTTCTGTGGATAACTGTCATTGGTTTTGTTCTCTGTATATTTTGTTTGTTATAGTTTTTTGCATCTACTACTGTTGATATCCGCAGTAAATAAAGTTTCAAAAATAAGAAAAAACGGGACAAGGACAGTAGAGACTAATAAATCAGAGACTGAAATTATACAATAAACTACCAGACAAAATCAAACAAAAGACTGACAACCTTTACGATGATGTTTTCATACTATTTTTTTTGCACAACAGGCCAGGAGGCCCAATTACAGTGGTGAATTACATCGCAGAATACCCGGGCTTGATGAAAATCACATTTTAATTTATGTGTTTCTCACCGGGAATCGAACCCGGAACCTTCCGTGTGTGAGTCAAGCGTCTTGACCACTACACCACGGAGGCCGCGAATACAATAGAATATGAATTTAAAAAAGATAAATTAATTTGTTAAATTAATGTAATCTATAATGGTTGAGGCGGATGAAGAATACAATTATGCGTGTGAAACAGAACCGGAACCCTGGATGGCTCTCCAGAGAGCTCCGGGGGAGACTGTTGTTATGTACTATGGTGACCGCTGCCAGTCACGCGACTAGGCAGAAGACGGTGGATGTTCTATCATTTTACACACAATTCACTAAACTCATCCCGTGTGACCCGGAATATTGGAAACACAACCCTAAACCGAGGAAAGCACATCCAAATTTCGTAAAATTGTGATTCTGTTTCCCGGTCATCATAAGACTAATTATGGTTTCCGGGCACCTCTACCCGGAATGATCAGACGAAAATCAGGATCTGAATTATTTTGGCTGTAAATTAAACAATTTTATTAATTAATAAAAAAATATAGGTTTCGAGTAATTTCATAAATTGCCACAAAAATGTTAAGTATCAATTTCAAAATACAGAAACAGGACGTGCGAATTGAAGAATTATATTTTCCAGAAGTACTTTGAATAAATAATGTTAGTTGATCCAGAGAATATCTTGAACATATAATTTTTCATATTTTACCGTTTTTGTTTGTATATGTATTTTTTAATACTTTTGAAATGATTTTTTATGCTTTTTCATACTTTTTCAACCGGTATTGGGTACATATATTTTGTTAATTTTAAAAACTTTCATTCTTGTAATTTTTTAACATTTGCACTTTCATACTCGTTCAGCTTGTGGAAATGAAGCTCGTATTTTTAATATATATATTTTTTCTTTTATAGATTATATTATGTATATATCATTTTGAATTCATTTCCATACCTTCTACTATTATGTTTATTTTGTAATTTAAAAAAAATAAATTCACACCTTTAAATTTGTAGTGTATTATAATTTCTATTCTGCTTTTGTAAATAATGTTATAGTTTAAAATATAAAAAACGTCTGTAAATAAATATTGTTATCTGCATGTCCATGTTTTTACAAAAACGCCTTGGGAATATTATATAAAATTATGTGTAATATGTTTTAAATTTTAATAAAAAAAAAATATTGTGCATAATGTGAACAGACGGTTTAAATAGTTATCATAAAAGTGTGAAACAGTTTTGCTACAATGTAAATAAATGACAGTTCTTTTTACTTCTTTTTTGTTTATGGTCTTTTTCTCCCCCTTTTCACTGGAATGTTCCGAGACAGTTCTCTGTAGTATGCCATAGAGAAAAAACTGATACCTTGGAAATAAAATTATTTTATTTTAAAATTTTATAAAATTAATTAATGTGTTTTCAAATCAAATAAAAAATAGTTTTAATGAAATAATTAAAAATAGATAAAACATATTCACACTATAGTCAGCAAATTGATTATATTTTTGTAATTCCATTTTTTCCATACATTTTACATTCCTCGCTCAGTTTTCTTGCTCCCTTGAAAAACATAAAAAGGAGGTTTTGCTGTGTTTGGAATGGACTTTGTTCGTAAATTTGTTAGAATAAATAAATGGAAGTCCTCGATGGAATAAATAATACGTTCGTCCCCAGGTTCTAATTCACAACTCGGAAGAGAGAGAAGTCCCGACCGGCCGAGAATTAGCTGAGAAGTATAAGCACCTGTGTCCCCCGTACGTTTACAAAGATGGTAAGTAATATCACAGTTTCTCTCTAGGTATGATATTGGTAGCAACATCATATCTGCCTGCTGTCTGCTCTTAGGACGTAGAGCTCGTAGGACGTAAGGCTCGTTCTGTAATTTTCTCTTCTAGACACGGCGAGACAAATGTTAAATAGAACAAACAAACAAACCATCGCGCCGTTTCTCTGTGGGGGTAGGCAGAGAGAACAGAATGCCACATCACTCTGTATTTGTATACAGACTTCGCTTCCTCTACATTCATACATCTTCTCATGCACGCAAGCCGATTATTTTTTTTTATTTCAAAATACAAAAATGTACAAAACATAATTGTATTCCCACGAGTTAGCAAACTCATTCTGGGAATTCTGACTTGACATGTCCATCTTCAAGTATTTGATAAACTTGATCGTGCCATGCCTTTCTCGGTCTTCCTCGTTTTCTGCATCCATCAACATTCGCATCGTAGATCCTTTTAGCCGTTCTTTCTCTGTCCATTCGCTCTACCCGTCCAAACCAACATAGCACCCCTTGATTCTGTTGATAATGCATGTCCTCAGCTTTACGCAGTTCATGGACCTCGACATTTGTGCACCTATCATACATCGTTTTACCACACATTTGCCTGAGGGATTGCATTTCGGCAACGTTTAACCTACTTTCATCATCATTTTTCCAATTCCATACTTCGCTCCCATACATTAGAGTTGGCACTAGAACTCCATTGTGAACTGCTAGTTTGGCCTCCTGCGGTAATCATTTGTTTACCAAAGTAGATTTCAGTGCACCGTTCACCCTGTTCCCGGCACTCATCTTCCTTTCAATGTCTTTTCATCCCTAGTAAACATACTTCCCAGATACACAAATTCAGCTACCTGGTTCAGAATGAGTTAAATAGAAAACTTAATAAAATTATAATTCCTTATAAAATTCCATATTTAAAGCTTTTCGTTTTCAATAGGTAATCACATACTATGGATACCAATGAACACACGTGAAATGGATTGAGAAAAATTAATGTATTTTCAAAATCAATATGGATGTTATATGGAGAAATGTTTTCTTACATAACTTTTAAATAAAATTATTAAAAAATATGTCTACGCAAAAACGTGACATGTTTGACCCTGACAATTGTGACTTCAAGATTTGTGACGATGTTTTATTTCAATTTAAACGGTAACAAACAAAGTTCAAAATTCAACCGAATCGCGATGTATTAGGGGCGTGGCCAATTTAAAATTATAAATTCAAACATATTTTTTATGCTACGAAAAAAAAAATTTTTTTGCTCGAAAGTATTTAATTAATTTATATTTGCAAAAATAAAAAAGCGATATTTCTCTATTCAATGAGAAGTTATTATTAGACTGGACCGATGTAGACGTGCGAACCACGAGCTCACTGCGTGATATCTTGTGATTGGCCCATTTCACAGCATGCCAAAAATCTACAGCTTATGATAAAATAATATAGGGTGTATTGATATTCCTTGTATTTTTTTAATATTATACGAGCTGAACCTGGCAATGCTTTGCTATTGCTAGATTTGAGTACATACTCGTAAATACAACCCCCCTTTTTATGTTTTTCAAGAGAGCAATAAAAAAAGTGTAAAACTGAGGAAAATGCTCAAGTAAGGATGTGAAAAGTGTATGGAAAAAATAGGAATTACATAAAAAAAAAAATTTCTATACTATAGTGTAGCAAATTAATTCCAGAAAAGTTGTAAAAACGGTGATAATTGGGGATGGTTAATATTTTTTTTTGGCTATTTTCAATGATATTTTGTATTTTTTCAAACCATATTATGTAATCTAGTTTTTTATTTGATTTAAAAACAGCGTGTTAAAATTATTTAATGTGTATAAAATTTTAATTTGCATAAAATAACCACAATATTTTTCCACTAAATGTTGGGAAATTTTATTTATATTATATATGGTATCACTTTTTTTCTATGGCATCATCAAAAACATAGATCGATGCAAAATTGTTTCACACTTTTATGACAACTTTTAAACCATCTTTTTTTACAACTTTCAATATTTCTATTGTTATGTTTTAAACATCGCAATTTAATTATATTTTCTGATTTTTACAGCCAAAATGACGTTTTTTTTTTGTCAATTACACTGCACCTGCTTTGAATTTAGGTCAAGACAATAATTTATCCTTTATTATTTGTTTACCTTTTTTATTCTTTATTCGCGTGACACACGCGGCGGCGCACAGGCCGCGGCATCATTATTAGATATAATTTTGTCTTTTTTGACACATCAAATGAATTCTGAAAATTTTTAAACGTAAAACCGGGGTGATGAAAAATGTAAAAAAAAAGTTAATTGGGGGAATATTTGTACGAGAATGTATGAAGGAAAATGGGTCCTGAACATTCCGGTGTAAAAAGTGGAAAAACATAAAATTGAGGAATGTAAAAACGAGGTTTTACTGTATTAAATGTGTTAAATGAACACGATAAAAAAAATTATATAAATTATTGTGTTCAGTTGAAATTAGATATGTACACGAACATGATTATTTTTGTATTTAGGATTACATAAATTGCGAGGATATGCGGTGATGGGGAATTTTGATAAACAGGTATTTGAACATTGTTTTCCTGTCACCGTCTTGAAGATGCCTCCCCGATGCTATGCAAAAAAGACAACTGCATTTCGGACCTTTTATGCGAATCGACGTTTCGTTGATAAGTAGGAACCCATTCTTGGCTAATGCAACCTTGGTGAACATTTACGCTCGTAACTTTTTTTCTACTCGAAGAATTGATGATGTTAAGAGCTATAAATATGCTCGTAGTAAAGATCCTCATTTTGCTGAAAATCGCACGTAAATCAGTCTTTTATTATACATAAATTTAATTATTTAATGCCAGGCAAACACAATAATCAGTACACCACAAGGCCGACTAATCTCCGCTCGATTTCCTTTTGCTGGATTTTTATCCGAGAGTAGTCGCTGATTAAATTTCAAATAATTATAAAAGAGTGTAATAAATGTCAATCCACCCTAATTTTACCGTGTCGTATGGATTTTGTCGATACGTGTGAAATAGGCTATTCTCTTGTCAGATATCACGCCGCTGGTTTGTTTATCTAGAAATTCTAGTATCAATGAACAGACAGTAAGAGTTTTTTTATCAGGTCACCGGCTTAATTAAATATTGTTTTAGTATTTTTGTTGATTTGTGGTCATCGGTTTCTTCAGCGTCAGTGAGCCTAGAAAGCGCCATCGCCCTACTGCACCGCTACTGCACTACCCTTCCGCAGGACATGTTTACGGTGCTGCAGCCCGAGTGGTACCAGGCCCCCGTGGAGCCTAACCTCCAGCAGATCACCGTCCTACTGCCGCTGTCCAGCCCCTGCAAGGATCCCATCAAGGTACAGTGTCAGTTCAGGCCCTGGAGGTGTGGTCCCGGTCATCCCCTTCGCTAAATGTCAACATGATTTGCAGGGAGTCCCTATGATGGGGAAGAAGAATGCAAAGAGGGCTGCAGCCCTGAAGGCCTGCGAAGTTCTGCACAAAGCCGGAGAACTCGACGATAAATTGCTGCCGAAAGATAGGTATACAATTGTTTTATTTTATTGAAATGAAAACAGATTTATTTTCAAAAATGTCAACTCAATGTCAATGTCCCAAACCTAAATTTGTTGCAACAGAAGGAAAACATTTTTAAAAGGGAATATGAAAGTCTACGCATTGACAGGACTCATGACCTGTCATTGACTGGTAAGTGGTCACTTTACGGTTTACACAACGTTTACCATTCTGCCCAAGTAATAGAGCTGAAACCTTTATTATGAGGGTAATATTCATCCGGCTGAACTAATTCACCTACTAGACAACCCCTGAAAACAGTTTCTATACTTTTTATTCCAGTTAGTTTACTCAGCAAATGTATGTTCAAATGTTTGTAGACAGGCTGGATGAAAAAATGAAAAAAAAATGTTTTCTTACGCGCAGTAAAAATTAGAGCTTAAAATTATAATGCAAAGTTTCTTGAAAATGTACAAACAACACATTTTTTTCAACAAAATATTTTTATAAAAACAAAGTACAGGTAAACGCCATTTTGCGCCGGTTTGATTTACGCCGATTCACAATTACGCCGGCACCAACCGGCATAAGTAGACACCGCGATTCTAATAGCAGACACACTTTTATACATTGTTTTATTCTATTACCGTGTACGCGAGCTGCCTATTTTGTGTATGAAATTGTTTCCAAGTTGGTTTTCGTTTTTAAGAATAAAAAGGTATGATTATATTTTTTATTTTATAAATTATTGAAATCAAAATAATATTCAAATATTTGTAGTTTATGCTACGATTTAGCAAGAAAGGAAGCAACAATCAAAACATGAAATTGGATGCTTTTTTTTTTTAAAAAGTGAGAATTTAATTTAGTACCGACGAACTGGTGAGTTATTGTTTATTATAAAAAAATTCATTATTTATTTATATATTTTGTAAACGAATTTAAACTGTATTTATTAAATACATTTAAATTTTATTTTGCATGTATATAGGATATGTATTAAATAAAAAACAAACAAACCATCACGCTGTTTCACCGTAAGGGTAGGCAGAGAGGATGGAACGCCACAACACTCTATCTTTGCATACAAATCTCGCTTCCTCTACATTCATACATCTTCTCATGCACGCGTGCCGATTATTCCGACTTTTGACATGTCCATCTTTAAGTATTTGTTGGATTTGGTCATGCCATGTCTTCCTCTATTTCTGCATCCATCAACATTCGCATTGTAAATATTCTTAGCCATTCTTTCGCTGTCCATTCGCTCTACATGTCCAAACCAGCGCAGAGCTCCTTTCTTGATTTTGTCGATAATGCTCGTCTCAGCCTTACATAATGCACGGATCTCAACATTTGTGGATCTATCGTACATAGTTTTACCACACATTCGCCTGAGAGATCGCATTTCGACAGCATTCAGCCTACTTTCATCCCTGTTTTTCCAAGTTAGTGTTTTTTTTTTCTTTTTTCGTTTCTTTTCTTAATTATTTTATAAGTAAAAAATATTTCTCTTTATCATTTTTTTTTACATCATTATATACTTTTATACATAAACATATACTACTTACCTAAATATTAGTTTTCAATAATAATACATATATATATATATATTTTTTTAATGTTATTCAAAATTTGCTTCTTAGTTATTTTTTTAATTGGTTCAAATTATTTCTAATACCAAATTATCTTTTTTTATCCATAATTCTACAACTGGTAATATTTTATTATTTTATCTATATAAACTATTTTATATTTCTTAGACTTTCTAAATTAATCATATTGTTTTAAATGCTCTGTATTACTTATAATTATGCTTACATGTATGTATATTTAATTGTATTTGTAACGAATATGTAAAAGGCACTAAGTGCCGTTTATTTCAATAAAATAAAAATAAAATAAATAAAAATAAAAATAAGTCCATACTTCGCTCCCATACATCAGGGACGGGACCAGGACTCCGCTGTGAACTGCCAATTTTGCCTCTTGCGACAAACATTTATTTGCCAAGGTCGATTTAAGTGCACCGTTTACTCCGTTCCCGGCACTCGCCCTCCTTTCAATATCTTTCTCAGTCATTAAATAAACATGTTAAATTGTCCTTAGAATGTTACACGGAACCTAACCTTATGAAAAATGAAAAAATATCTTACATTATATTTGTGTTCATTTGCTCTCGGAATAGAACCCCGGTGTAAAACGACGTTTACCTGTATTTTGAACGACATCACTAGCTCATATGAATCAACCGATAATGAGAGAGTCGTAGAAGATTTCAAGTTTAAAGTAAGACGACGGGCCAATCGGCAGAACTAGCCGAGAAGAAGTGGAAGAGAATTTGAGACGTCACACGTGGAGTGATTTCAGAAATACTGAACTTTAAAAAATCATAGCGCTTCATAATACAATGTATAATTTTTGGCTTAATAGTCCATTAACAAATTTTAAAAAACAAAGTTCTGTATTTTATTCGACAACACCGACATTGTTTCTTCTGTTCGTCTCCAGCTGGTGTAGGAGCTCCTCTGACACCCTACAAACTCCCGATATTCCTATCTTCATGATGTATGCATAAATATAGACCGGATGATTTGTACAAATATAGGCTGGATGAACACACGGAGCTAGACCTAGACAAGTTGTTTTTCTCCCACTGGATCCCGGAACTGCCACAAAGCGAGGACGGCCCGAAACTTGGGACCAAGAAAAACACACGAACATACGGAAAGAAGGTAATTTGATTCTAAATATCTAACAATTTAATATTATTATATAGAAACCGGTCACTGGTTTTTTCAAATTTGTGGATTGACAATTTATTGCATTTTTAAAATGGTAACGAAGATTATCCATCAGATACAAATCAGGCAGCCTCCATGGCATAGTAATTAAGGCAATCGAGTCGCTCACGGAATGTTCCGGGTTCGATTCCATTTATTTTAAAACATGATTTTTAATTCAATCACTATAATTGGGCCTTCTAGCCAGCCTGTTGTGGTGCAAAAAAAAAAAGTTTATTTATAAACATATTTTATAATAGACAATTGAGATATCCAAAACCTTCCACATATCTCTCTACGCCACCTGAGTAGTAAGCACATACCAGAAAATGTAAACTGGGAGTCCGGTGTATTGAAACTTTATGCCTGTGTTTTGTGTCACTTTACGCCTCTTAACAACTAAGCAAAAAAGCCGTGGATTTTACTTGTCAGCCATCAGTCAATGATTGCCTGGCTTTAAATACTTGTTCCGTTGTATTGTGGGTATAGTTCCCGAAGTGTCTGCGTGGGAAGAGCGAGGAACGCTCGTACTTCGTGCACGGGATCACAATGCGGGCCGTTCGGGAGAAGAAGGAGTGCGCGAGCCTGTATGAGCTGCTGGAAGACGAGGCCGGCCTGTGCGTGCTCACGCAACATCCCCTGCCGCTCCTGTGCCCCTTCTCGCTGTACCTTAGCTCTGGCGAGATCAAGCTGGAGATTCTGCCCAACCAGGACTTGCTCCAACTGACGGAACCGCAGTTTCAAACTCTTAAAAGGTAACGGAAGAATAGAGGACGTAATATTATAGAGTCATTTCATACCATTTAACATTTATCACGTTTATTTATAACTCCAAACTCGCAGGAACATGGCTGATGCCATTTTTATGTATAAAACTTTGAATAACATGATAGATTGCCCTAAGATTCTATTACTCATTAATTATAGAGTCCCAGTAACGCAGACCAGAAACCAATATCTATTTAAAATTTCTAAATGTTCCACTAAATCTTTTTAAAATTCATTTGTAAATAGATTGAATTTTCAGAAATTATTAACTGTAAGTGGCCCAATCACAAGTATGTATTTACCGATGGTTCGCAATCAAATAATGGCGTTGGCGCTTCCTTTCTTTGTGAACAAGACAATTTATTTGGTATTTTTAAACTCCCTTCTTTACTCTAATTTTAATGCTGAATGCATAGCAATTCTGGAATCTTTAATCCATATTGAAAAAATGAACTATTCGCAGTCCGTTATTTTTACTGATTCACTCAGCTGCTTAAAATTACTTCAGTCATCCCCATTCAGTTCTAACTTTTCAATTATCATTTGTAATATTTTTGCTTCTCTTTTTAAATTATATCAATGCGCCAAAAATATTGTTTTCGTTAAAGTTTGTTTTTAAAGTTCATTAAATAAATTTATACCTGTTTTTAGTTTTGGATGTTTCAAATAGAAATGACTTTCGCGTAAGTATGCATAACTGCAATCGCTAAAAGTTCTTCGCTATCCATGTTAGATTATAATATTTTGCCCTGATTGAACACAATATTTTTCACAACATTTGGTATGCGTTAGATGCTATAGTCTCATCTGACAATCGGAAGCAAAATATATTGACCTTTTTTGCACCACTGAAATGTCTACTCAAGTACTCAATATAATTCATGTCATGTTGCAGTTTTCACTGGCTGATATTCAACGAGGTGCTGTGCATCCAGAAGGCGTTCATGGCGTGGGACGAGACGGGCGGCGACTACTGCTTCTTGGTGGGGGCGGGGCGCGGCCTCTCCCTGGACTGGGCGACCATGGAGCGCCACGAGCGCCTGGAGCCGTGCCGAGAGCCGCCGGTGACCGCGCGCCGCGCCACCCCAGCCGATTCGCTCGCCTACGAGGCCCGCGTGGTCGAGCCCTGGTACAGGACGAGCGACAACACTAGGCAAGGAATAACTTTACGCTTGTATGACAGTCGTCGCGTAGACGTGGTGAACTGCCGGTGGGGGCGGAGTTAACCTCCTACGTGTACCATCGGTATTAGGACGATTATGGTATTCGCTTAATACCTACTAGATACCAAATAGTAAGATATTATAACTGCCCTCCGCACGAGATGTATCAATTCAATCTC
Organism: Micrasema longulum; assembly: GCF_059751315.1. Lineage (NCBI taxonomy): Eukaryota > Metazoa > Arthropoda > Insecta > Trichoptera > Brachycentridae > Micrasema > Micrasema longulum. The sequence goes on from NW_028277933.1 coordinate 423,906, forward strand.
AAAACCAATTTACGAGTCATAACTGGAAGCTCTATCGTCCCTAATTCCACCTCAATTTCAAGAAACACTTCCTTTTTTTTTTTTTTTTTTTTTTTTTTTTTATATAGGAGTTGCTTTATTATTTACCTTGCTTATAATATACAAGGTTTATATTTCAAAAGTGGATTTTTCTGCAATTAAATTTCTTTAAATTGATCTAAACTGTTGGGATCAGGAGGGATATACTAATGTGGGCCAATCAGGAACTTCTCAGCATTTGCTTATGTGGAGAGGAAACCACTCAAAACTCTTCAGGAGAAGCCGGCCTGTTGGCAGTAGTCAACAGGCCTTCCGTTCCACTAGAGGAGTGTTCGGCATTTTCTTCCCTACTTTGGTTTATTTTACCAAAAATTTTTGGTAAAAATAAACACTTCCTTTCCAGCGGGGTGGTTTAAGACTGGAATAAATTCCTAAGCCGAGCTGTCCATTCCATTTCGGTCACCAGTTAAAAAACTAAGGGTTTAAAGGATGCTATTTTGAAAGAAGAACTTGGACAAAAAGTAGCACACGAGATATAGGTGCACCAGCAAAGGCTGCCTGCCTATTAAAAAAATAATAATTTGGGTTTTGTGGGGGACTAATTGTGTTATGGCAAAAGCAAATTTCGCGTGAGTTCTAAAGGGTCATGTTAGGATCTGTGTCAAAGTTTCGCCAGTATTGTCTTGGTAATTTAACGTACTTTTGTATTTTAGTGGGTGTGAAGGTGAAATACGGCGACGTGTTGGTATTGCCGAAAGTGTAATGAGTCAGCTGTTGAAGATTTGGAAGAATCTTAGTATAAACATTAAGGAGACATGTGAAGGCCTCGGTTTTCTCAGTGTTCATGTACGGTGTGGAGCGTTGGACACTGAGAGAATCTGAAAAGAAAAAAAATCGAAGCTTTCAAAATGTGGTGTTTGCGGCGAATGCTGCAGATTACGTAGACAGCCAGATTTACAAATATACTCCAGGAACTAGACAAAAGAGAAAGATTTGCATCCACGCGAGAGAAAAGAATCCTGCAGTTCTTTGAACATATTTCTAGGGGGAACTCTTGATAGTTTGGAGGGAGACTGTCCACAGATGAGCCATGCCGGGGAGTCAGGCGCAATCACCATCCTCAGACATGAGGCACGGATCGAAGACCGAGAGATTTTAGAATACTTAACATTGTTTGAGTGCGTGTTGTATCGGACGAATTCTGTCGCTAACCTAACCTTACCGTACTTTCCACAGACACATAGTGACCCGAGTTTGCAGCCACATGAGCCCATCCTCCACGTTCTCGGAGCCGTCCCGGGGAACGTTCGCCGACTACTTCTTTACACAGTACGGACTCACTGTCCTGGGGCCCGCTAACCAACCGCTGCTGGAGGTGCTTACCTAACCCGACTTTACCCTGTATGAACTCGCCCATCCTAACTTCACCCGACCTAACTTCACCCGACCTGACTTCACCCGACCTGACTTCACCCGACCTGACTTCACCCGACCTGACTTCACCCGACCTGACTTCACCCGACCTGACTTCACCCGACCTGACTTCACCCGACCTGACTTCACCCGACCTGACTTCACCCGACCTGACTTCACCCGACCTGACTTCACCCGACCTGACTTCACCCGACCTGACTTCACCCGACCTGACTTCACCCGACCTGACTTCACCCGACCTGACTTCACCCGACCTAACTTCATCTCCAACAATGGCGCACTGCACCTTATTAAATCTAATCTAACCTCACTTCCTTACCTCCTATTTGTGTGCATTAAAAAATGTTTTCTTCTAATTTGGCTATTTTCCGATGAATTAAACATACTAAATTAAACTAATTGAAATGTAAAATAACCTTCATTTGGTATTGTGTTAAAATGTGCTACGTAATATTTTATAAGTATTTCATGAAAATGAAATGAAAAATAAACTTGATCTGGTTATAATGTATTCCTTACAAGGAAATATTATTTTTTGTGTTCACTATAAAAGTGAGATATTCTGAATCAGGTAGAAGAATTTGTGTATCTGGGAAGTATCTTTACTAGGGATGGAAACACCGAGAAAGATATTGAAAGGGTGGTGAGTGCCGGGGACAGGGTGAACGGTGCACTGAAATCTTTTTTGGCAAACAAATATTTATCTCGGGAGGCTAAACTAGCAGTTAACAATGGAGTTCTAGTGCCAACTCTAATATTTGGGAGCGAAGTATGGAATTGGAAAAATGATGATGAAAGTAGGTTAAATGCTGTCGAAATCGATCCCTCGGGTGAATGTGTGGTAAAACGATGTATGATAGGTGCACAAATGTGAGATCCGTGAACTGTGTAAGGCTGAAATATGCATTATCGACAGAATCAAGAAAGAGGTTCTGCGTTGGTTTGGATAGGTAGAGCGAAAGAACGGCTAAAAGGATCTACGACCCGAATGTTGAAATATGCAGAAAACGAAGAAAGACTGAGAAAGACATGGCACGATCAAGTCCATCAAATACTTGAAGATGGACATGTCAAAAGTAGGAATAATCGGCGTGCGTGCATGAGAAGATGTATGAATGTAGAGGAACTGAGGTCTGTTTGCAAAAATAGAGTGATATGGCGTTCTATCCTCTCTGCCCACTCCTACGGAGAAACGACGTGATGGTTTTTTGTTGTTATACAATATAAACGCAGTATACCTACAGACAGACTATGCCTCATTGGGATTTTTTTGTTCATTTTTATATAAAACAAATTGTGTATTCTTTCATTAAAATAAAATATTTAGTTTTTAACCGCTTATTTTAAAAAATACAATTACCAACTGGTTTTTTTCAACTCAACTTTATTAAGATCTAGTTAAAAATTAAATGTAAATCGTGTTTTATTTTATTTTGTGTGTCTTAAGTCCAATACATAAATAGAGGTAACAAATTATCAATAAGCACCCTCGATAAAGGAGCATGTGTTGCTCCAAAACCGGTCGGTAATTGAATTAAAATAATAAGTGATTAAAAACAGAGTTAACGAGTGTTGTTATTTTAATTATAATGAATACCTACAAAGTGAATGCTTCAAATGTAGATTTGTGTGGTGTATTTGCAGGTGAATTACCTTAGCAATAAGATGAACGCATTGCTCCCTCGCACCATGTTGGCGAGCAGCTTGAGTAACAACAGCAAGACACGCTTCGCCCACAGCGTTGACGGCCACAGAGCGGGGAACCTGTACCTCATTCCCGAGTTTTGTACCGTCTACTCCTTCCCCGGAGTTCTATGGCTGAAGGCGACACTTTTGCCCTCGATTCTGCATCGGTATGTCCCTACTTACTCTGCTTGGCAGGCATCGGTCTTTATAATTACATGCCGTAAAACATAGAATTACCTTAGCAATAAGATGAACGCATTGCTCCCTCGCACCATGTTGGCGAGCAGCTTGAGTAACAACAGCAAGACACGCTTTGCCCACAGCGTGGACGGCCACAGAGCGGGGAACCTGTACCTCATTCCCGAGTTTTGTACCGTCTACTCTTTCCCCGGAGTTCTATGGCTGAAGGCGACACTTTTGCCCTCGATTCTGCATCGGTATGTCCCTACTTTGCTTGGCAGGCATCGGTCTTTATAATTACATGCCGTAAAACCTCATTTTTACATTTTCCTGCTTTTCACGTCTAAATGTTCAAGTCCCCTTTTCCTGCATACATTCTCGCACAAATATTCCCCCTAATGAGGAACTTCAGCCCTACGGGAAATTGGATACAAAAAATGTTTTCTTACGTGGGGTAAAAATTAGAGCATTAAATTGTACAGCAAAGTTTCTTGAAAATGTACAGAAAAAATAATAAAAAATATTTTGATAAAAACGCACTACTTTAAATGACGTCACTGGTTCATGTGAATCAACCAACGTCTGAGAGCTATGGAAGATTTCCGGTCTGCTTGTCGCTTCTGGACCAATGGGAAGAACTGAATGAGAATAAGCGCAAATGAACCTCTGACGTCACACGCGGAGTTATTTCAGAAATACAAAACTTTAAAAAATTGTAGCACCGATGATAAAAATTTGAAAAAAACCACTGAACTTCCTCATTGACATTTTCCATCTCCCCGGTTCTATCTTTAGAAATTCATTTCATGTGTCAAAAAGCCAAAGTTATGTCAATCTGAAAACGGTATCTTGCGCCACTGCTAAAGAATAAAAGCTGGTAAACAACTCATTATTGTCTTAAACTAAATTCAAAGCAGGTGCACTGTAATTGACCCTTTTGTCTAGTTTCTTCCTTTGGGGTTAGTTATCATTTGTATAGAACGCCATATTTACATGTCACTAAATTGTGACATGTAAACCCATCACCTTTTATAACACGTTTCAGTAATTCTGCATCGTTGTTGACTTCATTTAGTGACACCTCGTATTCGCCGCTGTTTTTGTTCAAAATTCAAAAATTTTGGAACAAATATTGCTGCCATGCGTTTCATACTCAAAACATTTGAAAAAAATTCATGGCATGAGCCAATCGATATGCCAACATCATCAGCGACTTCTCTGATTGTGATTCAGCAATCGTTCATAGCCATTTCATTGACTTTTTCATCGGTTGTTGATGTGCTGGGGTGTCAGGGCCATCTTGCAAACGCTTATATACCACTTTAAACTCTTTTTTTACTCATAGCAGACTCACCATAGGCTTTTGTTAACATTTCACACACTTTGTTACACTTTTACTTCATTTTTACACAAAATTTGATACAAACTCTTTGATACATTATTTTAACAAAAAAAAATCGCCGAGCTAATAAAAACACATCTTACCTTAGCGGCTGCCACAGATAAAGTAAATAATGAATACAGCTGAAAATTCGAGCATACTTCAGTGGCATGTATACCAACATAACTAAAAGAAAATTTGACAATCGGACTCTCCAAACCTGCAAAATTAAAAAATTCCCGTCATTTTCTGAACACATCTCGTATATACTTTCTGTACATTTAATCCGTTTTTTGTAAAGAGCCCTCTAGACGTTTATGAATAGTAAATAAATAAATAAACATGTGGACGGTATGAAGAATACACTTCCGTGTGTCAAATAGAACCAGGGCTGGTATTCTGAACACTCACGGGGGTAGGGAACGTGTTGAATCGGGTTGTGGTACCGTGGCTAGTGTCTCGGAACTTACGGCTCAAAAGTCCGTGGCTCGAATCCCACTCTACCTTACCTCAATTCCCATTTTCTTATAGTGAGTTATTTACAACTCGTTGAAAATGGCCCTCAAAATTAAATATTTGGGTAAATCATAAGAACGCAAATATTTCTTTTTTTTTAAAATATTTACATATAATTTACACGCTACCCCCGCCGGATCATTCAGAATCGCACTGAGAGCCGGGACGAGTGTTTTTCACTTTAAGACTACTGTAGGTTGATTCCCGACAAATTTTCCCATTGCAATATTTCATAGTCACTGGACTAAAGCGTGAAGGGTAAGTTTGTGTTTATCAGAAATGATCGCTGGTATGCCGCAATCACATGGCCCTATCCACTACTATGTATGAAAAAGGAATGATGATGATGATTGTCCTTTTAAACACATTTACTGTGACTGCGTCCAAAGTGGGAGCGACTTAATTACATGTGCATTTGGAAAAAATCAGTAAATTTCATAAAACAAATAAAAGAGAAAAGTATCATCGCAAGTAAAATAAATGTTTTATAGATTTTTTTCTCAATTGTAAAATATTTTTTTTAAAATGAATTGTAGCATGTATGAATGTATCATCCTAATTAATGTATTAAATAAAATTTATTTTCAGAATGACAATGCTACTTCAAGCCGAGGAGTTGCGGACTACCATCGCCGCTGAAGCCGGTCTCGGTTATGTCCAGCTACCGACTGGTAAACACGATCCATATTAATTGCCTTTTCATTTTAAAGACATTTAAACCATTGAGCACCAATGACACTTTTTCTCAAATACTTTCGACTTAAACAGATTACACATTGAAAGAAAAAACATTTTAGTAAGATTTTTCAAGGACAGTCGCCTGATGATCATGCTGCCGGGGAGTGTTATTTATAGATTTCCAATGAGGAAGTTCAGTGCTACAAAAAAATAGATCTCAAAAGTGTTTTCTTACTCACTGTAATAATTAGATCATTTAATTTAACTCTCAGATGTATGAAAAAATAAATAAAAATGAACTACTATAATGACTTCACAAGTTCTTCTAAATCAATCAATGATAGACTGTTGTGATAGATTTCTGCTTTCCGGGAAACCATCCCACCAATCAGAACAACTCACTGAAGAGAACTAGTGACGTCACGTTCGGAGTAATAAACAATGACGCCACCTTTAAAAATCGTAGCGATGATAATATGCATAAATTTATATATATATATTTTTTTTTTTTTGCTTAGTTTGATAGTCAAACGAAGCTTTTTCAAAAGATGAAGAACTTGGATAAAAAGCAGTACACGAGATATAGGCGCATCGGCAAAGGCTGCCTGCCTATAACCAATAATAATAATAATAATGCTGATGCTGCAAAATCAATCGAAAATTAATACAACTTTCCGTCAAAGAGGATTGGTCTACTTCTCCATTTAAGTGTACAACCTACTTCCATTGTCCATGTGGGGTTCATAGTCCATAATCGATGACACACGTGCTAAAACATTTTACCTGAAATAGTGCGATGACAGATGAAGCAATATCATCATTTTCTATAGAATCCAATACAACAAATTATGCTACTCTAATAGTATTGCACAAAAAGACGAGAGCATCGTTCTGCCAGTACATTAACACCGTCCCTACCATCGAGATATGAACAACAAAGGAACGCGATCTATAAAAAGACCACAGGGCGCAGTCAGTCCTGCCAGCCCGAAGACGCTCTTCAACCCATCATTGCCGTAACACTCGCGCAACACAATTCACTATTTATTTGCCATGTAATAAATACGCATTAACCTGCAACCTCGTGTCTTCTCTGCTGATCTCTGACTGGGGTAGGCGCTCCAACCCTCGGCAACCAGAATCCTACATCCGTAAGGACGATTAGTAAATACTATCACTGTTAAATTGCTATTAAGGAATGGATAATGCAGTTATGATGCGCACGGATTGATCGTAACTTAGATTGTTCACCATCATTATATATTGTAGTATACGCCTTGTAAGTAAAAGTTGATGGCCCTGAGCATCTCGGCATATAATTAGATTAAGATGGGCTGGAAATGCACAGCAAATGCCCCAATTACGCGTCCCTAAATGACCAGTGAGCGGACCCACACGTGGAATGCGATTAATGAGAAGACCCAGGCTAAATGGGGGGATGAAACGAGAAAGGATGCGGTGCAGCTTCTCCGGATGGCGAATCGGTAGGGGTGGCTGAGTGGCTGAGTGGCCAGGGGCTGAGGACAGAGAGTCGGAGGCCAAAGCTCAATATGGGCTGCAGTGCCATCAGAAAGATAGGGAGAGGTGTTCTTAGAAAAAAATTACTTTACTAATGACATTGTGTGATAAATCATTCTGTAGTCATGGTACTTTGTATTGTTTTGTAATAATAAATCGTACTGTAGTAATAAATTTGTACTCTTAGGTGTAAAATGGCAGCCGCTGCAGAAGGACATACACACGCTCGTGGAGAGCCAGAACCGGGAGGGGGGCGTGAAGCGGGGGCGGCGTTCCCCCTCCCCCTCGCTCACTCCAAACCCGGCCCCCTTGTCGGACTCCCCCGTCTCCCCCGCGCACCTGCAGAGGCCTCAACAGAACTACCAGCTGGCCCTCAAGAAACTTAAGGCCCAATTTCCCTGGGAGGTGGGCGCTTAATCTACAGCTATATTTCACAATAATTAATTACTTCTTCTTACTGTGCCTTGTCAGGCCCCCCTGATGTTGGCGATCACTACAGCAAAAGCATCTCGGTTCTGCGCTACTCTTGTATTTCACAGCCAGGACAACTGCGTATTGGATATACTCGCCATAATGATTAGTGGGAAAAGATGACCAGAGTGGTTTCTCGTTGCCTTCTCTGGTGGATTTTTCTGTCGGGGTTACCTTCCCTTAGCGGGATAGTTCTAGTTTGGAGGCGCCAGAAACTCGCCTTTCATCCTCTCGTTATCTGCTGTAATCACACTGTTACGAGTGTGATCCCATTGCCCGGGGTTCACGACGTGGACGCTAACGAGTAGGACTAGTCAGTAGTGTTGCCGGTGGAATGCAACTGGGCGTTCGCAGCATTTTAACGAATCACACCCTCCAGCAAGATGTGACTCTACTGACAGTTTGAATTAATTACAATGATATACAATCACGAATAGTCCGACAGCTTTTCAAGTCCCGAGCTCGGTTGAGATCAATTTTAAATTAATCTCGCAATGCCCGCCGCAGGCATTTAACCGTGTCTGTGACCGTGACCGCATTAAATCGATTTCGGTACCCGGACACTCGAATGTCGACGGTAATGTGACAGGTGACGAATCGGCGAGGCCGGTAGCCGAAACGGCCGCCCCGCTGTGCCTCGCTCAAATGTGCTCCTCTTAATGAACTTAGGTAACTTTGGGCCCGCACGCGGAGCATTCGCTTAAATCAACAGGTGGACGAATTGAAGAAATATGGATGTTCGAATATGGGTAAAATGGTGAATGTTACAGTGTGTAAAGTGGCCACTTAAACCAGCCCGTGACAGGTCACAAGCCCTGTACATGCCTAGACTTCCATATTCCCTTCTCTGAAATGTTCTCCATCCCTGTTGTAATTTGTTAACATTTAAAAGAGTCAGAGAATTGAGGTTATGGCCACTCAGCCGATTTAATTGCAAGAGGAGCGGTGTGGAATACGTCCAACAGCTCTGCGTAATTATTTGTAGTTGTGTGCGATTCTGTGCAAACAATTGGGAAAAATTAATATAAAATAGCATACCCCGTTAACTTGTTGACGAAGGAAATCCATCGAGAATTTATTATCAATAAATAGTTTAAGTTAAAATTAGGTAGTTTGGATTAGGTTATTTATTAACAGTATTTTGAGTACAGCCAAATGTCACAATGTCTATCTATATACGAGTAGTGGATTGCTATACTCCGATGGGGGTGTTAACAGGAGGACATGGAGCCCGTGGACATAGAACGGAACTTCGACACGGTGTCGGTGAGCGACATCGAGTGCTTTCAGCGCTTCATCAACCAGAAGATCAAGGTCTCCCCCCTCTCCGCCTCCGCCGCGCCCACCCTAGGGGAGGTCATCAAGGCCAAACGGGCCATCTGCCCCCCTCCCTACAAGTAAGAATTTATCCTATCGTAATAGTGTATCAAATTTGAATAGACAATGAGAATATATAACCCGAGTAATATCACCGTATGGTTCTGTAGAAGTGTTTTGCATTAGAATTTTTTTCAAACGGAAATTTAAAATACTTTTAAGAAAGTTCACTTAACAGATATTGCCAGCGCAATGATATACGGTATAACCCCTGTTGTACGTTGTTCAAGGGAGCAACAAAACAATGTGTAAAACTGAGGAAAACTCTAAAGTGAGGAAATGAAAAATGTATGGAAAAAATTCCATTTCATTAAAATATCATTACTGTACAAGACTATACTAAATATACTGCAGAAAAATTGTGAGAACTGTCATGATTGGGGATTATTCATATTTACCAATGATTTAATAAAAAATATTTTGTATTTTTTCAAGCAATACTACAATATGTTATTTTTTATTGAATAAAAAAAAACATGTTTAAATAATTTTATCTGGGTACTTAACCTTTAAAACACGAAAATAAAAATTTAAATTTGCATAAAATGCATACAACAATTTTTTTTATATGGTATCGCTTTTTTTAGTATGTCACCACAAAATTACAATGGTCATTTACATCGCGGCAATTTCGCACTTTTATGATAACTGTTTAAACTATCTCCTTTTCACATTGTGTATATAACATCAAATAATATTTCTATTGCCAATTTTTATATGTTCTGCATCGTAATTTATCGATGTAAAGACTAATCTTCCTAAACATACGTCAACTGCATGTCACTATTTAGTAAAATGGCAAAATTAGACACTTGAACAAAATGGTCAGTTACACTGCACCTACTTTGAATTTAGTTTGAGACAATAATTTACATATTTTTTTATTTACCTCGAAATTATTCTCCATTCACGCGGCGGCGCGCGGCTCGTCTTTTGACAGATGAGTTATGAAAAACTTTCGACGTAAAACCGGGGTCATGAAAAACGTCAAATGGGGGGAATATTGAATGTGAATGTAGGGAAAAAAATGGGACCTAAATATTTCGGTAAAAATGTTGTATCGAGTCTCATAATGAAAAACAAATCCTTCTGAATTATGCAACTTATTCTAAGTTAACTCAGTGACGTTTGCCTCTTAAAGAACCTAATTTTACGCTTCAATCGGCACACTCTATGGATCTAGTCAGTGCTAGTGATTTGTCTGAATGGCAACGATATTTTCCTTTAAAACAAAGTCTTCCCAAACAGGTACGACGACAGCGTCGACATTCTGTCCCGCCGGGCCAGCCCGCGCGGGCCGGAACTGGGCAGCGTGCTGGAGGCTCTCACGACGGCGCGAACCAACGACACCTTCAGCCTGGAGCGCCTGGAGACCCTCGGGGACTCGCTGCTCAAGTTGGGAGCCAGCCTGTTCCTGTTCCATCGCTTCCCCGGCCTGCACGAGGGCCACCTCACCAGCATCAAGGGCCGCCTGGTCAGCAACAGGTACTCAGTTATTATATGGCCTGAGCCGTTGACTATCATTGAGCCCGGATTAATATAATCTTATTGCGGTCACCCGAGTAAAAAACCACATATTCGCGGCGAGAACCCCGCTCTACCCCATCTTGATTCCCATTTTTAGGACCATTATTTACAGCTAGTAAATGGCTCTAAAATTAAAATATTTTTAGTTGTATGAATGCAAATACACAAAAATTTGACACATTGTGCTAAACTTAACAGGAATCTATATTACTGCGGAATCGCCAAAGAACTTCCTGGCCGTTTGAAGGTGGATCAGTTCTCTCCCAAGAACGATAGCATCGTCCCCGGATTCTGCACTCCTCGTGCCCTACAAGAGATGCTTATGGAATCTGGGGTGAGTTTCAATAAATTTAATTTGTATTATGAAAATTAAATAAAAAGGCTTTTATTGTTATTATTATTATTATTCTTTATTTGGATAACCAACAGCTATATTTATCTTAAATATAAAACAAAATAAATTGCAAATAAGCCAATTACAGGTTTTCACAAGTAACATCACAGTGAGTTGAAAAATATTCTCGAACATAAAATGAACAGTAATCTAATGTAAATCAAAAAGAAGAGAAAAGAACACTACAAATTATTTCAAATTACACAAGCTTCCTTGTCTAGCTAAAGTTTAGTAAGGAATGGGGAAGCTCGAAACCGGTTGGTAATTAAATAAATATTAACTTGTTCAAAATTAAGTTTTTTTAACAGTGTTGTGTCCAAATTTTCCTCCGTAGGGAGTTATACAGATCTAAATTTGTTGCAACAGAGGGAAAATATTTTTGAGAAGGGAATATGAAAGTCTAGGCATTCACAGGGCTTACGACCTGTCATTGGCTGGTTTGAGTGGCCACTTTACACACTGTAACATGCACCACACTGCCTATATTGAAACATCCATATTTCCTCAATTCTTCCAATACAATACTAGAATTTATTATAGAAATAAAAGATGAGTGATACTTTAATCCACTAATTTGGAATATCCAGTGACCGGTTTCATCGCTTTCGCGACATCTTCGAGACTGGTATCTTTATTAAGGAGTTCAGTGTATTTATACAAAACAGAGGTAAGGATAGATAATTCAACATTGTATAAAAGTAAATTAAATTAAATTATTTTTATCTTAAGGATCATCCATAAAATGGTCCTTCGAGCCGGATCATTTTATGGAGAATCCGTGTAAATAGAATTCTCCTTTTGCGATTGATTTACTGCCATGATTTACTATGAATCTTTTTTGTTCACATTATCTTCGTAAATTATGGGACTGTAATGTTTATTTTAGTTCTCCAAAATGTTCTTTGAACAGCTTAGGTCTTCTCAAGTTTGGTCATTAATTTATAAGTGCCTTATTCATAATACAATCATGAAGATAAATATTCAATCAAAAGTGGCATGGCGCGTGAATGGTTTGGTGAGAGATTATAAGACCGTCGCCCCACAAAGGTTAAATATATTTTATGATAGCGGACAATCAAATTATTTTCTCCAAAACTGCCGATGTGAGCTAGTGGATTGTGCAGCCAACAATCTATTCAGATGTACTTGAACCAGAGAAAATCAATATGTAATAACACTGACTAACCTCAGCTCACGCGCTAACGGGGAAACTGGCGGTCAGGAAAACTGCATGCACACAATTGTCTGGAGTCTGGAGGGGGCGCGGCGGATGATGATCAATGGCGATGGATGATAAAATGTTGCGATTTATAGCGAAAAATACTTTTCAACAATCAGAAAAACGTGCGAACGTAACTCGTTGAAAAAGCGAAGAGTGGTGCGGAGGGCGAGCAGTGTTGCCAACCAACAAAATATCCCGTCAGGCGTGGCAACCTCACAAATCAAAATTAGCCAATATCTACTTACATGCGATTCTTCTGGCTAAAATACATTGAAACAAATTATCGGCTCAACCATGCGCCAACAACTAACTTTCGTTTAAATAGATTTAAGCATATCAGCTTTAAGCTTCCCGCTTAAAATTAATAATAATAATAATTCAAATACCTATTTATTAAACTGCTCCGCTGCTGCATATCCTCTAAATTGATTCAATAAAGTTTTATCGGTATTTGTGATCAAATATTTTATTTTATTTACCCTTTATAAACATAAATACATTAAAGTGTAAATAAAATTGTAATTTTAGGTGTGCCCTTCCGTGCTGTACTCCCTGAACCTTCCGCGGGAGGAGATGCTGAGTGGGAAGCTGTCGGAGACCAGCCTGACCTGCCTCACGTCCGCCATGTGGGAGTGGGCCGAGGAAGACCAGCAGCGGCCGCAGCGCGTAGCCGAGGGCATGGACGTGTTTCTCGCCCGCCAGTCTATGCAGGACAAGGTGAGGAAGGCCAGCAGGGGCCGGTGAAAGTCGCACAGTGAATCTGCTGAACTCCCTCTACTGTTTTTATAATGTTTTTTATGTAATTCGAGTGTATTCACAGAAATCTCGTGGATCCAATTTAAGGAGAGTTATCCTGCGAAACCGCAATGTGCACTTTTTCATGACTGGCGATGCCATTCTGAACGCTCCACTGCCTGTAGAGAAATCGTTACTAGCGCAATTAGTCTGTAAATTACGTGCTAGTAACGCCTTCTCTGCCCCGAGAGAGCGTTCACAATCGCAGGGGTCAAACCAAAGAATGACTTATATGGTTAAATCAAAGTTTGTCATTTGGCCAAAGATGCTTCACATTTATATGTAAGAAAGTATATTATCAGTCTATTATTCATAAGCCGTCGGTTTGTATTATCACTGGTCTTGTGCGGTAAATAATTTATTCCTGCAAACCGTATGTATTTCCGAAAAATCTCATTTCATTATTCTTCGTGTCCCGTGTCAGGGCCCCCTATATTGGTGATCACTGTATTTCGCACTCCGAAACAGTTCTACTCGTGATATTCTGGCCCGATCTCTGATATTGCGCAGCTAGGATGTTCGCCTCTTACTGACCAATGTTGATCTATTTTGCCCATTAAGATCGTTCTGAGAAGATGGTATTTCTCTCCACGCAGCAGGTGCCCCAGATATGAGTTTCTACGAATCTTCACATTCAACGAGGGTTCTCTATCGGCATTGCTCTTTGTGAGACCTCTGAGTTTGTCACCATCTCGGTCAATGATACACGAAGCATTCTGCGATGTTACCACGTTTCAAATGCTTCTAACTGGTTCTCGGTGCGCACTTTTAAGGTCCATATTTCCGAACCATATAAAAGAACCGACTGCACATAGCACTCGATTATTCTTCGACACAGTTTCAAATTGATATTATTGTCACAAAAGAATAACCTCATCTTATTGAGGCGGCACGGGATGATTAAATTATGTGTTTAATCTAGGAATGAGCGGCTCTGTGATCATACTGTCGAGGTATTTAAATTTGTCGACTTTTTCAATATTTTGGCCATTGAGTTGCAGGGAGAATCCAGAACTCGGAGTAATAAGGGGCCACAGTCTTAGAACCTCCCGTATGGATGGAAATCGTTCTAGGATCATCAATAGCCTTAGTTTACAGCAAAACAATGGGCCGTAGGTCGCAAAAGCAATCTGAAACCGTCCATTTTACGTTTGTTGTTAACCAAAAATTTGGAAAGCCTTTTTTCTATGCGATAGAGCAAAAAGATCCAGATCGGTCCAATCTCACAAATTTATTAAAATAAAATATCAAATTGTTTTTAAACTCTTGTACCAGATAAACCTTATTATTATTATTAAATAAAATAATTTCCAATGTTTTTACTGCACGAAACAAATTTCTCAGCCTTCTCTCTTAAAAAATATTTTTATGATTTTTATTTAAAAACACTCAAAATCTGGAATAATCTTTCACAGAAATCTGGAATAATCTTTCACAGGTAGTGGCAGATGCCGTCGAGGCCTTACTCGGTGTGTACCTGCTAGATGGAGGAGTCGAGGGTTGTCTGCGTCTCATGCAGTGGTTCAATATTTTGCCGGCTAAAGTGAGTTTTTATTCTTGGAAAAATTTTATTAACACGGAAGACAGTATTTTTTTGTGATTTAACAAATCCTAAATATTGAATTTAATATCACTATTATTTTTTAATCTCCACTAAAATGTCGTTCTCGTGACGCCATCATTTAAATTTTCTCTGCATGTGGAGCGTTCAAAACGAATTAATTAATTTAATAAATCCCCAGGGGCTCTAACAGAATACAGTTAAAAAGTACATAAATTATTCTAGAAATTAACATAAAATAAAATCATAATTATGACACTAAATATGTAATTAATTCTCAAAAAGAAATAAGGTGATGATGAATGGAATCATTAAACACATTAAAAAGGGGAGAATCGAGGCGATGACCATTCAATGGATAGGATAGCTGATTTAATTACAGCAGGAGTGGCGCGGAGCAAGTCCAACAGCTCAGCATAATTATTAGCAGTTCTGTGGATGCTCACTGGGGGAGGGGAGGGGACCATGGTGGGTGAAGGAACATGTGTCGGAGTCTGGTGGTCCTTGTCCTTACACGAAACTTTATCAGGGACAGTAATTTTGGGCAGTCTATTATGGTGCATATCACAGTGAGGTCAGCAATTGTCCTTCTGGTGGAGAGCAATGGCAACGTCAACTCGGACATCAAAGTTTAGTAGCAAATTTCGTCTACAGGTTTACCCTTTTTAAACTGTATGTAGCGTAAAAACTTCCGCTGAACTCTTTCCAAGTTAAAGGGGCTTCAAACTGACGATTCATATTCCAGTTGTGTGCGGACCATAGCACAATACAGAGATTTTATTGAAACGATGCTACATTTTTTTTTGTTTTCCGGATAATCAAGCCCAGCATCTGCATAGCTTTACTAGCAATAATCATTCTATGGTGCGTAAAGGTTAGCTTTTGATCAAAAGTTACCCCGAGATCTCTGATTTGTGGGACAGTAGTTATTCAATTGTCATTAATAGAGTATGATGATGGAATTAGGTTTCGTGAATGACAAAAAGACATTTGAAAACATTTGTTTACATTTAAAAACTAATAGTTGGATTCTCACCAATGAGAACTAATTATTACAGTAAAACCTCATTTTTATGTTCCTCAATTTTACATTTTCCCGCCTTTTACGCCGAAATGTTTAGGTCCCATTTTTTTTTCCATACATTCTCATTCAAATATTTCCCCAATTAACGTTTTTCGCAACTCCGGTTTTATGTTTCAAAAATTTCAAAACGCATTCGATCCGTCAAAAGACGCCGAGCCGCGCACCGCCGTGTTTGCACAAAATGGTGAATAAAATCAAGGTAAATAAAAAATGCGTAAATTGTTGTCTCTAACTAAATTCAAAGAAGGTTCAGTGTAATTGACCTTTAATAATTGTAATTGACCTGAATTTTACATCAATAAATTACGATACAGAATGTTTAAAATTCTGGCAATAGAAATATTATTTGAAGTTATGAACATAATTTGGAAAGAAGATTGTTTAAACAGTTTTGCCGCGATGTAAATGACAGTTGAAATTCTGTGTTGCCATACTAAAAAAAGTGATACCATATCAAAATTTCACAATATTTAGGGAAAAAATCATTGTGTTTATTTTATGCTAATTCTAATTTTTATTTTCGTGTTTTTAGGTTGAGTACTTGCATGAAATTATTTAAATATTTTTTTTTATTCAATTAAAAAAACATATTGTATTATTGATCGAAAAAATACAAAATATTTTTATTGAAATCATAGGTAAATATGAATTAATCCCCAGTCAAGACCGTTTTTACAATATTTCTGCAGTTTTTCATTTCCTCACTTGAGCGTTTTCCTCAGTTTAACACTTTTTTTCGCTGCTCACTTGAAAAGCGTAAAACAGATGTTTTACTGTAGTTGATCTGTTGCTTTTTGCTAACTCTGACGTTTTATTTAACATATTTTAGTATTCCTTGTAAATTGCACTGCTCGCTTTTCAGGAGGATTTGAGTAAATTGCTAGAGAAACAAATTCCATCTCCTCTGAAGGAAGGTAACATTAGCTTGGAGCAAGTTTCATTTCTCCTGGATCACACCATCCCGCAGATTCAAAGTATCCTCGATTACACCTTTGAGGATCCCAGCCTCCTGCTGCAGGTCAGACATTTATTTATTTATCTTTTTTTTATTATTTAATCTTAAAATAGTACAAGTGTAATACATGAATGTCCTAATACATATAAACTTATATCTAATTAGCAATATTTTGAATTTTTTCCAAATTTTTGTAAACAAGGATTGGAATTTAACTCCCCGGGGAGCTGTTAATATTAACATATTACAACATAGATGAAGAACACTTTGGAGAAGGTAATACAGAAGTCTAGGCATCTACAGGGCTTATGACCTGTCATTGGCTGGTTTAAGTGGCCACTTCACACACTGAGTAACATTCTTCAGCTTCCTAGGGAGTTGAATCCAGTCCTTGTCTACAAAAATTTTAACAAACTCAAAATATTGTTGATCAATCCCCCTGGTCCATGAAGAAGTATAGAAATTGAAAAATAAAGATTTTCAGGTGTTGCATAGTATGTAGGTGAAATATTTCAATTAGATGAATCTCACCCGCATAAATAAAGGTTTCAGCTCTTTAACTTCACAAATATCAACAGATGAAAGAATCGAAGGAAAACAGTTGTTCGAAATGGCAGCCTCCGTGGTGTAGTGGTCAAGACGCTTGACTCACACACGGAAGGTTCCGGGTTCGATTCCCGGTGAGAACACAAAAATTAAATGTGATCTTTCTCGAGCCTGGGTGTTTTGTGATGTAATTCACAACTGTAATTGGGCCAGGAGTCCCTGTTGTTGTGCAAATTAATAAAAAATAAAATATGGTCAGAATGGTGAATGTTACACAGCGTGTAAAGTGGCCACTTAAACCAGCCAATGACAGATCGTAAGCCCTGTAGATGCCTAGACTTCTATATTACCTTCTCTACAGTGTTCTTCATCTATGTTGTAATACGTTAATAATTATATCTAATTATCATTAAAATATATATTAGATAATGGATTATTGTAATAATTGATGACGACAGCTTTTCATATAAATCCTCTCCGACGGGCAGTGACACCGTGGCAATGCACCGTATAAATCCCTAAAGGCCGTTTTACATTGGGCGTAAAATGGTACAAGATCTTGCGCAAGTTCTTGTGCAGTTTTTTGAACAATGATTATTGTGCCAAATCTTGGGCCATTTTATTAGCTGTTTTACATTGGGCAGTTTCTTGCGCGTAAGCATGCCGATATTGGCTGAAATATTGTATGAAAAATAGGACGTATTCTAATTTGACCACACATTTCATCCAATTTGTGTATTTACGGAACAATAGTTATTAATATGATCTCTTCTTCAACTGCCTTTGAAATAAACCGCATTCAAACATAAATGTCGTGTACTTTTATTTGTATTTTAATTGATAGATTTGTATCTGAATAAATAACATGGCTCTTTATGGACACCAAATGATCCAACTGTGGACCAGATATAGAATGATGATGAATAGTATTATTTGGCTCAGCGTTTTTAGATTACGGTTTAAAAAATCAAAAGGAATGCTCCGTTTTTAATCCCCTTTTTACAATTTTCGCTAATTGTTCCATCACTACCATTGATTTATATTCATATCTAGAAAATAATACAATTCAAGAAAACATAAAAAAACGTAATCTAGGTACTCGTAGATATACGACATATACGTATTTTGTTTTTTCAATAAATAAATCGTTGATTTTATAATAATCTTTCTAAATTTCCATTCAAATTAAATAAATAAAATTACACAAGCAACTACAAATAATTCAATACGCCTTGAAAATTGAATCTGACAGATGACAGTTAACAATATTATAGTGGGATGCGCGCGCAGATATTGGCCCAAATATTGTTTGAAAAATAGGACATGTTTTATGTTTTTGGAATTTGACCACATATTTCATCCAATTTGTGTATTTACGACACAATATTTATTGGACCAAATTCTGCACAAGATCTTGTACCATTTGCTGACCAATATAAAACGGGCTTATCTGCCAAATTTTGTAGGAGCTGCCATTTTATAAAAAATAAACAAAGGTCAGAAAAATGTCTGAAAGTCATTTTGCCAAAAACTGTTTGACCTTTGATCTCTATTTATTTTACACTCGCTGTTTGAGCTGGCTATGAATTAATTCTTGCAAAAGAATAGAAAAGAACATTGAGTTCCAAAAAAAGTATTTCTCAACGGATTTAATTTTTAAAAATAACTCGTGTAAGTAATTTTATGACCATTGAAATATTTTCTCCGTGTAGCATTTTTAAACACAATCCCAGGATTGCTGGAGATGCACCCGTCTGCAGACCGGGCTCCCGTGAACATGTTTAGCCAAACCGCAGTTTCTTTTCTCCCTCCTTTTTTATTTTGATCACTGCACTGCGCAGTTCTTGTATCCACTTTTCTCGGCTAAGAAGTATTACTTTCCATCTTATTTGGTTGTCAAAAAGATTACGCCACAGGCCGGCCATTTTTCAAACATTCAATGACAGATATAAAAGTTTTATTGATTTTTATTTTTATTTTTGAATAGAAACCTGTTTTATCTAGCATTTTTTGTTTGTTTGTGGGTGGGTGCCAAAGGTTTATCTTTTCTCGAATTGATGATAGTAATAGTATCAATTTATGACCAAAAATAAGAAATTTGCCGCATTTCTTACATGACAATTCACGCGACGCTGGACACTTTTGTGGCGTACAATATGCAGGAGCGGACGGCGAACTGTTGGCCCGGCAAGGTCAGCGACCTGCTCTGAAATCATAGCCACACTAGGGTCGAGTGTAGTCGACGCTCTCAGAAGAGACGTGTAAACATTGCAGGCCATGTCCCACTCGTCCAACGTGCGCAACCGCGTGACGGGCAGTTACCAGCGTCTGGAGTTCCTCGGGGACGCCGTGCTGGACGCGCTTGTGACGTGCCACGTGCACGAGCGGGCGGCGTCGCGCGACCCGGGCGAGGTCAGCGACCTGCGCTCGGCGCTCGTAAACAACACGACGCTGGCGGCTATGTGCGTCCGCCTCGGCCTTCACCGCTTCCTGCAGTCGTCCAACGTCGAGCTGGACGTCGCCATCGCCCAGTTTGTCAAACACCAGATTGGGCAGAAACACCTAATCGACGAGGCTGTCCTCCACCTGCTGCAGGAGGATGATTGCAATGTCGCCGAGTACGTCGAAGTTCCGAAGGTACGTATTTTAAATTTATCGCAACAGAGAGGGAAAATATTTTCGAGGTGGAATTATGAAAGTGTAGGCATTTACAGGGCTCGTTACCTCTCATTAGCTGGTTTATGTGGCCACTTGACACACTGTATGACATTCTCTAGTTTATTTAAACCAGGCACTGTGCAAATATGCGCTTCGGGCATAGTACAGCACTATGGAAACTTCGGTACAACACATTGTTAAATAACACGGACAGAGCCATCTTTAATAAAGCGCTGGAACATTCCCTATGGTCGTTACAAATACTAAAAACTCAACTCTTGTTTTAAATTTTAAAAGTCTTCGCAATATTTGCATTAAAATGACACAGTTAAAAACATGTCCTTAGATAGTGCAGTTCTAAAACAACAATTGAACTTCCGCATAAGTATGAACTTTCAACTTGCCGCGGTATGGAGTTTTACAGTGTTAAACCGACGGGTTTCCATTCGCAGGCGACTCCCGACCGAAAACACTGGCAGTGCATTTCCGTACAACTTGTCAACTCGTATATTATTCAGTTTAATAATATTATATCATGATAAGTCTGGTAAAGCTAGCTACCGAGCAATAAGAATATGTACAGTGAAGGTTTGGAGTGCTTAATCCACCATTGTTTTGTTTGCATACTGTTTTATACGTTCGTTTCATTTATGCGTATGTGCTGGCTCTGCGCGGAATATGTATATTTTCTTTTCCCTCTAACGCACTCCATTAACCCGCATGAAGCATAGTCTGTCTCACTTGAGCCACGATTTTACCAGATCTGGTATATTGCATAATTTCAAAGCTTGTGCGAAACATTTATTTTTTTGACAAATGTATTTCATTATTTTTTATTTTATTAGGTAAATAAACACACACACATATTGCCAATTTCTTTGTATATTAGTGTAAGAAACTCATGCACACACCAAAAAAATTGGTTACACTTAATACAATAATTTAAATTATGTTCAATATAATAAATGTAAAAGAAACGAAATTAAAAAATATGTATATAATAGTAACAATAAAGTTAAATATCTGCTTCTCTCAAAATTTCTATAATTTTTTACCTAAATTTACAAACATTGTCACAAAAAATATCAGCCTCGGTAAATATATTGTTATATTGGTCGCATATTCTAGGTATTGTAGATTGTTTAAAATAGTTTGTTGATGCGTTTTCAGTGTAAAACAGAAGATTTTGTCTTGTCGGTCTAGATGGCACACGGAATGGAAGTCTTTCAAGTAGGTTTGGAGAATCATTTATTAATTTGAATAAAAATAACTGGTCTAACATTATTCTTCGATTTTTAAGAGAGTTTATTCTATGGTACTGCATACTTTCAGCATGATTTGAAAAGTTAATGTTTAACCGGTTTTCATTATGAAGGCATTCCAAAATATTACTCCAGAGATGTTTTTAAAAAAATACACGACCTATGTGAGACCTTTATTGGAGTATGGAGTCCCCACTTTACTTAAGACATCGAGCTACTGGAAAAAGTCCGAAGATACCCTGCCCTGCCCTATGGCGGTAGATTAAAGGCGCTAGGACTTACATCATTAGAATAACGAGAGATGAGAGGGGACTTTCATTAGATACTCTGTGATTACAAATTTATTAGGCACTCAGTGATTAGGCCTCGATACCCAAGGTTGCGTCCTTGCACTGTTCCTTTTTATAATCCTTATGGAAATCATCCTTAGAAAGTCAATTCCACTGGATCGAGGAATATCCATTTTGCTCTCCCAAAAACTCCGCGACCTAGAGTATGCCGATGATGCGGTATGATGTAATTGACGATTCAGTCGGGGATCTTCAGATCACCGTAAATAAGCTAAATAGGTATTCCCATGTACTGTGTAATACTTCGTGCCTTGATGTTCAAAATCCCCTGTCTGTCAAACCAAATCATCGATAGGGCCGAGAGTTTCAATCTGGGAGTGTATGTTACAGAATATGGCAGCTTTCAAAAAGAACTGAGAGTGCGGTTAGGAGTAACAGGCGCCACATTCAACAGTATGAAGGCTGTCTTGAGATCGGATATTTACTCAGTGAAAACCAAATGCCGCCTAAATAACACCTATCCTCTACGGATGCGAATCATGGCACCTCACTAGGGCCCAAAATAGTAAAATTCTGATTTAAGTGTCTCGGAAGAATTTCGGGTGTGCGGTGGTTTGACTTTGCGAGGAATGAAGTAATAAGAGAATGGACGCAGCAAACTCCAGTGACTGCCGTCGTCAAGCGGAGGCGATACGGTTGGCTTGGCCCTATACTCCGGATGCCTCATGAGAACCTTAACTACGATTGCCTACTTCACGAGACATCTGGTTCTCGTCGTCCTGGACGTCCACTGCTGACAGATCGTAGGCAGTTTATGTCGGAACTTCGAGACATGAAGCTGACTCGGGGGGACGCAACGCAGTTGGTAGCCGATAGAGATGCACAGAGGCTCTTTGTGGATACCATATGCTCCAACTAGGAAGCGATGATGACGACTATGACTGCCCCCTGTATGAGACGTATCAATTGAATCCCAACACAAATTTACAGGGTCATAACTGGAAGCTCTATCGTCCCCAATTCCACCTCAATCCCGAGAAAAACTTCCTTTCCAGCCGGGCCATTTCAGACTGGAATAAATTGCCAATCCTAGTTGTCCATTCCGATTCGGTCGGCCAGTTCAAAAATCGTCGAAGGAAGAACGCGGACAAAAATCAGTACACGAGGTATGGGCGCACCGGCAAAGGCTGCCCGCCAACAAATAATAGTAATAAACGGAATATGCGCGGTGACGATTGCGCATGCGTAGATAAAATAAGCTGCCTAATCTCATGGCGCGAAATTGAATATAATGTTGCAATCAATCCCCGTTTCTTTATAATGCATATTTTCACAGGCCCTGGGAGATTTACTCGAAGCTGTGATCGGAGCTATCTTCCTGGACTGCCGGGGCGACTTGGCCACCGTGTGGAGGGTCGTGTATCGCATCATGCACCGGGAGATCGCCCTCTTTATGGAGAATGTGCCCATCAATCCCGTGCGATTGATATATGAACACGTGCACGCCGCTCCTTCGTTCCAGTTAGTACCGAATTATATTCCGTCATCTTTATAAAGTATCGCAGAGAGCGAATAAGACTCGGGTGTTCAGATGAAGGTTATTTATTATTTATTTATTTATAAATTTATTGCAAAAAAATCATATACATCTATGTAAAACCAATTAATGTAAAATGAAAACGGAGTGTTCTCTGTTTATGATAGTCTCCATCTAACATGGCACAGCCTGTTCTAAGATGGAGATTTTTTATCTTTAGAGCGTAAGTAGTCCTATACTAATAAAACAAATAACATAAAAAAGAAAAACTAAAACTACTTAATTATAAAGTATATATACGTGCCAAGAATACGGGACATTATACCGGCGTTCAGAACTTGAACCCAGGATGTCTCTTCTCTTTGTTTATGTCACGTAACATCTGTATCCACTTGAGTTTTAAAATTGTAATTGGCTCATTTCTGAATTCATGTAAAAAAAAAACTACATTTTTTTACGCAGTAAGTTTACCACCCTCACAACGGATGAATCTAGATCGATGGTCATGGTCAAATATAAAATTTTAGTTGACAGTACCAAAAACGCTGGCAGCCGTAAATTTTCATTCTAAATTAGACGTAATTATGCAGATAACATCCAACCCTTAAAATGCCAAAAATAGGTTGTGTACAGGTTTGGACAGCATACTACGATATCTTTATGTACTACAAACTCTAAGTGCTATACTTCGCTAGCAATTGGAGATTATTCCAACCCACATCCCGGCCATTACATTAATTTAAATGTCCAAGTTGTTTGACTATAGCGGAAGTTACTTTTATTTATTTCCGTTTACCAATATTTGCAGAAAACATCGGAGCAGTTAGAACATTTTCTACACCACAGTCAAAATAATGCCCTTTAAATATACAATCAAATTCGTAGAAAACTACTTGGACGTTTTCTATGATTTGTTTACGATCAACAGTGCGAATGTTCTGTGTACAAATCTATGAACAATACGCAAACAAACTGTCGAAGTCTCTCGAGTTGCGTCAGTTCTCGCATCTTAAATATACAGAATACCCTTTTTATTTAGATTCCGATTCAAAGAATCAATTTTCACGATTCCATGTTTTTTGGGTTGGACAGCCGAAGTACATCCAGTTCTAATCTTCTGACAAAATGTTACTTCCCGAGTGCATATCAAAAATAAACCTTAACCTTTCCCTCACTAAGCATCCAAAAATTACACATGATCCGAACAGGGGGATCAAACGACCCCAGCCCCTACTTGTGTATGGCATCAGGAGAACAAAACATTGGAAGTGTTTATGACCGTGCAAATTATTATTCATTTTTGTTAGTTTGCCGAATGCTTATGTACTTAAAGTGAAATTGACCAAATCGGTCTATGGGGGATTCGAATCCTCCCCTTCGGTCCGGCCAGGTTAAGAAAGAATCGATGTTATTAATTCTTCCCCGTTACTCAGGAGTTCCCGTTCAGTGGGTCACAATAAGATGATGGTTCCCCTTAAGCTGCGCGTCAAAGGAGAGGACGTGGTGGTCCACGGCTTCGGGCGGAACACGGCGCTGGCCAAACGGGCAGCCTCCAAAATAGCCCTGCGGCTCCTCGATGCCACAAATTAATAACCCTCACATAAGTATAGAGAAAACAAGATTTGTATAATTACATTGTTATTTTTATAAATTATGGAATATATTGTTAAACAGTATTCTGTTAGACGACGGTACATCATCGGTGATCCTGCAATACCGCACAACTAGCAATCAAATTTTTTGACTGGGGAATCTAAAAACCGTTCTCTTAATATATCAGAAAAGATCAGAGTATCAGAAAAAGTAACATTATGTACAGTAAAAATAGCAATAATTCAAAAGTAAGTGCTCTAAATTCGTTATAAAGACTAGTCCCTGTACCACTTTTACTGCAGTTACAGTTGCAGTCACCGATGATGTATTATTTTTATATATTTTATTTTTTTGGAGTCAAATGTACCAAATCTTTTATACCATTATGACATTCAGTAAAATACATTATAAAATTATTTCCAGTTGCACTCGATGACGATGTTGATGAATGAATGAATGTTATTTAATAAAAACGCATTTGTAAATTTTTTTAAATTTCAAATAATTGCCACCATTAGATTATTTTATTTTGAATATCATGAACATGTTTGCTTGAATTTGCATAAAATGCTCTGGAGTTGTCGATATGTTGTACCAAAAATAGTCTGGAGTGCAAACTGGCCGGCAAAGGGTTAAAAGAAACTCGTTTCGCTTTATGATAGTATCTCGGAGATGAATGATGTTGTTTTGCGGAGATGAACAGGTAGATTTCCATCATAAGTATGTCCAAATATTTGTGGAGAAGTCGGTACTTTGTCCGGTGAGTTAATTCGACAAGAGGTAAATGTCGACATGAAAGTCCACGTATTTACCGGACCCTTCCTATTCGAAAATCTTTTGGAAATAAACACTGTATATTTTTCAAATTAAGACTGAATTTTATCGAACATTAAATGTAAATAAGTATTTAAGTGTGCCTTATACGATGTCCTGATTTGGAATTAGTAATGTTTTTTTACGAAATTGTTATTTAAGAAATTATTCAGCTTGTAAAATACGGATCTAGAAACTGATCCAATATGTAGACTCGTGTGAATGCTAAATTTTAGAAAAATGTAGCTTCTGATTTTAATCAAAAAATCTGCACGCGTATACAAATACTTTAGAAAAGGAAAAAAGCAGCCACGACACTGTTTAACTCTTGCGTGGCTATGATGTTCTCGATGGATATCTCCGACAGCGTCAGCGCAGACTGCTTCACCTCCCGACTTCCAGCGCCAATCTGCCTCCGGTTATATCAGGTGGAAGAGTAGTCACTTCGGAGATCGACATCTTCCACGTCAGTGAAACTGTTTAAGAGGCAAATAATATAATTTTATTATGTACGCATATAATGCATATTTTTTATAAAAAGTATCTTCTCTTCCAATATAAAGTTACGCTTGAAGCATCTATTTCGTGAGCGAATTGTAATGGTTTACCAAAAATTAAACAACCCTGACGTCTCTTGTCTGATTTAAATGAACAAATTCAAGTTAGTTAAATTTCTCGATGCGAGTACATTGCAATTTATTTTATGAAGTTTTTATAAAATTTATAATTTTAAAAATGCATCGTGTAACATTCCACTACTCCGCTTATGTTGACTAGTGACAAACCCATTTTCACATTCAAGTGGAGGGTTGAGCTTGTTCCTGAATGCGGTATATGCTACCGCTGTGCATTTACAAATTATTCCGATGTAATATTTAGGTTATGACAATATTTATGTATGTATTTAGCTTAGTGTAAATAAGTTTTTATTTCATATTAGAGGTTTAAGATAGAAACGGGACTTTCTATATAAAAATATTTCACGGTCGAAAACTCCCTACTTCCTACTATCGGGTCAAAAATAATCATCTTAAAAGCTATTTTTGTATCAAGATATACTTTATGTGGGTATATCATTCTTCTCATGACAAATTTTACAAAAATGGCCATCGTGAGATTTAATAGTAATAAATTACTTATTATTATTATTATATTTTCAGTCAAGTGACTTCATATTTAATAACATTCTACAAAAATTATTTCTTATATAAAAAAGGAACCTTTTAATTTTGTTATTACTTTTTATAAATCTGTTAAATTTATTTTCTAATAAAGTGCTTTACTTAATCAAATGCATTTTTCTTAAAATTGTTTCCATTGGGAAAACAAAAAAAATATTTGACAAGAGGAGTCTGCGATGATGGGAGATCAAAATGGACAAGAATTTGCGTATATTTTTTTTAAATTATCTAATTTGACAACATTGTAAATGAAATTTTTTAGAAAAATTAGGAAGTTCATAGAGGGTAATAAAGGAAACCAAACTCAACAGTGGCTTATTTATAACATCTTGAAAGCGTTAACATTAAATATTAAATAGTCGGTGTACTGATAAAACTCTCTAAATGACAAAATTTTCAGAAAGCGAGTTAAAAATGCAGTCGTCTTTTTTCGAGATTTATCAACTGGTGAAATCCTCAAAGGCTTAGTTTCAAAGTTATCATGCATAAAAACCCAATAATAGTACTTTAAAAAAATGTTCTGGGTACCAGTTACCAGATATTATTTTTCTAAATCTCATCTATTGAAACGGTTTAAAGCTATTAATTTGGTTGCATGCAAAATGTACTGCCTCCAAAATGTGAATAACAAAGACCGGAAAAGACTAGTTCAGTTGAACATTCAATTCCATTTTTCTCGGAATAGTCGATAATGCATTTCGAGGGTTTTATCAGTATGTGGACGAAATACTAGTGAAGTAATCAGATTTACCTTGTCTACACAAGATGTGTTAAATAAAATATTAGTTGTTAGTGTGAAGCCAATTCTCAAACTCCCTAATCTCTGTCGTAATGTTGAATGTAGCTTAAACAATTGAGAATCCGGGTCATTTATTAGTCGAATAACGTATGTATTCTCTTTATCTTATTGCTTAAATAATACACACTGAACGAGGTTGTATGTTGACTCAGTATTTTTTATTTCTGATTATTGAAATAAATAGTCCAGATCTTGTCTCGATGTCCCTTATGTTTGTCAATGCTTCTTTCTTTTTTCTTTAAATGTTTTAAACTATTCTTTTATTGTAATATTTAAACCTTATAAATTGTATACATGGACAATGTCCGTTAATAAATAAATAAATAAATACAACAGCCCATCGCTGCAGCAGACGACATCAACCCATTATGAAGATTAGGCAGATACAGAAGCCATACTTTCATTATGACAGTAGAGTTGATCAATCCTCTCGAGCGATTGTAAAGATACAGCCTGTCGAGTTTTGGGGTAAGTACATCGATACCTATCGAGGGCACCCTTACCTCGCCGTACACAATCTACACACTCATCATCATCATTCCCTTTCCATAGGGCACTGCATTGTTTCACCAACCGCAGCGTATCTTTATCATTTTTGTTACATGAAGGTGAGGTGATCAGCCTTACGGTTCATGCACCAGTTCAGGTACTTTGAAATATTCTAGTGTTAAAACACCCTTTTGAATAAATAATTCTCATCAATCATGTCTGGAATCGAATCCGAGACCTCTTGCATGGAAGGATTGGTAGGCCGACATCTACTCACTAAAAGTGACAAAAGTCATGATCAAGTGAGCATTTTTGGATTAATTGTGTTTAGAGTTTACTAAAAAGTAAAGATTGTAAAGACATTAGAAGTTAGTAAAGCCATTGATCAAAAACTTCAAATAATAAATTAAATTTAACTTAGAGTTCTCTTTTAAAAATATTCCCACTATGATTCATTTTATCTTCTGTCTCTTTCATACAATATTTTATAAAATAAATAGTAACGTGAGTAATTATAAGTTAGTTTAATTCCCGACGATGAAAGGAAATAAGATGGTTTTGTGAGTATTTATCTATCATGGCCAGAAATGAAAAAGGAAGCTGCGGGCAAAATAGCGCATTTAGAGGATTTTCTCCATATAAAAGGTGGCATACATGAGGCATCCTACAAGTGAGAACAGGCGGAGTCGATTTAGGCTGCAGCGCCATGGAAAAATAAGAAATAGAAGTTGAATGTTCCACTGATTCCACTGATGCCACTGCATCGGGCGTGAAGTTAACGATGACTAGTTTCAGATATAAAAGGGTGCGGGTTGAAATGAAAAGCTCGTTAGGTTTCAGAGTTTATTATTAGACAACGAGTGGAATTCCCTCTACTGGAAGTAAGTGTTGGGGCGGCGCATGGAGAAGGTGACGAGGCGCTTGCGGTTCTGGATGCGCTTGGGGAGCGGGAACTTGATCTTGGAGTCGTGGAACTGCTTGACCTGGGGACGGCGACACAAGCTGGCCTTCATGATCTCCACCTTGATGATCTGGATGGAGTGCGCGCGCGCTCGGTGGCGGGCGCCCATGTCGCGGTAGCACTGCGTGACGGCGCCGCCCACCGACAGGTCCCGGTACTCGCGGTACATGTTGTGTGTTCCCGAGCGAGACTCGTACCGGAGCCACACGCCGAAGTTCTTAATTTTCAGGGGAGTTTTCTCGGGGATTTCCTGAAAACAAATCGCATATAAATATTTTAAAGAAACAAAAAACGCGTACAAATTGAAAGATATTTCCTGGCATTTCTTAATAGGTGAAATAATTTGGTAAAATCTTAGCAACATTATAAGGTTCTAGTTCTTTTACTTTGTGAAAATCAACAAATATAATGTGTACCAATGACAAGCCATAAGCACCACGAATGTATGTGGAAATGTCTGTCAACTTTGCAGAGGTCTAAACTTGTTGGGTCCTCTGTGCTAATTATGGCAAAGGCCAAGTGTACCCGAAAGTGTGAAATTGAGAATTTATCTTTCTTTATGGAACCACAAAACAGACCGATAAATAGACAAATAACTCAAAATACCAGCATTACTAAGCCATGGGACTTCAAACTAAAGAACGCGAGCACCACCAATGTATTTTAGTATACTTGTCACAATAAATAAAGCCAGGTTTCAATTTTATTTGTCAATAAACTTCTATATATAAGTTGCATACCTACAACTCGTCAGCAGGTTCTTATAAATTGCTTGGATTATTGCGGTAATTTTAATACGGTATTTACGGTAGTCCGATGTTGCGGGCAAAGTTAGATAAACGGTCAAACCAAGGTTTACCCGGGTAAACTCCGTATTACCCTTAGGTTAGGATAGATTAAGTTAAATTTAATAATAAATAAAATTTGTTTTTAACTTGACCTAATCCAACCTATCCTAACCTAACGTGGCGGCTTTTGGTTCAGCCAAACGGAAAGCCGACACGCATTGATGTACAATTTCAAATATACTCCGAACTTGACCCATGTTTCCTGGCTATTACGGAGTTTATCCGAGTAAACCTAGGTTTAATCGTCTATCTAGCTTCACCCGTAACATATATATACTTCTGTAGTAGTAGTAGTGTCAAGTAGACATATTTATTTCCTATTAAAATATTATCACCAACTGAAAATACCACCCAAAATTGCAACCCTAGATATCAGGTTAAGAACAAAATATTGGTATTGGACAATTCGATTAACGAAGTACATACATATGTCGATAAGATAGTTGAAGGGGTCATATTTGCATATAAAAAAATATATTTTTTTGTATTTTTTTTTTGCACCACAACAGGCCAGGAAGCCCAATTACAGTGGTGAATTACATCACAGAACACCCAGGCTTGAGAAAAATCACATTTAATTTTTGTGTTCTCACCGGGAATCGAACCCGGAACCTTCCGTGTGTCAGTCAAGCGTCTTGACAACTACACCACGGAGGCCGCCTTACATTGCATACATCTTTCATTAAGAATAGCTTACGAGATAGCCTTGTTGATAGATTGGTACCACATTTATCATAAATAATATTTATTAAAACAAATGCGAAAACAATTTTAACAAATACTTGTTTTTGCAAATAATACATATTATATGCCTACATAGGAAAATACTAAATAAAATTTACTTATGATTTACACAAATATTTCAATTTTCAGACCATTTTAAGTTGTAGTAGAATGAGACTTGAACTTTAACACACTTCCACAAAACCCAGGGCTTGTGGCCCCCGAACTGATTCATTATTTATAAATTGATGTCGCATTTCACACTATTTAACTGGCATATTTTTCACAAAAAATTATTAAGTATTGTTTTCATACAAAATAGCAGCTTAGAAGTTAGTCTTCTCATTACGTATACCACAGGTCGATATTTAGGTATGAAAAACCTCTTTTTTTGGTTTGGACTATAAATAAAATGGAAAACAAAACTTATCAAAATTCAGATTTTTTAAAAGAAATAGACAACACGAATGTGGGGAAAGTCTTTACTTGAAAAAACAACATTTTCAAAAATTATATTTTCGAAATCCAATACAAATCTTGTTCTGTAGAATTTGAAGCCCTAGCCTCGCCAGTCGGAGATGACGGGGGACAAAGTTGAGGTTTTAACGTGTTTATTGCAATCTACATAAATACATATTGATTATTTAGTGCGACAGTATCGGTGGGAGTTGTAGGACTGAAAATGAACTAGTGGGTAAGAATGCCCCCTTCCAATAAATCTGTGACTTATATGTAAAAGGGCCAAAGTCGTAAATGCAACTTTATCAAAAAGTAATATATTACGTCATTCTCAAGAAATGCATGATATTACCAGCTTGTAACAAATATTTCTATATGAATTTTATTACCGGCTAAATAAATAAATACACTCATATCACGACGGATTGCGGTCCCGTGACTAGTGTCGGATCGAAGGTCCGAGGTTCACACCCCAGCTCTATAACAACTCGATTCCCATTTTCTAACATGATTATTATTCAATAAAAGAAAATCGGAACCAAAATTGAAATATTTGCATTAATTGTAAGAATGCAAATTTTTCCTTTTATTAAAAAAAAAACATGATCATTCCCTTTCCGCACCTAATGGTGCATAGGGCACTGCATCGGTACACCAATTGCAGGGTATCTCGATCAGTCTTACACTTCAAGTACCAGTCCGAGGACTAAGAAATATTCTAGTGTAAGAACACCTTTTTAAATAAATATTTCACGTTGACCATGTCAGGAATCGAATCCGAGACCTCTTGCATGGTAGGCAAAAGCGCTGACCGCTACACGAGATGAAAATATGACACTATCTTAAGATCCAAGCCACGGATACACGGGGCCCGCAGAGAGAATGTATATTCTGAAAATAATCTCAGTAGATTTTTCTATTTAAGTTAATAGAAACATACAAATTAGAATTTTCGGATCGACCCTGGTACCAGACGTGGGTTGAAAGTTCGAAAGTTATAGAGCATTACTCGTTATACCGGAAAAGGGTTTTTTTTTTAATCCAATCGCTGTTGCATATTGCCACTATGTAAACAAATATATATACATACTTGTAATTGTATATAAATAGTAGAGATAATTTTAAAATAAAACTAAAGAGAAATTATAATAAATGCTTACTACTTTCAAAATTTTAAATGCAGTTAAACATACATTGGTATTTTTTCACAATGTTGACACTGTGGATAAGTAGAGAGAAAACTTTTTACACACTTCAACATTTTTCGCACCACGTTCTATTTCACAAATAATTACAACTTCTAATTACTTCGAGAATTGAGAGACACTTCCGCTTGTTAGTAGACATACTCGTAATTCAAGGGTTAGGTTTCAACTGATCACCCACTCGTAATGCTTATTATGCATTGATCATTTGTGGTCTAACATGAAGAAAAAAGAGAAAAACATGGTAAAAAAATATCCCCAAAACAAGGATGTCATTCGTAAACTACAAAAGAAGTTGTAATGAGGAGCCGAGCCGGTACTGGGATTTTTTTACAGGTAATTTCAACCATATGGTAATTACAACCATATACAAAGTATCGCACATATGTGCGATACTTTGTCAATACTGTCGGCGAAAACACTAATTAAGTACTTGGACACTTAGATAGTATCATAGACGTAATCCAATCCCGATGCCCCCCCATTGGACTCCTAAAGGTAATAAACCAAAATCAGTGATCGCACATCCCATTTCCAAGATAAACAATAACGATTTGTTCCGAGTACCTTAGCCTTGTACATGACACAGGCTACTAAATACAATGGTCCAAATATATTTTTTTTAAAAACAAAAAAAAATCCCAATGCCTGGCGGGCATCGGTCCTAAGTTAGTCCATTTGGATTTTATTACTTAGGTGCTAATTTTGAAAATTATGTTTTTAAACAATTGAAGACTTTTTGCTGAACTAACGACGATATTTTTGCTAGGTATGTTCGAGAAGAAGCTCGTCATGAGTGAATAAATGTATGGAGAAAACCATAATCTAAAATGTCAACTTATTTTTTTTCTAATTATATCTCTCGATATTTCCGTGATCGTTATAACCAAGTTTGGCTGTATTACTATTGCGAATTGTTAAATTAATGTAATTAATGTGTCATTTCGAGACCGTGTAAAAAGGGATTCAGGTGTAATTTAGTTTTGACAACTATTTTGCTCTTCCAACGCGTTCACGGTTAGAACATAACTGCTTAATATTACGATCCCGGGCGCGAGGTTAATTATTGAGAAACAACAATATATCGCCATACCACACTGACACGATCAACAATAATACCAAATTCTCATCAATCCAAATTATTATTTAGTAGAAAGACTCGCGAAATAATATTGCGCAAATTTTTACCTTAACTGATACAATTTCTCCAGTAGACTTCTTGAACTTTTTCAGCTGGCGCAAGAAATACCAGAATCTAGACTTGGCCACGATAGGTTCGGGAGCGAATATCCTCATTTTGTAGAGAGGAGTGACCCTTTCCTTCTCCGTGGGCAGCTTGCGCCCGATCACCTCGAACTCTTTCAACTAAAACACAGATTTCAGGAACGATTAGTCGACGGGTATACATAACCTGTACACAACTGTCAAAACAGACGAGAGTGTAAATCACGTTAAAACACTTATTAAACACCGAAAATTTCCGTTCTACAAAGCAGAACTCCACATATCTCCTGAAATCCACCGTTGACGAATAAAATCACAGAATAAATGTCAAAACCACGCGTCAACACGTCGCCCACATGTTTCGATATAATACAGAACGGTAAAGATGGGTAGCTAATTCATTTAAAAAGTATGTTTAACTAAGACAACAAAATATACATTTTGATTAATTAGGTATTTGATGTGAAAAAATAATGTTTTTATGTAAAAGTTCACTCGTACCTGGCCGCTAGCCTTCATTTTGAGGAGAGCAAATGCAAAAGGAAGCGGAAACTGCTATTTACGCATGGCCGACAAACATTTTTTTTATTGCTAACAAGTGAACAATATTTACAGCCAGATAAAAATATACAAGTGCCTAGATGGAGGTGGATTTTAGTGTTAATTTATAATCAATACTCCGTAGTGCAGCGAAAAATTTTTGGCCTATTTGCCTAAATGGCGTCACGGGGCTTTGAGCGTTTGTTAATTTTAACCCCTCTCTTTTTTTAAGGATTTTTTTCAACCAAATTACATTTATATTATCGTCGTTGGATAGGAGTATTCTTTTCAATATTTAAATAATATTAGATGCTTCGCAATAATCAGTATTACGATTTTAATTAGTATGGTTATAAAATTATTTGTTTGTCAATTTAATGAGCGGACAAACATCATTCTTCTTCTTCTTCGTTTTTTCATGGCCTTTTCACATCTCAACTTGGGTGTTCTGGCCAGTGTCGAGTAGTTTTGTTTTTTTTTTTACATATATACACTTTGGCGGCCTCCGTGGTGTAGTGGTCAAGACGCTTGACTCACGCACGGAAGGTTCCGGGTTCGATTCCCGGTGAGAACACAAAAAATTAAAACTTTGATTTTTCTCAAGCCTGGGTGCTCTGTGATGTAATTCACCACTGTAATTAGGCCTCCTGGCCTGTTGTGGTGCAAAAAAAAAATGTAAAAAAAAAATGTAAATGTAAAATGTGTTAGTAATATAATATGTACAAGTTAGTATGTTAGTATTTAATATAATATATACATATAATAATAAAACATATTTACAGCTTTACACCATTTACAACTAGATATTTACATAGGATTTTAAATACACGTTTATTGGGTGGGGACAGGAGAGTTAGATTATGAATAGGGAATGGGATATTAATATCAGAGAGGTCGGATAGGAAATCAGGATAACAAGTATTTATGGGGCATCCAAAAAAAAAATGGTTTAAATCTTCCTCATCTAGCTGACATTCGCAAATGGCAGAGTCCCGGACATGGATTCTGAACAGGTGAGAACCATTGCAGCAGTGCCCAATGCGCATTCTGCATATGGAGGATGTCTCAAACTTGTTCAGAATCACTTTGGAAAACCAAGGCTTTTCTGTTACATTTGGTTTCAGTTGGAAAAGATGTTTACCCTTGGCTTGGGAAGAGGCTACCCAATATTCTTGCCATGTGCGAAGTTGCTTCTCCTTCGTCATAACAAGGAAATCACCTAGTGGTAGTAAATTACTATAGGCAGGATCCCCGGAGTGGACCGCCTCCTTTGCTAACGCGTCCACTTTTTCGTTACCGGGAATACCACAATGGCTAGGGATCCAGGACATAACAATACTCTTATTGGATGCCTCTGATATAGAAAGAAGAAATCGAGTTTCCACGCAGAGCTCATCCTCGGGATAAAAGGATGGAGGGGATTTGATTTTTTGTAAGGCACTCAAGGAATCCGACAGGATTAGGAACTTGCTATATTGTGAGCTTAAGGCGTATTTGACAGCTTCTCGGATTGCGATACATTCTGCGGTAAATACAGATGCATTCTTGTGCAATTTGTACAATCTTTGAAAGTTGTTGTCTTCACAATATATAGCCGCACCCGTATGGGTTGCCGAATCTGACCGAGATCCATCAGTGTAGATAATTTTCCAACCTATCCATCTTGACGACCGAATACGGTTGAATGTATATTGGGGCTGTAGGTGGCTTTCGACTCCGAATGTGAGTTCAATACTTGGGGCATAAATAGAAGTTTTAAATGGGAAACGATAAAGGGGAAGAAGGTCTTTAGGATAAATGTTAGATTCGAAAGATTTGTAAAAATGAAAACTGTTGACTAGTAAAGGGGGTGGTTTATAAAACCAAAAAGATGAGGATGTCACGCAGTCAGAGAGAAACTGTACCTTTTTGAGGAGCAGGTTGTTTTTTTGGACAGAGCATTTTAGAAGAAATCTATCCGCCAAGTATTGTCTTCTCATACCGAGTGGGGGATCACAAGCTTCTACTTGTAAAGTGTTAATTGGAGATGACTTCATGGCTCTGACGACTAGTCTCAGACTTTGGGATTGGATCCGGTCAAGTCTTTGGAGATTCTTTTTTGAACAAGGTTCTAAAAGGAACGAGGCATAATCTAGATGGCTCCGGATATACGCAGTATAAAAAAGTCTCTGTATAAAAGGGTGGCTCCCCCACCATACTCGCGAGACTGCTCTTAACGTATTCAATCCGGCTTGACACTTGTTTACTATATGATTTATGTATGAGTTCCATGTAAGATGAGTGTCCAGAATTACTCCCAGGAACTTAATCTGGGATGTAAAAGGTACTATCTCATTTCCGTGTTGAATTTTTATGGTTGGGATTTTTCGCTGTCTACAAAAGGTTATGGCATTACTTTTACCAGTCGATAGATCCAAGCCATGTTCCACTAACCAATTCCTGATGTTTCTCATACCTAAATTTAGAGTATTTTCTAGATTATTTGGGTCCTTCCCATATGCATACATGAAGAAGTCGTCCGCGTATTGAAGCAAACTTGTCTCTGAGGGAACAATTCCGCTTATGTCATGCGTATAGATATTGAAGAGAATCGGGCTCAGGACAGAACCCTGAGGTAGTCCCTTGCTCAACTCTCTCTCCACCACAGCATGACCGCGAACACTGATTTCTACCTTTCTGGAGAGAATCAAATTTGCTATAAAGGAAGTGAGTTTTCGCGGAATTCCAATTCGTAGCATTTTAGCTTCTAGAATATGGATAATAACATTGTCATATGCACCACTTATGTCCAGACAGACACCTATAAGAAATTCTTTCTTAGTAAGAGCGGCTCTGATATCAGATGTCAGAACCGACACGCTTTCGATAGTGCTCTTTCTTTTAATGAATCCAAATTGAGACTCGGGGAGAGTTTTCGAGCTCTCCACAAACCAGTCCAAGCGTTGTCTCACCATATGTTCCGCCACTTTCAACAGTGTGGAGGAGAGGGCTATGGGGCGGTAGGAAGACCCAAAGTTTGGGTCTTTGTTGGGTTTAAGGATAGGGATAATGGATTGGGTTTTCCATGAAGGGGGGATGTTTCCTGATTTAAGATCATGTTGATCAATGATAGGATGTAGGAGAGGGTAGGATCACTGTTATGTTGGATAAAACTATACAGTATACCGTCAATCCCTGGAGCTGAGTCTGTGAGCCGGGTCAGAATAGTCTTCAGTTCATCTAAACTGAAGCTATGATCTAACCAGCTTCTATTTGTAAACTGGTACCAATAGGGAGACTCATTCCAGTTATTTGCGGTCTGCGGGGCTAATTTGTTGGGGAACTCCTCAACCCACCCTAGGGTCTCAGGACGTCTCACTGGTGGAGTGAAAGAACCTCTAAATCGACGTATCATGCTCCAAACAGTTGATATAGGCACGTCTCGTGATAAAGAGCAACAGAAGTTTTTCCATCCTTGTCGTTTCTTGTCTCTTAAGAGGCGTTTTGTTTTAGCTTCAACCTGTTTAAAACTCAACAGGTTTTCTAGGCTCATGTTTAAGGACTAAACTTTTGCTTGCTTTTTCCTTTTCAAAACTGCCTCCGCACATTCGCTATCCCACCATGGGGCAGGGGGGGGTTTACTTCTATTGCCTTTCTCCTTTACAGGGACATGTTTGTCTGCTGCTTCGACGATGCATGATGACAATGCTTCATAGCACTTCACTACATTCTCTTTCGTCGGGGTGGGCAGCTCGTTCACTTTAAGTTCAATGTCGTCAGAGAAGTATCTCCATTTAACTCTTTCTGTAATGTATCTCGGTCTTCGTCTTCCCCCAGGGGATAGGCCACTTTGGCAATATCTATGGCTGGATATGAGGCTGACTACTATAGGGTAATGATCACTACCAATAGTGTCATCCTTAATTGACCATTGCACAGATGGTGCCATTGCAGCGCTAGAGATGGTGAGATCCACTGCACTGGGTCGCTGATTTGGAAGCTGAAGGCGCGTCGCGGAGCCATCATTAAGGACACACATATTCAGATCATCCAAGAGATCAACAATATCTCTTCCCAACCTGTCGCATGTCGGAGCACCCCACAGGGCATGGTGAGCATTAAATTATTTTACAAGGTACTCAATGTCCTGGACGTCCGCAGCTGACTGTTGAAGATGATTAGACTAAAATGTATAAAAATGAAATCAACAGCTTGATGATTTGTCAAGATTAATGAATAAAAACAACCATTTGTGCAGTTTATTGGTAAGAAAAATATTACTTTTTATTAAAATGCAGATACATTTGGAGCATATCAAATCAATCATGAATAATTAATAGATGGCACCCCATAGTCAATTTACAAAATACACAAGTCATTTGATAAAATTGGTATAAAAATACAGATTCTAAAAAGGGTAAAAGCTCTCTACGATGATTTCAGTGATAAAAAGGGTTTTTCTCGAGACAGAAACATTAATAACAGAATAACATAAATTACCAACATTTTATTTTACTATGAAATCTTTTTTAGTGTAGGTACCTTTATACATAATTTTTAAAATGTTAAATTTTGTTCTTGCCCCAAATTTCATTGTAACAGTCATCAGATAAACATTTTATACTAAGTAGGTCAAGTTATAAAAATAGTTAGATACCTCGTCTCTTCAGAAATTTAACATACACAAGCAACTGAAGGATATTCAAGCTCTCAAATATTCGATAATATTGTAGCTGTCACAAAATAACATTTACCAAAAAAAGTCATTACGTCTTTTTAAATTATGAATAATAAATGTGTTAAAAGATCTCTCAGCTTAAAATGAATTTTAATATACCTACATAATAGTA
Source organism: Micrasema longulum (assembly GCF_059751315.1). Taxonomy (NCBI): domain Eukaryota; kingdom Metazoa; phylum Arthropoda; class Insecta; order Trichoptera; family Brachycentridae; genus Micrasema; species Micrasema longulum. The sequence continues at coordinate 462,660 of NW_028277933.1, forward strand.
AAATACACTGACATATAAGAAATATACACGTCATTACAATACTAACTGCATCTCAGATTTAGCAAATGTTGCATTCCCCTTCACAATTTGAAATTAAAAAAATCCCAATACGCAAGCAAACATTTGCAAGAAAGAGATAAACATATTTATTAATTTATATTTCTGTTTAACTCATTACCATAAATAGGACAGTGGTTATCAGTGTTATTATTTTACATACATTGAAACATAGAATTATTATGTACTATGAAAATGTATACTTACTAAAATATAACTTATACTGTATTTACAAATGAAACAATATATGTATATGTGTCCTGTTTTTAAAAGACGCAGTTGTAATTAAGACATTTCGTAATTACACACAATGGCACATTTTTGTGTACCATCTTATCGTTTATATGTCTTATCGCAATGAAAGTCTTTTAGAGAATGAAGGAAAGGAAGGCACATATTGAAATAAGTGCATTTAATTATGCGTCATTGGACAATGAATACATTGTAATATATGTATAATAATTATGTAACTAATTAACGTTGTAAGAATGTATAAAATAAAATTATGGAGATATTTTTCTTTAGTCATGTATTAATATCATAAGAAAATGTTGTAAATATGTCTATTAAGACATTAAGATCAGTCTCACCAGAGAAATTTAAATTAACAATTAGAAAATCAATTATAAACATAAATGTCTATGCCCATTAAAATAAAAATTCAACAAATCGGTAGTCAAGTAGCAGAAGGGACCATCTGTAATTTTTAGAAATGATCAGGAGTGCTGAAATAAGACTCAATTTTAAGACTTGAATCCATAAACAAAAAAATTTGTGTTTTTTTTTAAAATAATTCATTGCCATTTTAAATTATGTTTTTTTAAAATCTATGTTTCTTTGCTAAAATATTTATTAAAACTCTTGACAACTAAAAACCCGAAAAAATTACCGATGGTCCCTTCTGCCAACTAACTACCGAAATATAACATAGTTATAATAAAACACAACATAAAAAACATTAATAATTATTATTATTACTTCTCAAAAAGCAGTAAAAAACATACAAACGTATCGAAAATATAGCAATATATTAATTACGTAACAAAAGTGTGGAATGTGTGAAATAAGTCAACAGTGCACAATAATACACAGAGTTTACTTACAAAATTCCTAAATATAAGAAACAGGTACCGGTGTGTTCTCCAAATACATCATTCTAAATCTGCTATGGAAGGTTTACTCTGTTTTAATTAAGTAAATCACAAAAAAGCTATTTAACGTATATAATGTGAACCTTCTTATAGTTTTTTTTTTCCTTAAATATTTTTAATAAAGGTAAGTATTAATTTTTTGTAGATTCGTAAGTATAAGGTATGCATCTTAATAATATCAACACATTTTATGTGGGCTTCGCTACAATGTAACAGGTTAATGCAGCGGGCAAAAACCAGTGGGAAATAAAATAACAACTGCTTTCACAAAAATCGTTCAATCTCCTAAAATATCAGTTGTTTTTAATAAAATTTAAAATACACAGTAGCAGCTAGTGCTGGTGCCGCACAATTATTGCACAACGAGTGCGTTTGCCGTCCCTTCCCACTCACTCGTATAACTTGCATTTGCAGAACGAAGAACAAACAACAATTATAATCGAGGCTTTACTGACACAATGCATCGAGTCATTAAAACAAGTTCCGAGATATTGGCATTTAAAGCTTTTTTATTCGTTCAATGCATTATTTCTCTCGCAATTTTCTTTAATTTGAATTTTTTTAAAGCTTTGGAAGAGTAAACTTTATTCTAGGCATAACATAAAATTTGAAATCAACATCTCGCACCTATATTTAAAAATAATTTAAATACATAAAGACTGTTGACTTAATGCATTGTCAGTATAGCCTCGAATATATAATAAAAAATACAATTTGAATATGTCGCGTTTCTGCTCACCCATCATATTATAATAATGAGTGAAAAGAAGTCAAATATAATTCATCAACTCGCAAAATATGTGCGGACATAAATGAAATGACAGCTTATCTTACTTTTTATAGATGCGTGTGTAATTGGAACATCTCGAAGCACTGACATAAAATACTCGCATGAAATAATCGAGTATAATATTTTTTTTACCCTGCCCACCGATAAGCACCAGTCAGGTTTGCAAACTACCTTTCTCGCATAAAATGTGTTAACAAATGGCTTTCATGAAAAATATAAATTATGGAATGTACCCATATCAACGATTAACATTCAATAAGAATTATTTAAATAAGTGAAATTGATAAGTGGCATATTACATGAATGTATAAATACATTTCGACACTGTCACCGGTTGGTGCCTTCGAAATGAATGATAATGAAAAAAAAATCTAATACATAACCATTGATCGCCTTATCATTCGATAGTTTAGAGCTATAGCGAGTATCTGAATCTTATATCGGCGACCATCTGGTAGACGTAAAACCTGAAGATGGTGTAGAGGCGCTCCATGCGCGCGGCCAGGCGCTGCAGGGTGGAGGTGGCGCAGCGGGCGCGCTCGTCGCACACGGACAGCGAGCAGCACTTGGCCATGACCGTGAAGCCGCACATCCGCTCGTGCGTGCCCAGCGCCACCTCCACGCTGCGCACCAGGTCGTTAGTCTTCAGCACCAGCAGCGTCTGGGGGTCCATGGACTGCAGGCATGACGATATGTCGCTCATCAACTTGGGCACTTCGGATTGGAACTGATTTTTCTGGAAGTATACATACAATTTGATATTAAAATGGGTTTTTTTTTTTTTGAAATTTAATTTTCAGATATAATAAAAAAGTTAGTTTGACACAGGCTATTCGATACCGAAATGTGATATTGTTAAATAAAATTAACTGATTTAGTACAATATCAATTCAAAACTTTAAAACAAAACGGGTGTGTTATTGCAGATTCGGGATTTGGCACTGACCGGAACAGTAAGAATTTAAAAATATCCTTTGCTGGGTGGGTGACTCCCAATAATTTATTTTTATTGTTCTTTATGTTTCCGAACCCATCTGTTTTTGGATAGACAGGTTTTAATTTTTGACAAATGTCTAGATCAAACATAAACAGGCAAAATAACATAAAAAGGTTGCTCCGCATGAACTCTTATAGAATGGCCAGTGGAGGGGTGGCGACAGCTCCAGTTCGCCCAATCGAACTTGTTTCTCTTGGTTAGTAAACAGGCTAATAAACTATCATACCCTATCCCCGTCGTTATAGGGAAAATTAGATTCAGGGGGAGAGACAAATTGAAAAAAAGAAATGATCTGAAAAGAGGCCACAATACCTCTAAAACAGATCCGAGTAAGCGGAGGGCGCTTTCAATGTAACCCATCTGTCAATCAAAATAATTTGATGGACCGAGTCCATAAATAAATAAAATTCAGAGTTAATACAAATACATTGCAATATTAAGAAAGTATTACCTCCGTCTGGTCGGGTTTAGTGCGATCGATACCGTGCAGAATAGAGTTCCAGGGCCGGCCTGTTACCATACACGCGAACACCGCATAAAGTTCTTCCTTAATACCCAAGTTCTCCGCATACTTCTTCATAGCCTTGCGATCCCTTCGGATAATGCTCAGCCAGAATTGGGAATATTCGTAACGGAATTTTTCATCCAATTCCGCATACAATCCGTGGTCCAGGAGAAACACCCGAGTGGGAGATCCCGCCACCTTCTTCACGAGAATGTTGCCGGGGTGTGGGTCGCTGTGTACAAAGCCGTGCACAAATATCATGTGCGAGTACAGATCCCCCAACTTGCGAGATACATCGTACGGGTCGATCTTATGCTCCTATAAAAAAATAAAATATTATTGTTAGGTTGTGGGCATTTTTCTGGTGTTCCTATATAATCTAGTAAACATTTAGTCTGGGGTATTCTTCTTTTTCAAAAAATTACCCATGTAGGAGGATTGAAGAAGAATTCGTCGATTATATTTTTAAAGCGTAGTTAGTGAAGTTAAAAATGAATAAATTTGCCCTGTTCTCGAGGGATGATTTGTCTATGGGAGCAATATTGCGTATAATGAATCCACCTACAGAAAAACGTTTGTACAGGTGGTTCCTATCGAGGGGTTCACAGCGTTAATGTGAATCTTCTAGGCTTATATTTTTAAAATCATATTAATCGAGATAACTCACATTCAAAAACATTTTGAAACTTATTTTATTCATACAAATACATACATATTACAAAATAATAATAATAATGAATACCAAACTCTGTGAGGCCAAGGGCCCTGTGTTGAGTTGGGATACAACATAATGGAAAGTAGAAGCATGTACATAAAATAATAGCAAAAATAAAAATTAAATATTATCACATAAACATACATATATTTCAATAAACATGTGGACAACACGCTTAATAGTATATAAATCTATGCAACATCTCGTAGCAGTCTCCTGCAATGGTCTCTTCCCTTAGACAAAATCCAGACTTGTACACTCTTTCTGAAAATGGCTTTCGTTTTGGAGAACTAAATATGTTCATCCAGGACATTGAGCACTCTTGGGGCCACAAAAGAGAAATTCTTCTGAGCAAACATCGTACTTGTTTTTGAAATTGAATAATTAAAATTACAAGAAAACCTTGCACAACCATTCTGCTGGGATCTACTCTTGTAGCCGCGTGAGCAGAAATGTGTCATTTTTATTTCCTCACATTCGATAAAATTTTGACCACAAAGCTTAAAATATTAACAGTTTTAAAAATTATTTTCTTTTGAAACATACAGAAACTTTCTCAATTTTCTGCTCCAAAAATTTTTAAAGATAAAGACGGCGTTTACTCTACCCAAATGATTGGAGTACCTCTTGAATTCACTTAATTAGAAGGAATACACGGATTACAGCGAATACAGGAATACAGCGAATACAGCAATACAGGAATAAAGCAATACAGGAATACAGGAATACAGCAATACAGGAATACAGCTGGGAAGTTAGATTCCCACAGAGCAGTACCTTCATGTAGTCGTAATCGTTAACCTGTCCCCCCTCCACGTACTCCATGGTGAGCACCCGGGGGGACGTGTAGTCCCAGTAGACGCGCGGCACGTGCAGCCAGGACCAGGAGGCGGACCGGAACATGGCGGCGAGGCGCTCCGCGTTGCGGCCCTCCTGGCGGAAGTTCAGCTCGCGCATGATGTTCCGCTTGGTGAGGTCCACGAGCCACTGCATGCGGAAGTCAGGGAAGGCCCAGGCCATAGCGCGGACCAGGAGTTCCATGGTGCGTACGTCGGCCGCCACATTAGCGCGGACGAAGTGGTGCTGCACCTTGACGGCCACCACGGTGCCCCCGTGCAGCCGCGCGCGGTGCACCTGCGCCAGGGAAGCCGTTCCTAGCGGCTCCGGATCGAACTCCTTGAACATTTCCCACGCCTGAAATGTTTATATTCTTGCGTTGTAATCAATTCGCACTTTATGTGCATTCTTATAGCTGAGTATAAATACGTTCAGGCCGTCCATACTATTACTAAGGCGGTGATTACGTATGCGCGAGGATTATATCTTTCTCTAAGTAAATTAGGTCAGCCCCTGCGATGTATAACAAATATCAAGTCCTCACCCATACCTGACCACTAATCGCAGAGCATACAAATTAAGATAACCGGACTGCAAATAAGGTTTAAATGTGTATTTTTACTTCCCGCGGAGTATTGACTTAGTGTAAAATGTCGTGAAACACGAATGTTAAAACTTTTGGACCGATATACCTTTCACAATTATTGAAAACTCTGCACTTATTAAAGCATTTCTATGCATTGAATCCAAAGCCTCGGTAAGCGAGTACTTTGTTTATCAATTATAGTTATTTTTTAAGCAATGACAGACGCGGTGGCGCAGTTGGTTAGACTGTTAACAGTGCAACTGGCGTTGCGGGTTCGATTCCCGCCAGTAGCGAGTAAAATCCAACAAAGATTAGTTCTCTATTGGTCTGTGTGTTGTCGTGTATTCATCAAAAATAATTTGGAGTTTGCATCCGTTGCGTGGAGCCCACAATACGTAACAAACAAAGAAAGGATTAAAAATATTCAACAAAATTTTTTAAAATACCTAGATTATAAAAACAATAAAACGCTTAATACTTACAGCCAATCTGCCAAACAAAATGGATTTTTTACCCTTGAAAATAGACGCACTGTATCTGAATTATGCTATTTACATCAATTATTAAATAATAAAGTAGACTCTTTTAACCTACTCCAAAATTAATTTCAATGTCCCTTTTCGCGTGACAAGAAATAAGTATTTGTTCTATCTGCCAGTCTGTAGCACTAACTATGCACAACACTCTTTCCTCTATCGTTCTTGTTCTAACTATAATGCTTTTTTTTCATCTATAGATATATTTTACATGCCCCTTAATTTATTTAAAAATAAATTAAGACTCATTATTTCTGGCTGCAATACGATCCCACTTACAATTTAATGATGCTCACACTTACACACACCTGAACACTGACTCCTACACTAATACACATAAACACACATCGGCGGCCTCCGTGGTGTAGTGGTCAAGACGCTTGACTCACACACGGAAGGTTCCGGGTTCGATTCCCGGTGAGAACACAAAAATTAAAATGTGATTTTTCTCAAGCCTGGGTGCTCTGTGATGTAATTCACCACTGTAATTAGGCCTCCTGGCCTGTTGTGGTGCAAAAAAAAAAAAAAAAAATGTAAATGTAAATCTACACTTACTCTCATACAAATACACATAAACTCACCCTTTTGTTGGAACACAAATTAATAATATGTATGATTCTTATTTAGAAACTTTGCCGGTCTGTCTTTAAACTGTATTTTTTTAAATGTTACTATATCATTGTCGACTGTTTGTTTCTTTAAAATAAATAAATAAATAATAAATAAATGAATTCCTTCCATATCCTTTTTTTCCTGCCGGCCGACGAGCCTCTAAAATAGAGACTTGGGGGGTTATTTATCTTAATAAAATACAATTTTAACACAAGGTTCGGCCAGCGTAACATGTGAGCGGAAGTATGACAGTTTTGTTCGGTGTCTCTGTCGTGGCCTCTTTGAGCGGATCCTGGTGCTAGATGCGCCGACAGTACCGAGGCCTTGTGAGGCATGTGTACCGATACCGATTTATTACATTTACATCCTCAGCCGATTACGACATTCACACGAAGAAAGATATGTACGAAAAACTGAAAAACAGACTGTCGATCGAGTAAATAGTCATACATCGCACGGTGCAGTAGCCGGCCGGCCGACTTACATCACTCCTGAAGTCCTCCTTGATGACCTTGTAGATCATGTCCAGCGTGTTGGTGGGCGCGTCCTTATGTAACACCTTCATGGTCCGCACGTACTCCTGCGGCAGCAGATAGTCCAGAGCTCCGATGTGTTGGCCCACCTTGACGTACACGCCTTTATTCCTCCTGCACAGATCCAGTAGCTTCTCCGCGGCTATCATGTGCGCGCGGCTCTTCGCTTCTCTATACTCGTCGGTCGATCTGTCGAGGTTCTTGTAATACAGCTCCGTTTTGTAAGTGCGCGCGATGCTAAACACCGTCAGAGCGGACCTCCCGAGGCGGATCACGGCGAGGGAGTCCAGATGGTTGCCGCTGTTCGCGAGCCCGATTGCCGCTCCCGCAGAAACTCCGGCAAAAAGCCCAAATTTTAAATATCGTCGATACATTTCAAGTCACTTACTATTTGATAATAATTTCGAAATTAAATAGAATAAGAACATAAGCGACCTGAATGCGATTACAGCTACTTTCCAAATGTCCGACTAATTCATTACTATTCAGTTAGTGGAGTTGCATAAAATAGAAATTTCCGAATCCGCGAACAGATTTCGAAATTACACATCCTATCATTTTAAATGTCAATATTTATATTTTACGTCACACGTCATTCCGAGGATATGTCAAAAATTTAAAAGGAATTTATATCTCGGTACTGCCGTTATTGACAATACATATCAAAATATGGGGTTTGTTGTATATTTATATGCATGCATGGTCGACAATTTGTCAGTTTTTTTACTTTACTTTCTTTCTACCAAAACATCGGCTAAAAACAGGTTATATGAATTTACAAATTATACACAAACAGAAAAGAATAAAAATTTAGATACAAACAACATACAACCAAAATATATATACAAGACTAACATCAAATAATAATTCTAATAGCAAACATAATATAAAACTACATTAACAAAATTCCAACATAAATTAAAATAGGCACTAACAGAAAAAAATAATTTTGAGTTAAATTCAAATATAGGTAAGTAATTTTTTTTAATACAAAAATGGAATAACGATCAATATGTTTATTATATGTCTAATAATTATGTTCGCCAAGCAAGAAGTTTCAGGTTCTTGTGTATTTTATAAGGTGTTTTTATTCTAAAATATTTAATAGTCTCTGGACTGGGAGTATTCTTACCTTAATGAAGGAAAAATGATAACTTAATTTTATAAGTAATTTTATGCGAGAAACCAAAATACCCATATAAATGTGCATATCATACAGAAAATTGAATTAGATCTAATATTAGTTATTTCATTAATTCCAAAAGGCATTTAAATACAAAAAAGAAACTCTTAGACATTTACGAAAAAGAAAAGGAATTTTCAGTTTTTAGGCACATTTCCAAAAGAATTTCCTGGTAGGAAGTATTGAGGAAATAAGTTATGTGTACCTAGCACCTAGCCTAGAGTCTGTCAAAATAAAGTAGAAAATAAAGGAAGGCGCCTCTGTTGTTTAAATTTTAAATGGCAATACTAAATATATTACATACGATCAATTTGTAAAACAGTGTATCCTACAATTTTGAAAAAATCCAAAGAATAGGAAAGTTCTTTTGAAAAAAAATATATAAATACCAACCAACTACCGACTGTTCTCAAAATGGCAATTGAACATACCTTGTTATTTTGAGATCGTCAATATTGAATATTATTTGAGTAAGTCAACAATATTTCAACAATTTTTCCGACAAATTTTCCAGTTTTCAATGGATGTCATGAAATGCATTTTCAGGAGCAATAAGGTATTGACAAATGTACTAAGTGCAACAAGTATAATATAAGAAAGCCATGCCAGGAATGACCGCATGATCACATTGATCACTATCCTCGGATGTTAAAATATCACTTTTAAGTACCAAAGTTGGCAACATCAAGTTTCAAGGCAGTATAAAAGTAGTTAACATTTTTTTAATAAAGAAACTAAATTACTTATAATAATTTATTATTATTTATAATATAATAATTAAATAATTTAATGAAACGAGCTTTTAATTCCCAGGTTATTCTTCTTCTTTCTTTTATTTTTTGCACCACAACAGGCCAGGCCTAAATACAGTGGTGAATTACTTCACAAAAAATCACATTTAATTTTTGTGTTCTCACCAGGAATCGAACCCGGAACCTTCCGTATATGAGTCAAGTTTCTTGACCAACTACACCACGGAGGCCAGTGCCACTCCCCGTAACAAGAAGAATGGAGGGCCTACATACATTAGTCAATAATATTTTAAGTATGCCCAGCTGCTGGACTCCACCCTCTAGGGAGTTATCAAGATACATAATATCGACTCTGAAACATAATATCCCATTTGCTTCTGCGCATGATATGGCCAAGATACGCGAGTTTTCTCTGTTTTATTGAGGACTGTTGCTATATGTACACAAATTATTAAACAACAAACAAACTATCTTCCCGTTTCAGCATAGGGGTAGGCAGAGAGGATATAATGCCACAACACTCTGTCTTCACATACAAATTCTACATTCATACATCTTCTTATTACATCAGTATTTATTCATTATTTGGATCAAAATCTTAAATAATGCATACGTTCGCAGCCATCTTGAGTCTGCATTTGTTGTTTGGAATCTTCAATATACAATTTATATATCACAACTAGATAAAATACAGAATAGATTCCTTAACTCGTGACTCGTGATTCCGTAACTTTGACTCGTATGAAGACTCTTCTTCCTTTCATAGTTTAACTTCCCTTACTAAACGTAGAAGTATTTCTGATCTGTCTTTCCTCTTCAAAATTTTAAACAATTTTATCGATAGTCCATATCTCTTGGAGCGTATTTCAATCAATTGTCCCGTAAAGTCAACACGACAAGTTCATTTTTTTAATAATTTATTGCCCAAGAAAATTATGTTCAAAACTCGTTTATTTATCGTAGCTGCTCCAAATTTAATTTACTTTGTCCCCATTTAGATATTTTTAATACAAAATTTTGTGACTTTAAAAAAAAACTTTTTGAAACACTGTAAAATAAAACATTTGTCAGTGTGTAATAAGTTTATGTTCCTTTAATTATGTTTATTTTATTATAATATCAAAATTTTTAATTGGTTAACTATATCATGAAAATCCCTCTCCTCCACTCTTCCACTCTATTTCCTCATCCCTTAACCTTCTTACGAGCTCTTTTTTCTCTCTCATGTCTTGTGTAATATATTATTTATCTCTTTATTGTGTAACATGTTCTCTCATTATAATTGTGAAAAACTTTAACTGGATGTATGTACTATTTTTTATATTTTGTATTCTTATTTATTTATTTATTTATTTCATTTTATTTGGGATTTTTACAGCTATTACATAAACAAAATAATTAAAAAAATCTTAACAATACTAAAGCCAATTAAAAAAATCCACTGTAAATATAATGACACATAATATATAAGAAAAGAAGTTTAGTAATTTTATTTGTGTGACGTTTGTATTCATGTGTATGTGAATGTGTGTATGCGTGAATGAATGAGGGAGAGGATACATGTGCGTGTGGGAATGAAAGAGGGAGAGGGTGCGTTTGTATGGGTGCGTAAGTATGAAAATAATATATTTGCTTAAAACTTGTAAATTGTATTAAAAATGGTACAATAAAGAGCTTAGTAAAAAGTTAGAAACCTTTTTGTTAAAATTCAAATGACGAAATGATATAAATCGTTTTTTTTTTTTTTTTTAAGTATGTTAAATTTCAAAACCGTATTCTGAAGAAAAAAAAAAGCATTTTATTTTTTAAATTTAACTGATACACATCGAATGAATAATGTGCGACGAGTCCTATACAATACAGTAGGTAATCACAAAATGCAGTAAATACGAAATAATGACAACAATAAAATAAGGATTGACAATACGCGAACGTTGATTCAAAACGAACACACAAATGCATATTATATGCACCTACATAATATATAAATAAGAATAACATATAAGTTTAATAGAAATGATTCGGATTATAAAAATCAGGTGTCACAAACAGTTGGCCCGCAGTACGGGGATACATAATTATATTAAAAGATCTTCTCACTATAAAACTTATATATGTTCAGGGATAGAGAGCAACGGAGAGGAGGATGCGGACAAAGACAATTTATTACCTATGGCAGTTTTGATAAATTTAATATTTTTGGTAAATATATCTATTTCGTTAAATTTCCTGTTATACGTATCCATAATACGGTTAATCGTAGCGTTTTTTGACAAATTTGTTCTGCATTTAGGTATGTGGAAAAGTTGTGTATAACGCATTTGTCTCTGTGGTACCTTAAGATGAATGCGGTTAACCAACTCGGGGGAATCTATTTTATCAGATATTATGTTGGTGAGTAACACTATATCAGCTGTGGTTCGTCTATCAGCGAGAGTTTGGATATTATGAAAAACGCACGCTTGGCGATAATCTGGAAAATTGAGATGTAATCTACGGTTTAAATTTTTTATAAACATTTTTTGAATTCTTTCAATTTTGCAGGAATGAATTTTATAATAAGGAGACCAGACAGGTGAAGAAAATTCTAGTAAACTACGAACATAAGAAAAATATAATTTTTTAAGAGTATCGGTATTTTGAAACGGTTTGCCTGTGCGTAGTATAAATCCTAGTGTTCTAAAAGATTTTTCGGTAATACCATCGATGTGACGATTAAAAGTTAATTTTTCATCTAAGAGGATACCTAAATCACGGACTGTTGCGACAGATTTAATATTTGTATTATTTAATTTGTAATTAAAATCGATGGCACGGGTCTTTCTTTTGAATGTTATTTTTAAGCATTTTTCAGGGTTAAGCGATAGTTTATTATTTAAACAATAAACCGACAGTCTAGTGAGGTCCTCCTGCATTTTATGACAGTCATTAGTATTTTCAATATTTAAGTATACCTTCATGTCGTCTGCATACATAATGTATTTAGAGTTATTAAAACAATCGCCTATATCATGAACATATACATTGAATAAAAGGGGTCCTAAATGGCTACCTTGAGGGACACCAGATGGAAGCAAGGAAAAGTCAGAAGAGCGCCCGCCAATGACGACTGCCTGACTCCTTTTACTGATGTAAGAACCAAGCCAACATAAGAGATCTCTATTAATTCCGATTGCTATTAACTTTTTTAAGAGGATTGAATGATCAACACGATCAAACGCCTTTGAATAATCAGTGTAAATAACGTCAGATTGTAATCCCTTGGCCATATACTCAGCAATATCGGTTATGAAGAGCGTTAAATTAGAAACTACTGATCGTTTCCGCATAAAACCGTGCTGTTCATTTGGGATGTGTAAAGCAACTTCAGATAAAAGGTGATCATAAACTAACAATTCAAATATTTTGCCAAACACTGGTAAGATTGAGACCGGTCGATAATTCTCAACTTTATTTTTGAGGCCACTTTTATGAATGGGAATGATAAGTGCTCTTTTCCAGTGACTCGGAAAGACTCCATCTTTTAATGAGCGATTGAATATAATTGTTAGAGGTTTGGCAAGTTGATTTGCACATTTGATTGCGAATAATGGAGGAATGTCATCGCTTCCAGCGCCTTTGCTAGAATCTAATTTAGTAAGAATTTTACGGACATCGTCGTAAGAAAAGTTAATTGAAGATGTAGCAACATTGCGTGTGCTTTGATGGAGTGGGGAGGTTATGCAGGCTTCATCGATCAAATTGCTTTGAGTATAGACCGAATTAAAATAATTAGAGAAGTGGTCGACTACTTCTTGGGCATTATTAGACACTTGGTTTTTATACTGCATATTCAAGGGAATGTTATTAGAGTTACGTTTACTTTTGATAAAAGACCAAAAATATTTAGGATCGTTCACAATAGCTTTCTCACTTTCGAGTATGAATTTTTTAAAACATTCTTTTTGTAATTTTTTTTGCCTGGCCCGGAGCAAAACAAATGTATCATAATCACGTGGATTATTGTATTTCTTCCATTTTTTATGATATTTGGATTTCTCCTTAATAATTTTTATGAGAGATGAGCTGTACCAGCGAGGATATGAGTTATTTTTCAGTGTTTTTAGAGGTACAAACTCACTGAGAACATTTTTTAACTCTAAATAAAATTCCCGTGTTGCAGAATTCACACAATCACAATTAGAAAATTTTGTTTCCCAATCAATAGTCGAAAGAAAGGAATTAATACATTCAAATTCCGCGCGCTTAAAATTAAACGCAACACGCTCCACTTCAGGTAGTGTCCGGGCGTTTAAAATATTCAATTCAACAAGAAGTGCTGGATGATGACTATCCTCTTTAACCAATGTAATATCACTACGTTGAACCCTTAATTCTACGTTACTAAGCATTAAATCAAGCAACCTGCCATTTAAGTTCACTGTACCGTTATACTGGTGCAAGTCAGAAAATGACATGCACTCACTCAAAATATAATCTGTACTACCTATGATATGAGGTTTAAGAGGTAGCGAAACAGGATCTCGTTCCCAAGTCATGTGTGGTAGATTAAAATCTCCCATTATTAGGAATTGGTCGTCAGGATTGTCGATGGAGAGCTGGTCTACTAAATCACAGAAATTTTGTAACTGAGAGGTGTGATTGGGGCCACCAGGTATATATACACATGCTACGTGAAGTTGATTGTTATGGTTAAAGTTACCTGAAGGAATGGTGACCCAAGTGCAGTCAGCCTCGCACTGCCAGTTGATATTGTGTTGGGCGCGCAGTGTACGTCGCGCTGCAATAAAGACACCACCTCCGCGAGATCGGCCGGTACTGGATATATCACGGTCACATCGAAACAGATCATATCGATCGTCTATTATTTCGGGGCCAGCTATACCATCAGTAAGCCAGCTCTCCGTGACAGCAATTATATCAAAGTCGTTATTAAGTACACTTTGTGAAAATTTCAGTAGCTTTGTTCTTAAACCCCGCACATTTTGATAGTATACGCTTAACTCGCCGGTGATGGGTAACTCAATAGTTTAAATAAACAGAAGTCAGCATAAAATATAAAATGAGAAATTACAAGTATTATATAGGTGTCGCACATTAAACATTCCATGTATATCAATAATATACCAAGTGTAAGCATTAGAGTAACATAGGCAAAATATAGGATGGTAGACCACTGGTAAATATTAGAGGTATAAAAAAGAAAAGGTATTGAAGTGGTTCTACTAGGAAAAGAAAAAGTAAGAGAATCGAAATAAAATGTTTGCAAAAATAGGATTAAGCATATTATGTATGAGTATGCGTGTGTTTGTGTTAATGTATGTGTGAAGTATAGTATGTAAACAGATATTAAACTATTTTTTTTAAGTCGTTCTCCTCGCTGATTAGTATGGGTGGCGATTCTTCGTTGCGGCGCACGTATATACGGCAGTTTTTTGTCCATGTAAATTTATGTCCTTTTTCCTTAGCCAGTAGTTTAGTTTTTTGTAACAGAGTCTTATTACACGGAGTCAGATGTTCATTCACGTAAATTGATCGACTCGGTCCGTGGATCCCAATATCAGGTGTGCTAATACCTCTGCATTTACGCGCGCCAGAGATGATGTTGTCCCTCGTTTGTCGACATTTAAGTTTGGCTACTATGTTTTTCGGTCTGCTTTGATTAGCAACTTTAGGAGTTATTCTTGAGGAAAACTCAATATCCTGCCGGTCAATATTTACTCCAGCTTTTTTTGCGACGGAAATAATAATTTCCGCAGTATTTTCTCCAGATTTTTCTGGAACCCCAACCACCTCAATATTTGAAACTCGTGCACGTTGCTCGCGGTCCTCATTAAAACGAAGCACGTTATTTAATTTTAATTTAAGTTCTGCGATTTCTGTCTCGTGCCTCTTAATTTGAGAATTGTTTTCTTCCATATTGTAAGATAAAGATGCAATGGTACTACACAGTTCTTCGCGGAACGCATTCATATCGTCTTTTATTGTGCTGAGAATTTTGAATTCATTTCTCATTAATTTTACCTCTTTAAGAAGCGCGACTAGCAAGTTTGAGTCCTCTTGGTTGGAGACCCCTGCCGGCGATGTACTGTTTACAGGTGATTGTAGGCAGGCAGTACATTTCAGCACTTTACGCCTGTCTGCAGTAAGGCGTTTAGAGGCCGTTGCAGGCAACCCGCCGCAGTTGTAATGGAATGCACCTTTGCATTCCGAACATGTAAATGAGTCACTGACACTCACCGGCTCGGGACATACGGTGCACTTTGTTGAAGCCATTATTTGTATTAACGACAGGCACAATAATAATAAAAGAGATTTGATTTTTGATAATTTAAGAAGATTTACACAGCGAAACACCGATTCTAAAATAGACAAGTCAATCTAAAATGCGTAATTTGTTAGTTTGTTATAAAATTGGAGTGAAATTTTGATTTTAAACTGGTAAAAACTTATTTAATTGTAGGAGAAGATTTCAAAGCGTGACACTTTGTTATAAATATTGTTGTATCTATGTTGTATCTATATAACAACTGTTGTTTTTCCTTAATAAAAAAATAAAAATAAATAACCAAATTACTTCATTGAGTCTGCAAATGTTACTATTGTACCTACCTAAATGATATTCTTCTGAATTGTTTTGTTTACTAAAAACTCTTAAATATCTTTGAGTTTCATACTTATTTTTAGACCGGATTTTAATGGATTGAGTAAGGATAGAATTGTATTTTATGAGAAATGCAGAGTATATACAATATAAGATAAAATAAACAGAAATAAATCAAAATCAAGGTTTTCAGAGTATTTACTATGTGCAAAAATATTAAACACTATTACAAATATCTTTTTTATTCATAAAACAATTCTAGGATATCTGTCATTCATACGTGTCGACATAGGAAGAAAGGATGAAACTTTCATTTGTTTCAAAATGCTGTCTCCATTATTCTGAAATTTTATTCGGGATACATGGAAATTAAGTTGCTTCTTTTATATAAGGAATATATCCATCTTATGCATATAAAATTATTTTTGAATTATAGATCATTTAAAGATACATTTGTAGAGAAAGGAAAAAAACATTTTATAACATTTAAAAGTAAATTCCATTTATGTAGTCGATATAAGATATTTTTTGTCAATATGAATGATGGGTCTTCTTTTTTTATAACATGTCATTAATTACATTCACCGAATGCACGAGGAAACTTCGCATATTCCATACGGCAAAATGTTAATTTTGGTAAAATATTTTTTTCTAAATGCTTTGCCTTCATATCACCAAATCGTAGCATTACTTGTTTACAGTTGACATCCAGATTGGCATAACAAGCTTAAACTTTGCTGTATTTCCTTTGCTATATTTTAATTTGATTTAAATACAATCAGTATCCTTCTTCTGTTGTCCCCTATCACCGAGAATCACAATTAACATGGACAGCTCCGATTAATCAGCTATACTCCTCCACCTGCCTACGCAACTCGACTGGGCAGACAGCTGCAGTCACCGAAGAGCCTGTCGCAGTCCTGATCCGGTCACTTCAGGCTTTTCTTCCTTCCGAGCTCGTCATTTAGATCTGTACATCATCAATACACGTAGTATATATTACGTAATGTTTGGTTATCCAGCGAGCGAGCCGAACCATCATTTTTAAGTGATCTGTGGCAAGATCTAAAGCTCCGGCGCTACGCGAGGAAGATTAGAACCTCTGCTGGAAGTTTTGCTGTTGCGAGTTGTTTTGCTGGTTGGCGTACATGATCTGCTGCGAGTGGAAGTCCTGTTGTTGTGCGGGTGCTCCGCCCCCCGCGCCGCCGCCCCCGGCACCGCCCTGGCTGCCTCCCGCAGTGCGCGCGCGCTTGGCAGACCCGCCCCCTGCCTGCATCTCCATCTGCTGCTGGGAACTCGCCTGAAACAGGCGAGACTCTTTTAGAAATTTTCCTTTAAGAGCCTGTACAGTACACATTAGTTTTCCATCTACAAGCGCAACTTCTTAGCCTCCAATAGAATATTTAACAATTACATATTAAGTATATTTTTATATAGTTTATAGTAAGTTTTCACATTTTACTTAAATCTGTTTCTCTTTAGTTCATTAATTGTATTTATAAGTGCAATAGGTGGACACGAAACCCGTATATTTCCACAATGTTGCAATTAAAATGCTACATATTAGTATATTAGAAGACACATAAGAATGTTTATGTGTGCAATATTTTGAGATTTAAAAAAACTAAAAAATATAAAAATACTTTTGACGATACAAACGATGAAAGAACTAAAAAAAATTACCACTTAAAGTTGTATTAAAAAATAGAATATAAGATATAGAAAAATTATTAACGTTTTGTTGCTGCTGTTGTTGGCGGGCCTTGGACTCGGATTTGTCTTCTTGTTCGTCATCTGTGAGGAATTCTCTTTTGGGGTAGGGAATGGGGCAGCCAGCAAACACATCCTGGAATTACAAGGAACAGTCAGTGGAGTACGGGGCAGAGCGCGGCTGGCATCAGGATGCGAGTATACCGTGTACAGTTAGTACCTGCGTGTGGAGAGGATCCTCCGTGAAGTAGGGGTCGTGCATGGCTTGCTCCGAGGTGATGCGATGTGCCGGATCCATGAGGAGGAGCTTCTGCAGTAGATGGAAGGCTCGGCTGTCAGCCTTGATCTTGTGACGATCCATGTACTTGCTCAGGGAACAGTTCTGATAACTATAAGTACAATATAGTTATAATCACTATCAGTGTTTAATGCGAGACCTTCATTTTATTATACTACTCTAGTCGGCCTCGTCAGCAGGTGGGACAGATATTGAAGGAAGTTCTAAATGGCATAAACAGACTACAAAGACAACAAAATAAAATATTAAAGTTAGTTTATGACCTTCCCTATCTAACTGCAACTAAAGAACTTTTTAAACAAACTAAGCAATTAAATATAACTGAACTCTTTCAACTAGAATCATTAAAATTTATCCATAAATTAGCCACTACTGTAATTGTAGATGAATAACTAAAACTTGAAAAAAAATGTAGTCAACATGGACATAATACGGGAATATAAGAAAAATATCATATACAACTTTCTAAAACAAGACAAGGACAATCAAGACTAATAAACCAGGGACTGAAATTATACAATAAACTACCAGACAGGGAGGTTTAGTTTGTTGTATAATTTCAGACCAGGGACTGAACGTTGTTTTGGAAAACTTTTTCTTAAACTCTGAATTATTTTTATATTTAGTTACCTAAAATGGGCTTCATTTTATTTTTTACTTTGTTTTGTTGATATTAGATATGTATCATACTACAAGGTTTAAACCCATTTAAAAAAAACTGCATTAGCAGTTTGGTGGGAATTCAAATGTGCATACATTTAAATTGTGAAAGTAAATTTTTTAATTTAAAAAAAAAGAAAAAGCCGTTGCTTGCGACCACGACCCCCTAAGCGAGGTTTTAACCTGCAGGTTGGAAAACACTGCACATTTTTTTTGGGTCTAATGGTGATTGTAGTTCAACTTACGTTACGTAAAGAATCTTTTTTAATAAGGCGATACATTTGAAAATAGTAGTCTACAAACTTGGATCGTTTAAAGTCCTTCATGAGTGTGGGATGTTCCGGCATCTTGCGGATGTCCTCCCAGTCCTTATCCTGCGGGAAGCCCATTACGTTAAAGATACGGTCGAGCTGGTCGTGGTGGTAAGGATTGCTGGTCTTAATGTCCTCTTGCCGACAGTGGAAGATCGGCTCAGAGGTGAGAAGCTCGGCGAATATGCAGCCGATGGCCCAGATATCTAGTGGCGTTTTGTTGTTATTGTTAATAAAGAGTTGTCAACATAGACTTAAAACAAAGTATTTAAGTTAATACACTCATCATTAAATCAAATATTTACATGATGGTGATTATATAATGTATATACATTACGGAGTTGAAAAAGTTTTATAATTGAATTATTCCAACTATACTTTGAGTATGTCAAAATCTTAGTAGACAAATAAGTGCTGTATTAATCCATATTTAGATTTCAACATAGATGTACAGACTCTTTAAGACGCGAATATGGAAGTCTACACAGTTAAATTATTTGTTTAATAAATCTTATGTTTATAGTAATAACATTCCTTTGTTACATTATTTATTGAAATATCAACAACAGTAAAACAGAAATTTATACATACAGCTATAAGTTAGTTCATAACATCTTAAGAACTATTATAAACTCTTAATAATATTAAAAGTTTATCAAAACTTCTTAAGAACGTAATTTATCAAATTAATTTGAAATATTTTAATGCTTTCTGTTTCTTTTATTTCTTCAGGTAACTCATTATACAGCTTCAATTCCTTGTACAATAAGTTTTGAGACTGTTTTTCTACTTATTGGTAATCTTATCATTTTAATCCCTAGTTTCAGTATGGAGTTAACAGTATGGAGAAGTCCAACACTAGTTATTAAGATTTATAAATTTCAAATTAAACATTCCAATTGAAGAGCTTAACTATAAATGTTTAACGAAGCAGTTAAAATTAATATGTATTAGTGATAGAAGGGAAATTTCAGATTTAGTACTGCTTTTAAAGTTATTAAATAATGTTTTTGACAGTCCAGAACGTTTAAATTGTGTGAATTTTTATGTGAGACAGCGTGGGACGAGACAAAATACTTCTTTTGCTATTGATTTGCATGGTTCAAACTATGCCAAATACTCACATATTCCACGGCTCCACATGCAAGCAAACAAACATGGAAACTTGTAAATTATAAAAATGTACTAAGTGTTATACTTGTTTTACTGTTTATGCTATGATACATCGCCTCTGTTACTTCAATTCTTTTTTTATTTAAATCCTTTATTTATTGTTAATTTGCTGCATACCTACGTTATAATTTCTTATTTAATTTTTTTAAATTATTTCCTTATTTTCTGCTGATTTTATTTCATATATCTATATTTTTTATACTGTGTTCAGGTGTTTTGTTTTATTATAATTGTTTTTCAATATTATTTTATACTTTGTCAAAGGCGTAAGCCGTCGAAATAAATAAATAAATAAATTAATTGAAAAAATAATTCACATTTGTTATCGTCATCTCCTTTCCACGCGCAATAATGCATAAGGTTACATCCGTTACATGAAAGGGATGTTCCAGGTGCTAGTCCAGTAACAATGAGATAGTATTTCAGTTCAAAAAACCTTTAAAATCAATATTTCGCGTCCACCCTGCCAGGAATCAAAGCCAGGACCTCGAGAATGTTGAAAGAAAAGCGAACCACTACACAACAAGGCGGATTTATCTCCACTCGATTTCCTCATTCGGGACATTACATAAATTACATTGACGTTCCGGTTCTATTTTAGCTTTGAAACCGGTCGGTAGAAAAAATAAGTGGTTAAAAACAAAGTTGTTTTCATTTATTTTACTATGATGAATAACAACAAAGTTAGCGCTTCAAATATAAAATTTATATTTAACATAAATTAGAGTAAAAATATTCCGGCTTAACAAAGAAACTCACCGATAGCCTTGGTGTAGTGGCGCGCCCCGAGCAGGAGCTCCGGCGCTCGGTACCAGAAGGTGACCACCACGGGGTCGAGGTCGGCCAGCGGCTTCAGGGGCGCGTTGAACAGCCGCGCGAAGCCCATGTCCGCTATCTTCACTCTCCCGCGCTCCACTCCCTCACCCATCACCAGAATGTTGGCGGGTTTCTGGGACCGACAAACACACTCCTCACTCTTCATCGTCCATCGGCAGGCATAACCGGCGTAATGAACTTATTAAGGGTTTTTAGGCTGTGCCCGTGTCAAACCATAATAATTGACAATAAAAAATACATAGCACATATTTCCTTACATAATATTTCATGTAAACCACTAAGGGAATCGAACCCGAGACCTCTTTCAACGGTTGGCAAAGGCGCTAACCATTAGACCACGAGGCGGACGGCGAAAGGCGGCCTGTATTACCAGGGGTGCTATCCTGAATCTTCTCGCGGTAAAGTGGTTTATTTGTGGATTTTTATTTTGCGCATGCGATCACACTTTGCTTCACATATAGCCACACTGATGATTAAATGTCAAATTACGTAAAATATACAGTTAAATAATAAATTGACATTTTACAGTTCGACATTATAAAACTGAATACAGTTCTGTAAATTCAACCTAATTAGTAATTAGTGTTTTGGGTAATGTTTAAGGTCGCAAAAATGTTCTAAATGAAAATCATCATATTTGATTTCACATGTTTAGTATACTCGCATGCAAAAAACGAAAATCCACAAATGAACCCCCGCGAGAAGATTTAGAATAGCAAACGCTGAATCAATATTTTATGTCAATCTTGTCAGAAATCGAACCCATTACATGTGTGGCCACCAAATGGGCTAATTGCTGCACTTTTTTATCTATTCAATCTGTCGAAAGAAGCAAAACACTATATTGTCCCGATCGTAGTACAACCACACAGTGATTTTCTTTAATTTTAAGTGAGAGCGGTTACAATTTTGATGTCACAACTTGATAAGTACCAAAGCCTATCATTTGATACTTGGGTTAACTAACTATACACGAGTATATCTTATTTTTTTCAAACCTGGAAAAAAAGACATTATATAACTTCTCAAATATCAAATATATAAGAAAGTCAATGTTGTATTTTCGCACATTTGTTGTTGTTGTACAATCCCGACGATATGTTTTTTTTTTAAATTTTGAAGGAGAACCATTTTAATGTTTGATGGGCTATGAAAAATCAAAATTTTTATACAAGCTTAATTCTAATGTTAGTAGATAGATGCATTAAATATTTTTTGTTTATCCAAGATTTTTTCACAATGTTTTACACAAAATATTGAAAAATTGTTAAAAGAATCCGGCGATATTTGCTTAAAAAAACCGACATATCATATTTAGCCATCTTTAACCGTAATAAGAAACCGTATTCAATGTCAGGTGTCCCTCGGCGGGAGTGCGTCGTTTAGGAGACGCAATTAAGTTTCTCGAAATAAGTCAACCGAAAGGAGAAAATCCCTCGCAAACGTCACTCTTACCAAGTCCCGGTGCAGTACCCAGTTGGAGTGTAGGTAGTGTATTCCGTCCAGGATCTGGTACAGGAGACTCTTCACCATCCCCTTGGGGACCATGACGGGCTTCTTGTTGGCCTTGGCGGCGCGATGGAACTTGATGATGTGCCACAAGTCGTGCTCCGCGTAGTCGAACAGTAGCCAGACCTTCCGGTCCACGTGCGACAGGAACACTCGGATCAGGTTGATCACGTTGGAGTGCTTCAGTTCACGCAGCAGCTGTAACCACTCGAATTGTCTTTCAACTGAGCATCGCATATTGCGTCCATAAAAATGTCTTTACGGTAATAAAGAATGGGTACAGCAGCCATGTACAGTGCGTTCAAATGTTTAATAACCCTTCGTTAATGTGTCAGTGAAGAGCGTTTTCAAAGAAAATATTCTTGTGTGCGTACTGACGCAGACAAAATTTGTGTGTTTACTTAGTTCACCGAAAAGCACACACATTAAAATGCATATGCCTTCGGCACCAAGTGGTGCATAGAGCACTAAATTGGTCAACCAAATGCGGCATATTTTAATCATCTGTTACACGCGGGTAAGGTGATTGGTCTTACGCTTCAGGTGCCAGTCCAGGAACAATAAAGTATTGCAGTTAAAACAAACTTTAAAATCAATATTCGAAGTCCACCCTGACAGAAATTCAACCCAGAACCTCATAGCACCAGAATGCACCGACTACATCACAACGAGGTGGACTTATGTCCACTTGATTTTTTTATTCGGTATTTTAACCCGAGAGCAGCCAGAGTCGAAAATACTAGCCCTGGTTCTATATTACACACAGAACTGTATTCTTCATGCACCTGGACATTAACATGGGGTTATTGAACATTCCAACACACTGTTTGTGACCAGCGATTCGAATTACTACTTTAAAATTCAGTATTTACAATTTCAGAGGATAAAAATGGTAATTTGATTATTATTATAAATATATTTTTTAATACTACTAATCTACGAGCATTACATAAAGCCTTTCATGATACTTTTAGCCCAGGTGAGGCAGGAAGACAATAATGCATACTTTTACTAATATGTATCGTTATCTGAATAAATAAATAAATAATAAAAAATAAAAATGACACTAGGCTTTCATATTTGTGGGTGGGGACTTGAGCTAGAGATCTTTTGACAGGACAATGGACAGAGACTTTGTCCCGGAGATAGACAGGCAGACTATCTCCGCGGAACAATAGAGTACCTCCACCACTGTGCGTGGCTGCGTTGTCCTTGTGTTAGCTCGCACAGACGAGACAGTAGAACAATAAGCACGCTTGTCGTTCCCGAACATTTCTTCTGGCGGCAGAAAGAATGCCTTTTTATTATATAGTTCGTCCTCCAAATCGGTTGACAGATGGCAGAAGGGACCATCTGAGATTTTTATATTCTATATATTTCAATGAATACACATAAAAATATTTTATAAAAAACATACCTATATTTAAAAAGGTAATTATTGAAAACTGGACAATACACTAATATATTTTAGTTTGTAGATCGAATTTAAGTCTTATTTCAGCTGTCCTGAACATTTTTGAAAATTACAGGTGGTCCCTTCTGCCATCTGACTACTGATATATTCCGATACATCTTGATACCAAATAATCTTTATATAAAAGAAATCATATTTTTCGCAAACTCGCGCCGTCGTGTATTCATTTTCGCAGCGTTCCGCGAGCGAACTGCGGTCAAATTGTTGTATTGTCCCACCGTCCTGTCATTCACAGTCCAGGCTGTCCACAGAGCTGGCACAGGACAATATTGTCCACGTGCGAACCCAGCTTCGAGGGTAAAATCTATATAATATTACATACAGCAATTTCACGACACGCGGACATGGAGAGTCCGGTTCCTTCGATCTGCTTGAGCGCGTAGTCTCTCGTGTCCGATCCATCTTTTCTTCGGCCCTTGTATACGTGACCGTAAGTTCCACGACCGACTTTACAACCTTCGTAATCAAAAAGATCTTCTACTTTTGTTCTTTCGTTTTGTGTTTTGATTTTGAATTCATAATCCATCATAATTGCAGTCATTTTGATTGGGTGCTGAATGATTTCAGTTGAAGAAAATATTAGTGTTGTAATATGTTGAATCGCCTTCTTATTATGTATCGCTTTACTAATGTTATTGCAGTTAGTATTGATTAATTAATTCGATTTCCATTATAATATTGTTATCATTTATAAAAAAAACACTATTGAGCCGTCAACCTATCGCCGTCAAATTGACAATTGACCACAGACTAAATTGACAAACGACATACCACAAACCAGCGACAAACGGACAAAGCTAACAAACAAACACAATCTTCTTCTTCTTCTTTATTTATTGGCTCTTTCCTCACTGGGGTGTTCTAGCCAGTGTCGAGTTTTTGATAAATTTACACCGGTACGTATTGGTATTATAATAAACATATATATTAAATATAATACTCATTATAATTTCACCACATTGTAATTGGATATATATTATTATTTGGAGTAGAAGTTCCGAAAGAACCGATTAGAGTAATTGAATTTTCGCAGATGCTTTTTTGTATTCGAGAATTTTCTTAAAATAAGATAAAAGGGACAGCAGAAACATTCTATCCTCATCACGTTCCAAAGCATCCTCTTTATTTTTACACGTATCAATACATTTGTCTTAAGTGTCCAATAATTGATTGTCTTGTGCTATCATCTGAAGTTTTTTTCTTCCGATTATATTTTCTCTCGAGTAAGGTCCTAAAGGTTCGAATGACCAGTAGTCATAGAATTAAGAATAGTCCAGAATGAGCGTAGAATCATATTTGAATACATCGGACTGTATCCAATAATTCCCCTACTTAGACCTTAGAGTGTATATATATATTTATTCTAACGTCTATATATGTATATATATATATATATATGTATATATATATATATACATATATATACTCTAAGACTTAAGACACATTTTCGCCGCGCACATACTTGAAGTCACTGAGTAATATTGCCAGATCGCGAAGAATATAACCATAAAGGAAAGTAATACTTGACATCCACAAAAATAGGAGCACTCAGGTGATTGTGAGTCATGCGCACTCAACCAGGAGTACATTAAGAAACGATTTGGTGATTCCAATAGCACGTACAGCGGTATTCCAAAAATCATTTCTATATAACGGACCTAAACTATATAACCTGATACCGTCATTTTGGAAACCTGATAAACCATCAGTACTGAAAAAAAATATTTGGTTGACAGACATTGGAAGTAAGGAATCAGAGAATTTATTGAGGATAGTAATCTAAATATTATGCTATCCCATTGAATCATATATAAATTTATTGTATTTTCGCATGTGCATATATATTGTGTATGTATGTGTGTATATATATGTATGTATATATGTGTATATGTATGTATGTAGTATGTATGCTATATATTTAATTGTATTTTTACATTTAATGTAAACTGTAATATTTTTTTTTATTTTCTTTTCTTTTGGGCTATAACTGTTTTTCTATTTCTTCAATATTATTTTTATTTATAGGAAACATATTCGAAAACCATATTTGCCGCAACAAATCGGTTTCTTAGAACAGGCATTTGCCCATATAGGAACCGATTGCAACATTAGGCATACTAATATTTCTGGCTTGCCGACCCTTTATATACTATTATTTTGGGTAGGTAGGAAGAAATTGCCTTAAGGCAATATGCCCGCCCTTATATGTATATTTATTGTATATGTATATAAAGTGTCAATAAATAAATATATACTGAGCCTACTCCTAGTACAAGCAGAATTTGCCAGTGTTTTTTGTGCCATTTTTGTAACAATGTATGTATAAACTAATAAATAAAAATAACACAAATGTAAGGTAAAATAAAACAATTTGTTAATTTTTCTAAAATTTTATTGTGCACTCGGAAACGTTAGTTTTTTTTTTTTTTTTTTTAAAAAAGAAATATTTGCGTTCTTATGATTTACCCAAATATTTAATTTTGAGGGCCATTTTCAACGAGTTGTAAATAACTCACTATTAGAAAATTTAATCAAGTTGGGGTAGAGTGGGATTCGAACCACGGACCTTTGGTCTGTGAGTCCGAGACACTAGCCACGGGACCACAACCCGATTTGACACAACAAAGTAGATAAGTAAAAGGTCATTTAATAAGAGTAATTGAATTAATGAAGTTAAAACATAAAATATAAAACAAATTTTATTTTACACAAAACGGATATTTTTATATCACGTCAAATAATATTTAATATTTTAAAGATAATGTCGGCCAAATGTCCACCACGGCGTTGTTTAATCCGAGGTTCAATTTTCATTATTTCTCTAATTATATGAGCAAAGTAGGGTAAAAAAAATTACTACCCTGGCAACACTAACGAAATTTCCATTTTGTTTCTTCGACAATCTGACAGATGGAAAAATAATTATTTTTTTAGTAATGCATTTGTGACAAACACATTCATTTGATAATTACGCATGAAATGTGATTGCATCCTGTCTCTTTAAGATCCTAGCTCCTAGCAGTATTTCTACACTTTGAAAAAACACAACACGGCATGGTTAAATTCGAATCAGGAGTTGCATACTGAGCGACGTCTACAAAGAAACTAATGCGTCAAAACGTAAACCTACTCATTTATGAGTAGTTGAGCCGCCTTCTGTTTGATGTGCGTATGCGGTTTTTTTTTTTTTTTTATAGAAAAGAAATATTTGCGTTCTTATGATTTACCCAAATATTTAATTTTGAGGGCCATTTTCAACGATTTGTAAATAACTCACTATTAGAAAATGGAATCAAGTTGGGGTAGAGTGGGATTCGAACCACAGACCTTTGGTCCGTGAGTCCGAGACACTAGCCACAGGACCACAACCCGATCTGGACTATTCTTAATTCTATGCCAGCAGTATTCTTCAAAAACAACAGCTGTTTGTTATAAATTTAAGGAGATTTATAAGAAACAGCAGAGCCACTTCAGTAATTTTTAAGTCGTCCTGTTTCTCTAACAAAACAGCTTCTTATATTTTTCCGGGCCAAGTATAGTGTGTGAGCACTCCAATACTTTTTTGAAGTGATTGACCGGTAAATAAATTATATATTACAAGCGGGTCTTCTACTTCTACTAGTCAACAATCACGATAAGGCTCTGAAGCACAGAATTACTACACGCAACAAACTTCAGCTTCTTCAAGATCACAAGAACGCCCAGAATCGCGACTTTCTACTGCAACTTCTAGTGCCTCTCAAGATTCTGAAATTTTAAATTTATTTTGAACTTTAATTTTCTGTTTTTTTTTGTGCTACATAATTGATCTTATAATTAGTTAATAAGTATTGCTATAATTAATTAAAAAATATGTTCTTAGTTCAATATTTTCAATTATTTTATCATATGTACCTACCTAAATAAACAAAGCTCCCAATGTATTTCTAAAAAGTACAGTTTTAAAATAACGAAATTGTGAAGTGTTATAGTTTTTCTTCCAGAGAAATACAAAAAATAAACAAACACAAGTATTTTCAATTTTATAAAATAAATATTGGCGAATTGTAGAAAAATAAATAGGAATAACCTTGCAATAATAAATACACAGGTACATTTACAATTACATTACCTTTACATACGAGTAATTACAATGCAAATTGATATCCATTTGGCAATTCTCGACCAGAGTACGGCCCATTGTTTTGCTGCGAACTGTAGCTAACTTAATACCCAATAGTCATGGAATGGTTTTCTTACATTTGGGCTCCTCTATAGCTTGGCGCATTATTACTCTGAAGGTTGTAAACATTTAATATAAAATAATATGTTTGTTGCGTAGTCTTGAATTTCAATGTAAATATAAACTTGTTAAAATATTAAAATAAATAGAAAACACATTATCATCATATCATACGGTGTCCACGAAGAGCCTCCATGCATCTCTATCAGTTGCCAGCTTCTGCAACTAACATCGAAATCAAAATGTAATATATTTACATAATATTGAAAAACAATATAACAAAAAATGTACCTTTATTGAGTACCTATTATAAAAGTTATAACCAAAAATACAAGCCATAATAAAAATGTTTATATCGCAGGCACTGCGTTGCTATGGACCAGGGGTCTCCAAACTACCCGCCGGTGTCATCAATCCAGCCCGCGACAGCTAATGGCTTATTGTTGTTGTAATAAGTTGGATAAAAAACAGAATGATAAGAACTCGGTTCTATTTACTTGCTAGGTAAAACTTGATAACAAGTACAATACGCAGAAAATTTAACTTAAGCATAGTAACTAACAAATATTTTAAATGAATCCAACTAACATTATTAACATATAAACAAATAAACACACAAAGATTATAACATATAAAATACTAATGAGATTTATGTAATTTAGATTTTCTACGGGCAATAAATTTCTTTGTACCGATTATTAAGAGATTTAAGATGCTCATCGGTTAACTTATGGGCCTGCCACACACTCGACGAGTGGTATGGGAAGTAGCGAGGAGAGGAGGCAGAGACATAGTGTGGCAACATTACTCGTCATGCAGCTCGTCATGCTCCTCGTCGTGCCCATCGCTCCGGCAAAGGGCCGGCAATATGAGCGCGAGTGGGGGCTACATTATCGCGCGGTCGCAGTACGCATCGAGCGCTCACGTCATTTTTAAATGATGTATATTTCTTTGTATGACATTTTTTTTACTATTTTTTGTAATTTTTTTTTTACAATATACAGAAGAGGTGAAACAAAGTACCTATTAAAAAAATAAAGGATAATTACATATAAATGAAATACATATTAACTGTAAAAATAGCAAACAAAATCCCACAAAGGCATGGCCTGTTCGTGGGTATACAAGAAATGTTTATGAATTTTTGCTCCTGTAATAAATAGATAGATATAATATTTTTGTGTTATATAAGAAAGAGAAAAGAAAATATTATGTTAAAGACTATAAGGTACTTTTTTATTTTACTCGTAAAATTCCAACAAAGATGAAATGTAAATCAATCATTTCCATTTGAAGTTCCGGGGCTAGGGTTTCAACGTCGGTATCAAGAGGATTTCGAAAATTTCTTTTGCAATGATATCAGTCTGAGAAACGAGTATCAAAATTTATCTTCAAAGCACTCAAAGCTCCAATTGCAAAATTGAGAGGAAACTCAGTCTCAGTAGTGTGGCTGAATATTTCGGATATTTTAAAATGTGTGAAACATTTTTGATGTAATTGTGATTGAAACCGTATTATTTTCTGCCGGAAGGATTTGATATTATCGTAAATTAGGGAGAAGCTGGTTTTTTCCTTGCAATCTCAAATTCAGTTCTTTCATATGATTTGTCAAATTGACATAGAACGCTGACTTCCACAGCCATTCGCTATTTTGTAATTCGGTAAGAGGGCGATGCTTTTCAGTAAAAAAAAAAAAACTTCAATCACTGATCGAAGCGCCAAAGGACTTGTCCGCAACTTAGCCAGTGTACAGCAGTATGATATGGCAAATCATTTTCTCCAATCTCTTTAATAAACTTGCAGAATTCTCGGTGATTCAGTCCAGTGGATCTGACGAAATTAACAATTGACATGACTGGTTTTAGAGCTTTAGACATATCCAAAAATTTTCTGCACAGAGACTGTCGATAAATGATACAATGTTAGACTGATGGTTTTGAACCACTATCATTTTCTACAGCCTTTGAGACAAGAGTGACAACTCTCTTATTTTTACCACATGCTGAACGTTCTTTTTATTAATGGCATTTTTAACTACCTTAAAATATCTTCACCAGTAGTGGTGCTGTGAATACTATCAATATCAAGAAGTTCTTCATACACTCCAGAGCTTTTATCCACTCCTCGAATAAAAATCAACACCTCCACTCAAGTCCGTTTTTGTCAGACGGTTAAGACAATATACATATTTTCTGCCTAAAAAATAAAAATGACATTCAGGGATTGATACGATTTTGTTTAGTCCACGACATGATCTTTGATCTATAATTTTATGCTAATTATTTGGTTTTTCTAATGCAGTAGAACTCTCACATTGAACATTAAATTATTATTATTAATAATAGGTAGGTGGTTAAACATTATAAATTGATGTGTGCATCGAGGCGGTTTTTTAACACATTAACTGAACTAGCACCAATCACTTTCTCAGGAAGGCCATTCCATTTCTCCACAACTCAGTTTGTCAGGAAGTTCTTCCTGGGGTTGAATGAGAAGGAGGTAGTGTTGAATTTCAATGAATGACCTCTCAGATGGCGGTTTTCATTCGTAGTGAACATTGATTTCAATTTGGGTACATTATATTGCTCAGTTAAGATTTTGAATGTTTCAATCAAGTCACCACGGTGCCTCCGCTCTTTCAGTGAACTTGACCCGAGCTCCCTTTAGCTGTCCTCGTATGATTTATTTCTTTTAATGCGCTGTTTTAAATATGTATGTAAAATACAAATATAGAAAGAAAAAAAAGAATACAAAACAAAAAAACAAAACAGAACGCATGAACTGAGCGTGTATCCACTTTTCCGGGAAGATTGAATTATGTTCTGAAGGGGTAGTTAAGGGAAAGTTAACTAAATTATTACTCCCAAGAATTTCCAACTACGCAGATTAATAGAGGGAAAATGGATGAATGGATGGACCTTTCAAATCCATTTAATGTCTCTGTTTATTGTTAGTTTTAAATAATGTTAGATGACTATCAGCATAATATGCAAAACTGCTCATTCTTCAGCTTCCAATCTGTGATGATGAAGACAGCGCTCGCATGCCCATAATATTATATTTAGATAATAAAAGTTTTGTGGCCAGTCAATAAATAATTATGGTCAGCATTTCCTCAGTAGTAGCCGGTATTTGTAAATGAGTATCCGCTGATTTCAGCTAGTGTAGAATGTATTGTGGTTCTGTGGGTGGGAACATAACATAAAAAGCAGTGTTTGGTAGAAATGTTGTATATTTGATGTTTTCAATAGTTGAGCTGACAAGTCAGTGACGGTCACATTATTATACAATAAAGATCTGAAGCCGGTCTGAAGAGACAAAAAGGATTCAACACTCGGCTTCGTCACACGCACAAACGCATATCGCAAACTATCCGCCGAGATGCGACGCAGTTTCACCTCGGACCGACCACACGGCAGGGAACAAGAGAAACTAGAAGTTCATTCATATAATTTAATTTGCTTAAAATCATCCGCTTTCCCCGAATGAACAAAATACAAAGTGAGACGGGATAAGAATTATAATATACAAATTCATCACCATGGCAAACATCGTACGCCATCGCGATATTCCGAGACAGAGTGAACTAACACGAGGCATTAGGAATACATTTTGTTCATGTTAAAAAAAAATACAACAAATAAATCATGTCGGGACACTCTGTCGAGACTATTTATTACTTTATACAGCGGGTAGATCGTGCCAAATGATTCCAGGTGCATTGTCAGATGCAATACTATCACATTGGGTTACCTAAGTAAACTAGTTGCATTCATAGTACACTCACTATTACAAATTACAAAACAAATCTATGATAAAAAAGCGGGGAAACGATAATGTACTTTACATACTACAGCTTTAATAACACATTCTCGACAAAAGTGACATAACGTGTTATTATTTGTATCTTTGGTGCATTCCTTCTTCGTTTTATTTTTACAAATATAAGTTTCTGCAACGTGGAAGACTCTCCTTAGAATAAGGCAAATAATTTTAATTAAGGAGACCCAAGGTACACACGAGGGAATGTCAAGGTACACGTTTCTGTGTGCTGTTTCTAATACAAACAAAATACCATTACCATCAACGGGCGGCCGAGTACGGTACGACACATAGCCTGCAGATCTTCAATCCACTAAGACAGTGCATGATACTAAATAAATATTATAAATATAAAAGATGGATCAATTTAGAGCCGATGTACATTTTAATTATTTACACTGGACAGGTTACTCCCTGGCCTCGTACGAGATTTGGAATTAACTTTTATTATTCAGACTCGAATGTTTTATATCGGAGGAGTGAGGGAATACCCATCCGTAGGAAATGAAAAATCACACTTTATACAATATATTATCACAATGTTAGGGTTCTCGGTTAGGAGTAGAAGAGTTTCACCAGTCCCGTGTGAGGTTGGCGACACATGGGGCACGACGTGACGGACATGGCGCACTTCATGCACGCCACCACGTGCCCGCACGGCACGAAGCACACATTGTACTCTCCGCTGTAACAAATCTTGCACAGCTTGCTCGAGTCCGCCTTCGCGGAGTCCCTCTGCGGGGGCTCGGCGGGGGGCGCGAAGGCGGCGGGAGCGGGCGACGCGGCGGCGGGCGACGCGGCGGCGGGCGCGGGCTCACCGCGCACGCCGCGGACGAACGCGTCGCTGCGCATGGCGCGCAGGTACGGGCAGCGGTCGAACCACAGCGCGTGCTGCTCCCACGGGTCGTCCTCGTCCTCCCAGTCCTTGAGGCCGCCGCCGCAGTGGTAGCAGATGGTCTGGTCCCCGTTGCCGGTGTAGAAGAACCCGGCGTCGGCGAGCGCGGCGGGCGTCTGGCGCATGCGGGCCGGCCACTGCGCGTACGAGGCGAGGCGCGCCGCCTCCGTCATGTAGGCGGGGTGCGCAGCGCGCGGCGGCGCCAGCGCGCCGCACTCGTCGCGGCCGGCCGGCACGTTGCCCACGGGCTTGCCCAGCAGGAAGGGGCACGCGGGGGACCAGCGGCCGTGGTCGGCCTCCACGTCGTCCCCCTCGCGCCACTGGCTGAGCTCCACGCCGCAGAAGTGGCAGCGCAGTGCGTCGCGCTCGCCCGCGTAGTACAGGCCGCTGCGCGCCGCCGCCTCGGGCGCGAGGAATTTCACGGGCCAGGCGCGCAGCGTCAGCAGGCGCTGATCCTCGCGCCGCATGTCGCCGGCGCCGTCGAGCGCATCGGGCCCCGCG
The DNA here is from genome assembly GCF_059751315.1 of Micrasema longulum. Lineage (NCBI taxonomy): Eukaryota > Metazoa > Arthropoda > Insecta > Trichoptera > Brachycentridae > Micrasema > Micrasema longulum. The sequence goes on from NW_028277933.1 coordinate 495,930, forward strand.
GGGCGCGCGAGGACGGCCAGCGCGACCTTACCCGGGGGGCCGCGCAGGGCGGGCCTCCTCTGCAGCTGGGGGGCGGCCATAGGAATCTCCACTATCGGAGGACGACACTGAGAAAGAGAAAACATCTCATCAACTAAGGCTATTAATGTTGGGTTAAGGTCATTACCGGATCCATTAATCCATCGTAATAAGAGCGGTTTAATTCTGGTGATCCTGAAGGTTTGATAATTGTGAAGTACTTCAGACCGATTATTAAGAACCGACTTACAGTAGTAGGGGAATGATTATTTTTATTTTTAAAAAAGCGCCCTCGAGGTAATTATTTACAAAAATGATACTATATTATAAGTTATCCATAATAATAGTAATTGAGTTTTTCTACTGACATTTCTTGGTAAATACTTTATAGTTTTATTCCACTTTTATTTATAATTATTTGATAAATTTTTTACCAGTGACCGGGTTTCGTCGTGACCGACACCAGTCTGACGATGTTGGTCACGACGAAACCCGGTCACTGGTAAAAAATTTATAAAATAATTATAAATAACAGTGGAATAAAACTATAAAGTATTTTTATTATTATAAATAATAATAATAATGAGACATTCAGATAGATAGATTTAACACAAATAATACCCAAGTAGGATGCGTTGACCAATAGGGGCTTTGGTATGTTTTTTTTTGTTTTAAAAAGCAAAAAATTACAATGGTATTAAAATTTTCTACAAAGGCTAGAAATATGCATAATTTGAATTACCAAGAAACGAGACGTTTTGCACCTTGTGGGACGAATAAACGTGTATGCAATGTTTATTAGGAGTCCAGTCGGTGGTCATAACGTGTGACGTCAAAATGATGTGATGCCAACTGCGAGGTGTTTAGTATGCGCTCATTTTTAAACTCAAAATTTTTAAATAAAAACTTATTTCAAATACATTCGTAGTTTCATCAGTAAAATTCCGCTCTAAATACAGTCGAACTTGGTTATAATGAGAGATCTCGGATGGAACGAGGAAAAATTCATTGACATTTTAGTTTATGACTTTCTCCATACATTTATTCACTTTTATAAAGAGGTACTTCCCGGACATACCGATAGGATTTATATTCAGAATATGTAAACCTTTTAAATCTGTATCATCGATAATTTGTTTATACAATTCATTAGTCCGTAGTAATTTGGAATTTGGATCTGTAGTCTGGTCACCAGATTACATAAATCTGTGCAAAACAAAAATTCTTCATATCCTAATATTTAAATGTAATCCGGGCAGTACCGCAGTACCCTCGGTCTCGTGATCGGCGCCTAGAACATTTTGGCCTAGATAAATTGGAATTTAGGAGACAGATTTTAGACTTGATATATCTTTATTATAATTCATTGTAATGTTGATTCTGCATTTTGTTTAGAGAATGCACCCCCGAATGTCCCCAGTCGGCGATTGAGATCGTACACAACATTTTATCTTCCAACCTTCGATAATAATATGGCGCACTTTAATGCATTACCTCGTATGTTGAGATAATAATGTAGAAAGTAATGCTGATATTGATATCTTTGACGATACATGAAATAATTATAGGAAAACTGTAACGCAATTTATAAAATCAAATAGTCACTTATGTTAGTTAGGTAAAATAATTTGTAATAACCTGTTAGTAATAATTTATTGGAATAACTTTTATAACAATCATAGAATTCAATTAAGCTAGCAAATTAAAAAATATATATATTAAAAAAATAATTTTGCATGCTGTGGTTCACATAATATGTAAAATAACATCAATTATATTATAATTTATTAACAATATCTTAAATAACAATTTGTGATTATTATACCAATGTCGTATGTATTGTTTATTGTTTGTGAACCAAAATAAATAAATAAAATGAAACATAATTTTAAAAATAAGAACTAGAGTAATACAATCTAAATGGGCGGCTAACTTGGGGCCGAAGACGCTGGGCATCGGGATCGGATGACGTTTATGACACTATGTAAGTGTCTGAGTACCTAATTGGTGTTTTCCCCAACAACATTGCAAAATCAGGGGTTTTTAGAAAACCTTTCATATTCTTAAAATGTTTTATGGACAGTGCGTAATAAATAATACCAGCGGGTGATGTCAGACCATTGAATGTAAAAATTACCATTGATTTACAAACATCTCCACTAACAAGAGGAAGGGTCTCTCAATTCATGAAAAAGTGGCAATTATTTGTGAAATTAAATCTTTTAAAAATTAAAATCTTCTTATCCACAGAGTAAATATTGTGGAAAAATAAGAATGTTTATCTATCTGCATTTTAAATTAAGAAAGTAGTATGTTTGCAAACATTTATTAAAATTTTCCTTAATAGTTTTATTTTTTAATTATCTGCATGAACTATACGTATGTATTTGTTTACTTAATGACAATATGCAATGGCGATTGGATTTAAAGAAAAAACCTTTCTCTGGTATAATGTGCCGGTATATAATGCCGGTCCCATCTTTCTCGTAATAACCAAGTTCGACTGCATATTTTTTAAAAATGTTATTCCCGATGTGTAAAAATACCCTATTGTTGATATTTTCAATGCACTTTGCACATGCGATATCATAATAACATATTTAGGATTTTCTGTTAACCTGTTCAGATCTGAATCTACTCCTAAACAAACTAGTCAAACCAAAAACAAACTTTTCCGTGTAATGCTGACTATCAACTGACGCAGAAAAAACCAGTGACATATCAGTAGTTAAAAAATTAACTAGCTACTTTAAAATGTCAGTAGGTACTGGAGAAAATAAATCTTTAAATTGGTGTATATTTAAATGAACATCCAGGATGAAGGGGTTAATTATATATTTAAATAATAACTTCTGTAGTTTAGTAAAAAAATAAATGAAATGGCATTTATACACACGGTTTTCAGGGCCAGACCGCGAAACTTCAGAGAAACATTCCTCATGGTAAGCTTTTAAAAAAATCCTAATAAAAATTTTCCAGTCATTTAAAAAAAAAAGAAATTGTAATCTGAAAATGTGGTAAATCCTTAATTTCTCGGACAAGCAGTCCCTCCACAAACCCCTACCCCTCTCCTACTCGGCCGCATCTGGTGCGTATCGCTTCGTTGGTCAAATACGTTTTTATCGCATTTTTATTGTCGGGGTGGGGTAGGGGTTTACGAAAGGGATGCTAGTCTGAGAAATTAAAGATTTACTCCATTTTGAGATTAATTTTTTTTTTTTCAAATGACTGAAAAAAAAATTATTAGAATTTTTTTAAAGCTTATCACGAGGAGTGTTCCTCCGAAGTTTCGCGGTCTGGCTTTGAAAAACCGTGTATAGTTATCACCCAATTTTTAAAAAAAATAATAAAATGTTAAAAGTGAAAACCTCGGTACTTTCAATTGTATAACACAATCAAATCGGGGTACAAAAACAGTCGGGATTAAGAATTCAAAAGTATACAGCGGTCATTTATAGAATTCTTATAATCACCCGTCTTGCATTTCTGCAATAAATTATACCAGAAGAGGAAAAATAGACCAAATGACATGTAAAATAATAGAAAGGGAAAATTTTGGGCAATGTAGCGGTACCTAAAGTTCACCTCATCTAAAGTTAAAAGTTACGCGTCGAGGAAGTTGTGAGTTTGTCAGCGATTGGCGACAAGCCGACAACATAGTGACCGTCGTTCCATATTACGAACTTTGAGTCTGTTTATCAATTAGGTGCGGTGAAGCGACGGGGGGGGCTTGTGTTTTGATAATAATGGATCAAGTGGTACACATTAAGCGGATTCAGCGAGCACAAGTCACGTGAAAAGCAGATTTCCATAAATAGGAATGCACTCACTTCCCGAGAAGAACTACGCCCGCGGCGCGCTGCGTCATTACGACATTCCTAACCTCCCTCCCCACCCCTCGCGCGGACGAGCGAGCGCGGGCCGAGTTAAGCGACAAGTCTCCATGTGGTGGAATGTCGCGCGGCAAACCGGTTTTACGAGAAATGTGTTACTACTCTTAATCGGTACACACTAACACTACTCGATAGTAGTGCTACGTACGATAAAACTAAAATATGCTGCAAAACGTTTCACACTACTCACCCCTTGACGTTACAATTTTAAAGATCAGTGTTGTATTTATTTGTTTTAGATTATTTGTTCAGCTGTAACATTTTATCTTTTACAATTTATAAAGTCTAGCTATCGACAAACTCTGAAGCCATTTCAAAAGAGATTAAGAAAAAAATAATTCTGAAACTAGAGATACATATTTACTATTATCGTACATGTTACGGATGAACAAAATAGGGGCGCATTTGTTTACAAATGCAGTGCCCTAAGCACCACTGGGTGCGGAAAGGGGATGATGATGATTATTATACACAAATAAGGCTAAAACAAAATAAAAACGTAAAATGTCCATAAAACAAAATCGAAAATGATGACAAATTACTAAATAATTTAATGAATGAGAAAAACCATCATTAAACAGAATAACTCCGGGATGAGCATTTACTGCTTATCAGTGCGGTAATTGAAATTCCTTGTCAACAATTTGTTAATGACGGAATCTATTAAAGAATCTACGAAGCTAAAACTGCATACGTATTACGGGAGAAATGAGGATGCCGGATGCCAGATATCAGAAATCGAACAAACGCTATCCGCAAAATAATACACAAACAAAATGAAAAACAAATGCGACCGCCATTGTGCGAGCACGAAGACTACATTTCGAGAACAGCTGCTACTTTTCACAACAATTTTGAGCACGAACGAGCAGCCTAAATCTAATATGAATATAAAAATATTTCAAACTTACGTATAGTAAAGGTGATGAGTTATAGAGTATTTAAAGTGACTAAAAACATATTATGTACAGTAACTTAAAAAATAAACATAATCCACACGCAGAAATCGCACTAGACGCAAGGGCAACCATAGAGCCACAAACGCAGCAAAAAATACTTCCTTCATACAGCCAGTAGCGACACATAGAGCAGCGAAAACGTTCTATTACCCGTAAGAGGGGCTAATTGTTTCAAATTTCAATCTCGAATGATAAAGAAAAATATAAAATGCTGGAACGGACAATAGATATAAAAAATATACACGTAATTTTTTATTTTAAAAAATTCTCTAATTTTCTAAAAAAAAATACAAAAACATCTTCCCTCTTTTTAACAAATAAATCCTTTCGCGAGGAGAAAGTGAGTTTCTATTTTTAATTTCTGGTAAGAAAATTAGATGTGCTGTATGAGTACTTCGACGTTTAAACATATATTTTTTCAAACTAACAAATTACAACAGAGATGGAGAACATTCTAAAGAGGAAAATATGGAAGTATAGGCATTTATAGGGCTTATGTCTTTTCGCCACTTTACTCACTGGTGTACCATTCAACATTTTGCTTATGTTTTGACCTACATATTTTTTAAATATTCTCCCATCTGTTGGTTTTAGTAAAGTTAAATAGCGAAACCTTTTATTGCGGTCAAGAGATTCATTATATTTTATTATTTCACATACTATTAGGCAATGCCTGAAAACAATTTAGGTCATTTAAACAAACTCAAAATATTGTATGAAAATATAAGACAATCTATCGTAGGTAGCGTATATAACATCACCGCCTAAGTCATTTAGATATGCCATTTGGCAATAAATATATTCAAACATTGCTAGTAAAAACAAAAAAAAAAAACATTACACATTATACAGGGCAAAATCTTTTTTTTTCCTATCTTTATGCATCATATTATCATCGCTTTGATTATTTAAAGATAAGTAATTTTGAAATTACTCCCCCCGTGCCGTCACTAGTTGTCCTGAGTCCCGACTGGTGATTTGTCTTCCTGGAAACTGAAAATTTATCCAACGGTGCAGTTGATCGGTTGATTAGGAAGAACTTGAGACGTAATTCAAAGCGGGTAGTTTATTTTTATAAAAAAAGTATACATTTTTGAGAAACTTTGATATAGCCACATACTCCTATAAAAAATCATTTTTACATCCAATTTCCCATAGCACTGAACTTTATCATTGTAAAGTATAATTTGAATGTTGAACAAATCTGATTGCCAACATTTCACCAAAAACATTTTTATATTTATCTTCTAAAGTGTCTAATAATCTAAACTTGTCTTATGCTGTGATTGATTGCTGTCGACAATATACAATCGACTTTAAATACTTTTTTACAAAGGCTACAGTACAAAGTATCCTGCTTTATGTAATGTATTTATACTCCTTAAGGATGTGTTTATAATATGTATTAGACAACCAACAGCATTTTTATTTATGTCTAAAAGATTTATTTCATATACCATTTTTTTTTCATATGCTATACATACCTAAGTTAAAATATTTTTAGTTGCATTTTTTTAATATCTTCTACACATTGGTATTCGTATGTAAGTATTTTAAAACGGTTATGTACTATGTATATATTTTATTTTATTTATTTAGATGGTAAATTTACAGATTAACTTCAATTTACTTACTATTACAACAATATGATTAATTCATAATTTAACAAAATAGACCTAAATTGAATTTATCCTAAAAACTACATAACAAACAAATTAAGTATCTCTATCCCTAATATGCAAATAAAATTTCGCTCAAAACAGAGATGCTTCTAACTTCCTCGAGACTTTTTGGCAACTCTCCATGGCAATTTTTCTTCAATGTAGGTATAGTTTACACGCTTATTGAGTCAGTATATAAATGAATAAACAAAACAACACAGAGATAGTATTGTTTTGTAGAAGCGTACGAAGTGCTCAGTGCCCCACAAACGATGAGCTTACCTCACTTAGCTTTAATTTCGAGATTACTAAAATAATGCTAAGTAAGGTAAGCACATCATTTGTGGGGCACTGCACTGCGTAAGTAAAGGTTGTTTGAGTTCCGGTCAGTCTCACCTTAGGATGCCTGAAATAACCTTCACGTTTGGTTCCATAACTGTGGAAATCTATATTGTATTGTATACCTTTCATAGTGTACCCAGGATAGTCCATTTTTCAACTTATAAATAAAAGTCAGAGAATTGAACAGAATCCCGTTTAATATTCAGGATATTTGATTTCTCTAACATTTATTTAATCCTGGTATATGGACCAAACCTTAATACCACTCTCCAGTTCCATTGTCCCGTTCTGTGAAACTTGAATTCTTTTTAATTCTGTATCGCTTCCAAAAAATAGGACAGTTGAGCAATAGTTCAAGTGTGGCATTACAACCGATTGGAATACTAATTTACTTAAATCTAAATTGAGTTTTTTTCCAATTCTCTCTAAGAATGCTACATTCATTGCAATATTTTTTGTTATGTTTTTAATACGAAGCCCAAATTTTAGTTTGTACAACTGTTTGTATTACAGGATTACTAGTAGGCAGTAAGGAGGTGGATTTCGCGGTGAAATAAAATATTTGCACATATAAATAAAACTAGACAGTGGCAGTTTTAAAAAATTTATTTAATCTAAAAACGTTGCAATGTACCAATATAAAAAGTACGCACTATTTATTAATACTTTGACATTAAAAATATGTTTTTAAATTCTAAAATAAATGGACATAGATAGGAAATAAGGACTAACCCGATCATCAGAAAATATTTCGCAATCTTTGAAAAGATTTGTAAAAAATATTGATCCCCAGAAAACTTATATATTATGTAATAAAACAAATATACAAGTTCTTATTATTTACCCAAATATATCAATTTTAATGTCATTCTCAAATACCAAAAGCAAGTTTAAATATCTGCAATATTAATATATGAAAGTCCGAATGCCTGTAAATGCCTAGACTTGAACATATTACAACAGACATAAAGAACATTTTACATAAGGAAATATAAAAGTCTAGGCATCCACAGGGCTTATGACCTGTCATTGGCTGGTTTGAGTGGCCACTGTAACATTCACCATTCTGTAATATGTTAATATTAACAGCTCCCTAGGGGTTGAATCCAGTCCTTGTCTACAAAAATTTGGACAAACTCAAAACATTGCCTAGACTTTATATTCCCTTCTCTGTTGCAAAATCAGAGAAATGCGACGCTACCACCGGTACATATAGTAGTTGAAGTAAAAAATAAATTGAATGTATAATTTTTATTAGAAACATTTTGCATCATTACAACAGAAGCAATTTTACCGATGATTGAACTTTTAATTCTATATGGAGGAGAGTAAGTTAAATATACAGTGATTGAAATCTCAAATTGAAATTTTTAAAATACCGTGAGAAATAAATGCAGGAACTTATGTAAAAAAACATGCAAACATGCCTTTCCTGTCATGCTCTGTGCGCCTGTTAGAAATTTTATTAAAAAATCCTTTCATTATCCCAGATAAAATAATCAGCAAACTGAAATCATTCTATCGGCACATGAATTTATTTGTCAGTTCAGGGAAATACTTCGAGCTGGACGCACGCCAGTTTGATTTTATTTTTTTTTTTGAAAAATATAAGGCGGGATAAGGGACTGCGTGGGTACATAAATTACTATAGGGCCTTACGAGGAAAGGCGGTGACAGAGAAATATGACAAATGGGCATTCGAGCAAAGTTCTTCCGTCACTCTCTCGCAGACTGCAGTCGGACTGATGCCTAGCTAAAAATCGAGATTTCGTTGTCCCGTTTTCCGCACCTCAAAACAGAACCAATTTTCTTTTTGGAAAGTGTATTGTAATCAAATTTTCTGTGCCAGTACGTTTTGCTTTTTTCAAAATTATTTGTCATATTTGTACACCCGACGCCCGAAGACGGCAAATAAATATCTTATAATGTGTAAAGAAATCACTGCCCCAGCGTCATCATAATCCGGGGAGAAAATACAGGAATACATTTGTATAAAGAAAAGACAGACCGCATTTCCTCTTAAGAGATACACACCTCAATAATATATACAGAAATTGAGGGGGTAGGATGAAGGAAGAATTGTATGCCCTCTATACATTATTTTTTAACTTTTTTAACCACACCTATTATTTTTTGTTTTAGAATGTTACCATTGGCGGCTGTGTCAACTGCGAATACAGTACACTGAACGCGTAACACTAATCAAACATATTTAAAAAATAATAAGATTTAAATCTACAATTTTAATCTACAATTTTGTCAATAGAAAAGGGAAATATTTGGGATCAAGTATAAAATCAGTTGTAACAAATAATAAAAATACAATCAAATCGATAGTACAGAATTATATTTGACAATTTACAATGTTTTCATTGAGAATAAAACGTTTCATATAAAATTTTAACAATTTACATTTAATGATATTTCACACAAAACATAATTTAATCTAAAGTTAAACAGTACTAAACGTATTATGTACACATTGAAAAAAAATACACGTATACATATATAAAAATAGTGATAATTTCCAATAAAAATGTCAATCACATAAAGCAATATTATTTAAAGTGGAAGTTCAGTATTCGAACCGAATATTTTATTTGTTTGTAGATTCAATCTCGAGACATAAAAAATTCGGCAATTACGATACATTAGAGACATCACAGGGAGAAAGAGAAGTCCGTATACGCTGCAGTCAAGACAGGTATGTGCGAACTATGCCCTTAACCTGAGATCGGCAGAGCGGACACGCGGGCAGGCACGGCGCGCACCGTACGCAGCTCAGCAGGTGGCCGCACGGCAGGAACACCACGCTCACCTGCAACACGCCAGAGGCAAATTCCAGACACTATTCGTGTATTGTGTAAAGAAAAAAACAAAAGATTTGCACACCGCAATTCCTGAGTCTGGGCGGGTTAAGTTACATTAATTACAGTTTTGTGTGTGAAATAGAACCAGAATTCTGGAAGGGTGCTTTCCACTCGATAGTTGCTCTCAGGTAAATATCCTGAATAAGATAATCAAGCGGAGAGAAGTCCGCCTCGTGGCGTAGCGACATGAAATATTGACTGAAAGGCGGTTGTACACCGCAATGTTTTATGTTCCCGCAATGCAGTGCCCTATGCACCACCTGATTCAGACAAGGGGTATGATGATGATATCATCGGGTCAATGCCAAAGTCGTGAATGTGGAAAAACATCATTTTGAGTTATCGAGGTTTAATTATGGACACATGCAACACCGGACATTTCCAACTCCAGGTGCCAGGCCTGCCGACACAGAAACACAACACGTCACCGACAACTGTAGAACTAAATACAGACTCTCTGCCCAGCATTCGTTCCGGTTGAAGCAACGTTGTCCATTACTTATAATGTTTAACGTAAATTAATTTCAATTATCACGGTTCGGTCCAATCAGTATTGTTCGGTATTCATTTTGTTGTACTTTATTTAGTTATAGTCTATTAATTTATTATATAAATAAAAGACGAGTGATACTTTAATCCACAAATTTGGAATATCCAGTGACCGGTTTCATCACTTTCGCAACATCTTCGAGACTGGTATCTTTATTAAGGAGTTCAATGTATTTATACAAAACAGAGGTAAAGATTTATAAATACATTGAGCTAGCTCCTTAAAGATACCAGTCTCGAATGCGATGAAAACGGTCACTGGATATTCCAAATTTGTGGATTAAAGTATTACTCGTCTTTTATTTATATAATAAATTACAATGAACTTCCATTCAGAATTTTCACTTACAAAGTTAAATGTTATAGTGGAAATAAAACTCGAGATAAACATGTAAGTTGGAATCTTTTTATTTAATACACGCAACCTTGTAGTAAATTTTTGGTTTAAGTCCGAATTCTACACATTTATTATTTTACATGATAAACAGATTCACTACAGAAGTTTAGAACTGGTGTCATAAATCTATTTATATTGTTACTTCATATGAAAAAATATTTTAAAAATCTATTAATTAAGATGACTTATTGAAAATTCTAATTACAGTTATGTAAATTTGGCTTTATTTTTATCACATTGTTGATTTTGGCATTGCAAGATTTGTTGGAAATTAATTATTTGTATTTTTTGTGGAGTTTTCATATTTTAATACAAAAATTTTAAAAGTTTTAAAAATAATTTTAATATGATTTTTTTTACTAAAAAAGGAAAGGATAAAGAACTTTAAAAAAAACAAAGTATTATGGATAACATTCAGTCAGAGGCACTGGAATTGCAAATTTACCATTTTAGCGTAGTAAATTAGGCAAACAAGTAAAAATGTATTCAGTGCTGAAGTCTCGAAAGCAATATTAGCTAATTTGGCATTGCATAGATGGGTATTTAGTCAGATTAGTGAAATGGTAGATGGTCAGATCTCAGTCCTGTTGCACAATTTCTAATTTGCTGTTTTCATGGTAAATTTAAATAAAAATTCGGAAAAATGCAGATTTGCGACTTTGGCATTGGCCCGACGATATTTATATATTTTTTTTCAAAAATATTTACATAATAGTCTTAAAATTAAAATCCTGCTGAGTTGTATACATACAACTTGTCAGCAGGTTCTTATAAATTGCTTCGATTATTCATACTTAACCTACATTATTAATAATTTTACTTGAAAAACATTACATATTATACCATATTTTATTACATTATCAAAAATTAAAAACTATCACTAATAAAAAAACTTTTTTTGATTAACCATAATTTGAGCATACGTCTCACTCCTGTATTTAACTAAGTATTTTAATATTGTTTGGTAGCATGTTAAATATTTTAGGTATACTGTATTGCAGTGTCCTTTTGCCATATTTATTGCAATATCTAGGAACAGCTAGCTCCAGTACAGCCATGCTAGTAAACCTGGTGTTGTAATCATGTACCAACTTGTGTTTGGCACATATGGCATCATAACTTGCCAAGAAGTCCAATAACAGTTGCGAAAGTTCAGGCTTCAGAAAAATCCCATTATAAGTATGGGCTCCATGCAGAATTTTTTTTTTTTATCTCAAAAAAAAGAGGGGAAAAAAAGAGAAACACGAGTGCGCTTTTTTTTTTTTTTTTTTTACTTTTAAGCAAAGTACTACGGTTTTAAATTTAAAAAATTTGATTTCGCGCTAAAACGGCAACTTTTGCCGATTTTTGTTGTGTGACGTCATTTATCGCGTGTACGAATCTGTATCTGTCAAAACAGAACTAATTGCTTGCGAGTTGTTGAGTTTAGTCGAGTTGTTTTTATTTTAATTGCCGTGATATTAACATTAAAGCTTATTGTGTTGCAATTATCGAACGATGGCTGGGTACAAATACTGTTCAGTTCCTAGATGTGTTAATACGACACATACAACACCGGGAAAGAAGTTTGTCACTATTCCACGAGATGCTAAACTGAGAAAAAAATGGTTTGTGGCGATGAAGAGACAGTTTGACAAAATCAGCTGTAAATCCGGAATTTACTGTTGCGAGGATCATTTCAACGTAAGTTCAAATTTATATTTTACACATTCTATACTTCTATTTATTGATTGATAATACATTATATGTACATATTAAATATTATTTGTCAAATAAATACAATATATTGTAATAAAAGCATAAACTTATTTTGATGGTTAGCCATTTCGTGATGTAAGTATTCTAATTATGTTAAATGTTATTTTCACAGCTTGAAGAAGATGCTGATAATTTTACCAGATTCAAGCTTATGGGAGGAAGGGTGTCCTTAAAAAAAAATGTTGTTCCACACATTTTCGAGTGTCAAAAGAAAAACATCAAATTTTTACGACAAACGGGACACAGAAGAAGCCATTTAGGAACTCTTGAAAGAACAATGACGTCTGAAGTTCCGGAGGAAGAACAACCCTGTACATCTTCATCTATAAATGTTGCAACGGAGGCAGTTGAACTCGAATTCGCTTCTTCATCCCCCACAGTTGAAAAAGCTAGTAAAATGACTCAAGCAAGTTTAAGGTCAAATAAAGTCATTGTTCGCAGCAAGGGAACATCAACTGACGCCACGTTTCTAACGGTGACAAGAGCTACATCTCCTATTATTTTTCCTACACCTAAAGATCTTACCATAAGCTATGATTCAGTTATGCCAGATAATGATGATGAAATACTAGAATGGAAAAGTACTTCCGATGACCAGGACTTTGTACCTCATGACGATACTTCTGACGATAATGCTGATGCTTTTGAAATTCAAAAATATAATGTTATTTTACGACAGGCTACTGTAATGGGTATTGAAAGAAATTATCGACTTTGTCTTGGCATACCAGATGATATGGCATATATTTTAACACTTCTGTGCAAAAAAGTATGTGACTCGCGCCTGAATATTTTAATAACATTTTAAAAAATCAGATTGGATGAATCAAATGCAATTCTTGGAATGCAATTTGGATTGTCAGAACCAACTGTAAGCAGGATCTTCAGGAAGACGGTAAAGCTAGTAGCGATCTGTCTGCAGGAGCTAATATTTTGGCCAGACCAATATACCGTTCGGCTTCATTTGCCTTTGCCCTTTATTGCAAGATACAGTAAAGTCCAAGCTATCATTGATTGTTTGGAAATACAAATCGATAAGCCTTCAAACCCCATTAGACAAGCCACGACATGGTCAGATTACAAAAAATGCAATACCATCAAATACCTTGTCTCTTGTACACCGTGCGGACACATCAATTTTATTTCAAAAGGATATGGTGGACGAACCAGTGACACAAAGATTTTCGAGGTTTGCAGATTTTTAGATAATTTGAAACCTGGTATGGATGTGATGGCAGACCGAGGTTTTAAAAACATTGCTCATTTACTCGAGTTAAAACAATGCAAGTTAATTCGTCCACCAAGTGTGAGCGCGGACATTCCTCTATCTTGTGACAAGGTCAAGGAGGCTAAAAGGGTGGCTGCGTTACGAATCAACGTTGAACGTGCAATCAGTCGGATAAGGGAATTTAAAATGTTGGCAATGCACGCATGCATCGATATTAATTATGTTGGCCTCTTAGATTATATTATTAATATTGCTTGTGGGTTAATAAACCTTCAGGAGCCACTGGTTAAAATTTAATAACTATGAAAATAACAATAATTACTTAATACTGACTTAAGCATTTTTTTATTTACAATTTTTTCGTTTACATTTAGTACATTTTTTATTACATAATATATTTGTAACTTTACAGCTTTACATGAAAACTAAAAAATCCCACATAGGCACAATAAGTGTAGAGGCACAATAAGTGTAGATGCATAATATGTAAATATATTTAAAAGAAAATAAAACATGAGTAATAATTTTATGTTACATTCAAGTTGTTTTTTTTAATTTTTAATTTGAGTAAGAGTAGAGAATCTGAAAACAAGAAATAGAACAAAAAAATATTAAATGAAAGTTGATAATTAAATTAGGAAAAAATACAAGAGAAAATTAAAAGTTTATCGGGAAAAGAAAACATTGACATTTATATTTTTGACCTAATTTATAAAGGAATCATTAGTAGAAGAGAGGCTTAAATTACCATTTTCTCTTGTGTCTAAAAAGTATGATTTATACAGTTTAAGGGCAAGGACATTTGCACGACTCTGTCCTAGTGTTGATTTACAAAACGGTATCTCCAGCACTTGATTCCTTCTGCATTCTCAGTAATCTTTTTAAAAATCATCAATGACTATGCTAAACCGGTTTCTATTTCTTTATTTTTTTTGGCCATCACTATTTTACAATATAAATGTAAAGATTATTTGAACATTAAAAGTTTTGTTAACCTAATATTACCCTCAACTTGTAAATAAATGCTTAACAAAACAAACAAATGTTTTTTATATCTCAACAGAGTTAAAGAAGCATGGAATGGAGTATTTATAGAAGGAAATGTGTGTTCGTGTGCACTTGACGTATTACAACGTGCAAGTGCTGTAAATAAAAACAATATGGCCATTTGTGTGTACAATATATATATTTTTTATTTATTCATAATTATAATACAGTAATGTATTATATTCCCAGGAGTTACAAACAACTCAATTTGGGACTTGAATAATATATAACATTTTTTTGGATAAAAAATATTTACAACCAAGAAACAAAGCAAGTTTAAACTTATAACTAAATATATCAAAACAAAATCTATCACTAAACATATCAACACATAATTGTAACTAAAATATCAACGTGCAATTATTATACTAAATATATCAACAATTATATTTTTTAAAAATCCAAGTAGAAAAAAAAAACAAAGTACTATACAGAATAAAACAAATAAATAAAAAAAACCCTTTCAAGAATAGAGGAAATGGTGAATCTAAGACTAAAGAGGTAAATTAGGTTCGTTAACAAGGCTACGAAGGTAATGCAACTATCAAAATCAACAATATGTATTTATAAAGTATAAAACAGAATAAGTAAGTAATAAAAAAACATGAATTTATTTGAGTTTATTATAAATTGCTAAATTCCAAAACACTGTACACTTTTCAATTAAATCTAAGCAATACTCCTTATTTATATTTATAAACAAATGTGTAACATTCTTAGATTCCTCGAAATCAGGATGTGCTACACAGTACAGAGCTTTTATTTTGTTAGAAAAAAACATTTCTAGCTGGACCTGAGCCATATACTTTTCAGAGGGATTTCCGTCTGTAAAATATGTTTGAAAAGTGGCATCAGATACAGGGCATTTCACCTCAACAATATACTCTTCGTACAGCGCATCTGGAGATGCTCCAAATATGGGGTATTCAGGAGACAAAAAAATGCCACACTTTCTAAACTTTACATTTAGTTTTCTTTGCATTTCTTTTAAAACTAAGGACTCTAAGGACCTGCCGCGTAATAACGCCGCAGTTGCTTTCAACTTGGCTCCCAACAATTTCTCACAGAGAGAACCATCACTTGTCTGGCACCTTGACACAGCATAAGCGTTGGAAGCAGTGATTCGAGCAAAACGCAGTCTATGCCACAAAGGTATATCGTTTTGCTCAACAGTTAAGCGTTCAGCAGCTCTGCAGATAGGCATCTTCATTTGACCCTGACAATATTTTAAAAAATCTTTTGGGAGAAAATTACTTTGTTCTTTTTGAAATTGACACATTAAAACATGCAAAGATAACCTATCTACATCAGTATGTTGGGTAAAAAGACGCATTCGTCTTGAAGTACCATCACCCAACTGGTTGCTGGCATCGACTACAGCTGCCAAAAACGAGCCATCTCCTGATGGCAAATCCTCGTGGTTTCCAAATTCCTTGGCCATAACGAAAGGAATCGTGGTGCCGATACCTGCCATTATCGGACGCTTCCAATAACAGGCTACTGAAGTAGGGCTGGGCTCAATGCTGCGTCGATATAGCCAATATATAAATGCTACTGAGTGTTTGCATCCTCCTGTAATATAAATGTTATTTTACAGTTATTTATAAACATGACATCGTCCTATCTAGCACTTGCTCAATACACACTAATAATTTGACAGATTAAAAAAATATGTGCGACGCGATTAATTTAACAATAAAATTTTTCTTCCTTCTGCAAATTTATACAAAAAGAACATGCAATGCAGTACGTTTTTTTCTTTTTTTTAAATAAATAAGACGCTTCCGATGTCAACTATTCATCGACAATAATGCGTCTACTACCATGCTTACCTTGAGAAGCCGCACAGTCTTCACATTGGCACGATATTATTTTATTATTTGTCTCATCAATGACGCTGATAACTGAGTATGCCTTCTTCCGAATTTTATGCTCTGGTGTAACCCGGCATTTTACAGTGCACACATTTTTATTTCTTTTGATCTGGACATATCCAATAGCGTTGTCCGCATATTCAGCTCTCGAAGACCTGCAAATAAATAGTGTATTTACAATTTTGTCCCTTCTGTGCTTGGTTACAGTTTTTAAGACAATAATTAATCAGACATAAAACAGTCAGTATTTTAATTCTAAAGTGTTTATTAAGAACTAATTAAGTCCATTAAAATACTCATGACAGAACAAAGGAGGTTATGTATGGAAAAAATAGTATCCAAGTATATTTACACCATTTCTGGCGATAAGTTGTATCACTGCTGAATATAAAATACGTCTTTAACATATTAAAAACTCAATATCAAAGAAAGGTGACAGTTTTAAGTAATATATTATAGTTAAACATTTTTGAAACTCACCTGTCAACTTTCACTCCCCTCATTTCGGCGCTGCAAAAGTTTGTATTTTCGGAAAAAAACAACATTAACATGGATTCATTTACATGAGGAATGTTATCCGATTGTCCTTTAATAAAATTATCTTCCGTCATTTCGTTAAAATTGCGAATAAAGCGTTAAACAAACCGTCGCCACCAAAAACACCAGCGGAAATGAATGACAGCGTTGTCGAACAAGATAAATGACGTCACAAACACGACAACCAATCACGATGCGTTCGAAATCCATTCGCCAGAAATCAATATTTAAAACGAAAATTTTAATTAAAAACGGCTAAAAAATAAAATTAGACTTGAAAATAAATAAATAGTTTTTAATTTTCTTCCAGGATCATCAATTACTTTCATCTTTTCTAACATATGCATGGAGCCCATTGCGATCTCACTGGAAATTTAACCCAGTACCCTCCCTGTGCGTGGGGCGAGAATCTATATTATTCACAATGGTTTCTCGCAATGCCGGCTGAATAATTAACGTAATTACATCACGGCTAACTCTCTAAGGAAACGCTCCATCCGTGTTAGAAGATGTGTTTTATTGCATTGTTATAGATGGGGATCGATGCTATACAAGCTTCGCGGGACAAAGTGCGTAAAGTGCGTCGTACCTCGGCGTCCATGCACACCTTGCAGAGGCGCGCCTCCTTCAGTCTCCGGTTCTCCTCCTCCAGGGACACAGGGGCCTCCTCTGCCCCTCCGTCTTCTCTCGCATTATCATTACTGGGCCTACAAAAAAATTTCTGAGTTGAATCAAGTGGAAATCAGTAAAATCAATAATTTGATATACGGTAATCTACGTATGACGGTACTTTTGAGATTTGCAGGCTCATAAAGTTCTGTAAATATTGACAGATGAGTGAAGGGAATAATGCCGTACTTCATTGTTGTAGATGCAGCAATAATGACAATTATTTATTCATTTCGTTTACGAACAACAACAACCTAAGCGCAGTTTTTTAATGTTTTTTATAAAAGGAATAACCCGCTAAACCTCAATTTTCGAGGCTCATCAGCGGGTAGGAAAGAGAGGATACGGGGATGGTTATGAAAAATACATCAAAACACCCAGAGTCCAAATGGAAAAACAAACTATCTTTCTTTCTTGTGACTGGCGGCAATCGAACCCGCGACGCGAGTTTCATAGTTAGCGGACTGATTGAGTCAATCTTAATTAATAACATTTCTATAACAGATTCACTACATATTACTATTATAATAATTGTAGATATGTACCGTTACTAATAAATAAACTACTTCTAAATATCATAAATACCGTAAGGGGTGAATAGAACGGGCGGGGTTAGTAGAAAACAAACATTTGTACGACTGAGTGCTAGGCTCCCAATAAAGATAAATTATTCGCTTTCGAGCCTGGCCTCAGTAATACCGGGGCAAATATAGACTGAGAAAACTCATTTCTACTTGAAAATAATATGAATATGTGTATGTATAAAACCCTAAAAAGGGCCACTGTATTATGTTTGTCATGTTGCGCGCGTCGCGGCTACCGGAGAAATAGCCTATACGGGCATTATGCGCCTGTATTTACGTGGCCGGCAGTAAGCTACCCCCACCACTCCGACGTAGGACGGTAGGACGACTGGCTTGCGGAGCTTGACGCGCACCGCTCTATAAGGCGTGTATTTTGCCACTATTGTCTTATTAGACAGTTGAGTTCCTAACTCGGAACAGTTAACACGTGTTTTATTCAGTTCTCCTTCCTGTTCGCCTTTTGCACTTCGCTCCGCCCCGCCAGCTGACTGCCTTCGCTTCTCTACGCCACTCGGGCCGGGTGGAAAGTCCTTTTCAGGGCTATTGAGATTGACTTGCGGTCGGCGCAGTCGCGCCCCTACCTTCCGACTTTGTCTTTGACTCTGTCTGGGAAGGTGGCTTCTCGTTTACGCCGGGAAGCCCGACTGCGGCAGACGCGGGTGACTAACCAGCACACATAGTTATTTATTTATATTTTTTATTTACCGCAACATTTTGGTTACTTAGAACAGGAACCGCCCATATAGGAAGTAGAAATATTTTGCTATATCACACCATTTGGTCTGTTCGAAATAATAGCAGTTTACTCACTGCGGAGCGGGGACCACTGCAGTAGGGCTGCCATCGGCGGGTTGTTCGTTGAGAGCCGCATCAATCAGCGCTTCCGTGCTCTGGAAAGTGTTACCTGAAATATCACCACGATTCATTATCATTTTGTTTAACATTATAATAATAAAACTGAAGAGGGATGGCTGAACTACGTATAACATAACTAACTAACTAACACTAAACAGGTACATTTGAAACACATCTGACATTACTATGTACGGAGGACCATAATTGGCATGACCGTAACGTATTCTGAATCTTCTCTATCTCCTAGAGTGGTTAATTTGGGAATTTTTGTTTTTTGCATGCACCAAAACTTTTCTTCATTTATGCCCACACTGATTACTAAACGTCAAAAAAATACGAATGTGTGAAACTAAATATGAAAATTCTCATTTAGACCATTATTGCGACCTTAAGCATTACCCAAAACACTTAATTAGGTTGAATTGACCAAATCGTATTTGTTTTTTTACGTTTTTTAAACAGTTTTATACATCATTTGATGTTTAATCATCAGTGTGGCCATTTTATGAAGTAAAGTGTCGTTGCATTAAAAAATTAAAAATCCCCAAATTAACCACTCTCTAGCGGGTAGTGAAGATTCAGAACAGCACCACAGGAGTAGCCACGATGAAGGTTTATCTAATCGGGACCATAAGCGCGTTTGTTCTCTTAGCTATTGTAATGATATGACCGCACCATTTCAAATCCATTGTAATTGTTACGGACGTTGACTGTGGAAAGCGGTCCTTCTCGGGACCGCCGCCATGCCAGAATATGTAAATAAAATTAAGGACCTCGGTATGTGTTAGAAATGTGCAGATCCCTCGATAAAGATTAGTATAAGATACATACGGGGATGGCCTTTTCTTAAATAATAATTTTGATTTTACAATTTTTTTGCAACGATTGCTCTGGTAAGATTTGAAATGTTTCTATAAAGTTACCACACTGCCTCTGCTCTTCCAGTCAACTAAAACAGAGCTCCTTTAAGCGGTCGTAATATCCATGTTTTATTCTTCAGAGAAACTCATAAATCAGGAAACCATTTAAGTTTCCCTTATCTGCACTTTCTCTAACAACTCCGTCTTATTTAAAATAGAGATAAAGGCTGGTATTCTAAATCTAGTTGGGCGCGGAAAGATCGCTCTTTTAGCGTGTATTTAGTATGTAAATACGTAAAAAATGCGTTTTTCTACGAGCGCTTTTGCGTTCAGAATACCACCCCAGGGTCGGTAGGCATTCTCCGGGAGTGGACGGACATAGGTTTTATAAATTTTGAGGATCGAGTCATGGGTAGTGAGGGAGAAGGTTTTCCTTATTACCAGTATCCTGTAAGCGCTTGCGAATAGCGGCGCGGACGGCGTCAGGCAGCAGCCCGCAGGCGAGGGCGGCGGTGGCTAGCGCGCCCTCCATGCAGCGCTCCACGGCGGCCTCGCTGGGCGCGGCGCGGCGGTGCTGCTCGGCGAACGACTTCCCCCGCGCCCGCTGAAGGAAGCCGCAGTCCGCAGACCACTTGGCGTGCTCCACCCAAGCGTCGTCCTCGGCCTGCCAGCGGCACAGCTCGATCCCGCACTGGAAGCAGCGCACCTGCAACCGCAGCCGGTTTATTCCGTTTGCATAACTACGATCTTCCTCCTTTCGAGGCGGGATCGGAGCACTATAGCCGCGGCCCCGTGTCCCTTCACTGTCATGCGGGGAAGCTAGAATAAGGCAAATGTACTGACCGCGCGTGCACGGTGACAACACCGCACTGAGGGGTACAATGAAAGCTTTTAAAGTTCGTTTTGTTATTTTCGAGGTATGATTGTAAAGAAATATTATACCAGTCTTTGAAAACAGGGGTGAGCGCTTTCATTGTAACTCGACATTCAAATTTCAGAATTTTCCCAAATAAATGTAAAGTACGCCATGCAAAAAACAATTTGCCAGAAAATGACAGGTTTATAATAACTTTATTTATTAAATCATACAATTTATTTATTTTTGTTATCCCAGGAGTTTTTTTCTATTTTTTAAAATTTTATTTATTTTTTTACAATAAACACAATAATAAAACAGAGTATTATAAAAATAAAGCATAATTACATATCAATGAAATACATATTTATAGAAAAATAGTAAACAAAAAATCCCACAAAGGCATGGCCTGTTCGTGGGTATACAAGAAAATGCTAATGAAGTTTTGCTCCTGTAATAAATAATGGACCGTTATTTAGTTATATTTTTGTATAACATAAGAAAGAATAAATAAAATATTATTAATATATAGTTACAACAAACTCATTTAGGGACAGAATAATATTGACATAAAGGTATGGTAATAATAATAATATAGTTACAAGTAATAATATGTACATAAAACTGAAATAATGTTTTAAGTATGTTGAATGTTTTCCCTGTCTGTTGCAATAAATTTATCATTATTATTAGGAATGAAATTTTCAAACTTATAATATTAGAAATCAAACACTGATTTGAGTCTACTGAACACTTTATTTTATTTTTACAAATATAAAAACAAAAACTTCGTGACAATTGTTTCGCCTTGTTAGGGCATGTCATTCGTTTGAAAATGCCCTAACAAGGCGAAACAATTGTCACAAAGTTTTTGTTTTTATATTTGTAAAAATAAAATAAAGTGTTTAGTGGACTCAAATCAGTGTTTGATTTCTAATATTGTAAGTTTAAATATGGAGTTCTACAAAATAAACGCCAAATCAATCAATAAATCAATTTTTTCTTGCATAGGCTTAAAAGATCTTTATTTTTTTGTTCAGTTATTCCTGGTAGCTTATTGTAAGTATTCTGAAAATTTTTAGAATATAAATTAACCTGTTGGCCCCTCATGCGATGTCAATATTAATTTATTTATAGGAAGGATCATCAAAATAGGTTTTGATAAAAAAAACTTTGTTTAGATTCTATTTTGAAATGCATAATTTTGATTGCTTGCCATTTCACTTTGTTTCCATCAGTTGTAGTACACAGTAGTAACAGAGAGCTGTTTTTGTTTTAGATCAAACACGTCATTTGTTGCCATTTTTTTAACTTTAAAGGGGTTTCTATTTTTTTTGGCCGTGGCTATAATGGGTACCCATTGAGCTGGTATAAAAACTGGCGCATTTTTGGACATTTTTTATTTTTCGATGAGTGAGTGCATTGCATCTCCTTCATTTTGGGTGTGACCCGTGATCAAATATTGTTGTGTTGTGGAGTTAATACTTTCTGTTGCTAATATGTACAAATACAAAGCAACAACGTATTTATTTTTATTTTGGCGGGCACAGTTATCTGACCAAAAAACCACAACATTCTTGTGGCGACATTCATTTTTCAGGTAATGATACAGACAGTGGATGTTTAAACAAAGGCAGAATGGTGAATGTTAGAATGCGTCAAGTAGCCATTTAAACAAGCCAATGACAAGTCATGAGCCCTGTAACTGCCTAGACTTCCATGTATATTAAGATTTCGGTTTCTACGAAAGCATTATATAAATACAGGAGAATGCATCTGTCTTACCTGGTCGTTGAGGCCGACATAGGAGAAGCCGGCAGCGGCGAGCGCGGAGGGCTGCAGCGGGCAGCGGGCCCCCCAGTCCCCCGGGAAGGAGCTCACGCGAGCCTCCAGGGCCTGTAGTTCTCCCGCACCCGCCTCCACTATCCCCGGCTCGCTTCCCACACTCAGACTACTGTTACGAGTAGTCTCTGAGTTAGATAAACTAAAAACCGTGTTAAAACAATAAAGAGAAAGTAATTAAAATAAGATTAACACTTAAAATTAATTACGGAGCTTGATAGGTACTACAATACGTATGTATATTTTTTATTTATCAATATTTATTTTTTACCTTTGTTGGTATAATACAATGATATATTACAAAAAACATAAACCTATCACAGCACCGATTACGTACACAACACAATATATAATACAATTTCTAAACACGACAACAAAATGTAACTTGAATATCCAACCATATAACGCACAATGTTAATTGTAAGTAAAACAAAAAGTTTTCAGAGAATTATCTTAATTTTTTTTTATTATGATACAATTATGTGTGAAACAAAATATCGGCCAAATGCTCACCACGTCTTTGGTGGCACACCTCTATCTGTTGGTCCATATTTTCAATGACGCTGAGGCATAATTGAGGTTCAATGTCGTTCAATGTGCCGATTTATCTCATCCTTTAGCTCTTGAATTGTTTTTGGCTTATTGATGCAATTGATGCAATATTGATGTTTTTTTTTTTAAATATCCCCAAAGAAAGAAGTCCAATGGTGTCAAATCACATGATCGTGGCGACCCCTCATAAACCGCACCAAAAAGTCACTCCACAGGGGATCCAGCGCCCTTGATGTGATTTTCACAAAAACGGTGCTATGTAAATTATCCAAATATAAATAAATAAATCGGCTTTTTAACAATAAAAAACCAGTGTACGTCAATAAGCCAAAAACAATTCAAGAGCTTAAGGATGAGATAAATCGGCACATTAACGACATTGAACCTCAATTATTATGCCTCGGCGTCATTGAAAATATGGACCATCGGATAGACGTATGCCACCGAAGCCGTGGCGAGCATTTGGCCGATATTTTGTTTCACACATAATTGTGAGCTCTTATCGGGAGACAGTTGGTATTATTCCTAGGGCATTCAATATTGAATGCCCTAATGAATACATTGCAACAATACCAACATATCAATGATTTATGATTTTTGCTATTTCGAATATACCGCGTCATCTTTATTTTTATTATTTTTCTACCTAAGTATGTAAAGTATGAAAATTACAAAGTTATTATATAGAATATTTATAAAACAACTGTGTAATATGTATAGATATATTGTTATTATATTATTTCATAATTTTGTAATAGAACACTATGTTAATTGTATTTATAATTATGTTTATAAAAGGCATTTGTGCCGTGTATACACTAATAAATAAATAATAAATAGATCTTTCCATCCTAAAAAAATTAAGATAATTCTCTGAAATTTTTTTGTTTTATTTACAATTAACATCGTGCGATATGGTCGGACCACATGACTCTATTTGTGTTGGTATCTCCATTGTTTTGAATAAGGAGTGTGGCTTATGGAGTGATGTGTGTAAAATATGGTGTTTGTTTTATACATATGTTAGGTTTAGTAATTTTGTTCATTGTTTTTAACTGTTCCCTTCCCTTCCATTTTCTATCTATGCATCCCCGTCTTAACCCGCCTTATTTACAACAAGTATATTTCTGTTTTTTCCCCCTTTTTTTATGTAATGGATATGTATATGAATTATATTTCTATACTTTGTACAATTTGTGAAAACCTATTATTTGTTCCGAGTCCGTGCAATATTTCTGAATGTAAATTACAAATTCATAGAACTGTTGATTTCTCAAATAAAATTTAATAAAACCTCTCGCTCATTCTTTTAATCAAGCATTCTGGCAAGTAAACAAAATGACCTATTGGGAGAGCAGTTATATTTCATAGCGATATAATGCATTTAAGTTATCGCACATAGTTATTATTGTTTAATAAGTAGGGACAAATTTTAAAAAATACATTATTAATATTGAATGAATGATGAAATATTGTAAAAATCTCCCATAGGTCATAAATTGTCTTTGTCCGCTTCCTCCTCTCCGTTCGTCTCTATCCCTACATAAATATCCATTTTATAGTGAGAAGAGAGTTAGAAGATTTTTTAACATAATTATGTATCCCCGTACTGTGGGCCGACTGTTTGTGACACCTGATTTTTATCATTCAAATAATTTCTATCAAACTTATATGTTATTCTTATTTATATATTATGAAGGTGCATATAATATGTATTTGTATGTTCGTTTTGAACTAACGTATGCGTATTGTCATACCTACCTTGTTTTATTGTCGACATTAAATCTTATTCACTGCATTTTGTGGTTACCTACCGTATTGTGTGGGACTCGTGGCACATTATTCATTCAGTGTGTATCAATTCAATTTTAAAATAAATCGTTTTTTTTTCAGAATAAGGTTTTGAAATTAACCAAACTTTTAAAAATACAATAATTATAACATTACTTGACTAATATAGACTGCTAACGCTGAATGTGGATAAAACAAAATATCTTACATTTAGTATAAGAGATGGGTCACCACCTGAAGCCAGTTTAAAGCTTCACATAAACTCTAGAAATTCGTGCCAATTATTGAAACCAGTTGATAATATAAAATATCTAGGCATTGTAATTGACAGAAATTTGCGATGGGAGACACAGGTTCAGTCCCTGGTATCTAGATTAAGAAAACTGTGTCATGTCTTTAGCTCACTCAGAAACATCCAGGACGTTAGCACTCTTAAAAATGTCTACTTTGCGCTTTTTCAATCGGTGGCTGTTTATGGCATAATTGGCTGGGGAGGTTGCTCGACAGTTGTCATGAACCCCCTAATCAAGACGCAAAAACTTATTCTTAGAGTTATGTTTCGGTGCCCTCCGACCTACCCATCTGAACCAATATTTCAATTGTTAAAAGTTCTTGATATTCGTCAAATCTATATCAAAAATGTATTGACAGTTTTCTGGTCAGGCGACTACGGAAGGAGGTCCCAACAGAATGCCCGTACGAGGTTTTCGCGTAACCTAAACTACTTAATACCGAGAACGCGTACGATGTTTGCTCGGAGACACTTTTCATATATAGCTCCAAGAGTGTTCAACGTCTTGGATGAACATATTAAGTTCTCCAAAACAACGTCTATATTTAAGATGAAGATCCATAACTGGATTGTATCGAGGGGTAGAGACCACTGTATGAGATTGCTTCGGGAATAAATGCATAACATCGCTGCTGTTTTCATTATTATCCATATACGTATATCGTGTATGTGTATGTCATCACTGTCATACGTATTATTATATAACTTTTGATTCCATTTTCGACATGTATTATAAATTTTTATTATTTTTCTATTATTATTTTGTATATTTTGTATATTGTTTTGATTATTTTACATATTTTTTTTGATTACCTGTATATTGTTTTAATATGTCAATAAATATTTTTGATTTATATATCGAAGAGTCCCGACTTAACACGGAATTTTCTAACAAGTCGGGACATAAAAAACATATAATTGTGTCTATGTAAAATTGTGTATTTTGTGCATTTAATAAAAAAAATATATACATATATTTTCAAAAAGGTTTCGAAAGTAGGTATAAACAATTTTTTTAAATAATCAAACTTCGTACCGAGCTCTTTCCTGTACCCTTTTCAATATAAATACAAGTCATATTTTTTTATACTTACACACCCCCTCTCTCATTTATTCACACATACACACACACCCATGTTCGCAGGGCAAGTATTGTGGGCATCTGTACTAAAACCTAAGTTGTGCGGTCCTACCTTTATAACTGACTTAGAGGAGTGTAAATTCATCGGCAACGTAGTCCTATCTCTTTCTTGCATACGATTCTATACGGAATATTTAAACACTCACTGGAGACAGAAATAGAGGGGGTTAAAGTTTTTGACAAAAATAAGTCTCGTGCGGACTGCCGCACTCTCGAGGAATTATAAGTCAAATTTACACACCGTCCGTATTTTACTAAAAATTAGTATGCATTTACACAACGTCTCCATTTTATCTATAATTTTGCTTTAAAATTTACACTCTCGATAATAAATTGCAACGCCGCATTTTTCTTATAGAGTAAAATTTTAGAAGTCATTTAGTGTTGACCCTTAATCGTGATGGGACGTTTGTTGTGTCTTTTTTATAAGTTTTACATTGCTCGTGACGGTTATTTTTTCATACGTTAAAATATTGTGCGTGCGTTAATTTAAAAAAATATGTTTTGCATTTCAGTTTGATAATTCTAGATCCAATAGAATAAAGAGAAAAAAAATCTGGTTTTGCAATCGAGCGTTATCTCCAGGAGGCATAAGTGATTTCTTAAAAAATATTACAGATAAAAATAGCAATGAAACTATGGTAAGTTTTATATTTATTTTGTTTACTGTAGTTTCTAAATAAAAGCAATTAAAAATGTTGAATTCGTTAGTTTCTCAATAATAATAAATTATTTTAAAATATTTTATTTATTATTTTAAAATAATTTTTCAGAAAGAAAATGTAAATCCAAATCAAAGTGAGATTAAGACCGGTTACGATGTGGATAATTTAGGATACAGTTCTGAAGAACCATTTGAAGACAGCGGTTCAGAGTTCGTTCCTGATACAGAAGATGACGAAAATGATGAAGAAATTATAAATACAGTAAAGAAAAAAACAAAACCCATTTCGTCTAAAATTAGCTCAGTAAACACAAATTTAGAAGATGAAACTAGCTCCGTGAGTAGAGAACTGTAAGTTTCTTACAACTTCATTTAACATTTGTATATATAAAAATGAATATTTTTTATCTTTATCTTTGTTAGTCCATTGTACGTTGCTATGCCGTTCATCAGATTGAGATACAACTTTGGCGAGTTGCGAGTTGTGAGTTGTAAGTTGCGAGCACGCAGAAGGTTTGTGTGACATACTTCTGGTTTTCCAAACCATCCGTAAGTAGCCGTATTCCCGGTCAGTTTTGATTTTCTAATGGGAAGGGGGCAATGGGGGTCATTTGGAGTGTCATTCAAAAGGTATTTTTAACTTCTTCATACAAGATGGCATCATATTATGTTCCCTCCTGCAATTTTTTTTAAACTAGAATATTCCATTTTCGTTCTTCTTATAGCGTAAACAATTGGTCTAATTCTTTGTTAATCTACATGTTTTTTTGGTAGTACTCACACACCTGATTTTCAGAATACTTTTAAAAAACTACAAGCCGACAGTTTTTGTTAGTTGATAAAAATCTGATTCTTCTGGTAAAGACAAAAAATGTAGATATTAAAAAAAAGGTTTATGTTGCTATTTAAATAGTTAACTTTGGAGTGTGTAAGGAATTAACTGATGGGGTGTAAAATAAAAATGTTTATTTTTTCAGGGAAATTTAAAGTCCATTTTCATTTAATGATCAAGAGTTAATGCGGAGGTGTTTATCTTCGGACGTTATCCTCAGCGACAAAGATAACAAAGGCAAAAATAATGTTAATAATAATGTGGGGGATGTTATATTTTTGGCAACAAAAAGTAAAAGAATAAGAACCTATGATAAAAAGCATGCATGCATGTATTGCAGTTTACTGGTGTCGAAATTGGCTCGTCACTCACCTCGGCCAAACATGGTAACCAAAAAGAAGTCGCTATATTCCTGGCAAAGTCGCTTAAATCGAAGGAAAGAGTTGATTGAAGATATTCGACAGAAGGGAAATTACCTTCACAATTCTAAAGCAATTGTATCTGGAAAGGGAATAGTCATCCCAAAGAGACGACCAAATACTTATATTACTCCTTGCGGTTACTGTCATAAATTATTTGACAAAAAATATTTTTATGTGCATACGAAACTATGCACAATAAAACACAATGTAAAAAGGGCAATTATTCGGGAAAAATGACTCTGCCAGTAGTAGATGCTTGCAAAGGTTTACAGGACCAAGTCCTGTCCAAAATGAGGCAGGATGACATGTATCACATTTTACGTAAGGATGGACTGATTTTGAGAGTTGGATCGGAATTGTATAACAGATTAGGCAACCTCAATCATTTACATGTTTATATTGCCTAAAGAATGCGGCAATTAGCAAGATATTTGAGGGAAATGAAGAAGATAAATAAGGAAATTTCTAGTTTGTCGGATACAATATATCCAAAATTTTATAACGGTTTCGTAAAAGCAATAAAAGTAATGGGAAAATACGATGAAAAAGAAGGAACATATGGAAATCCTTCTTTGCCTCTGAAGCTACGTCCATCTATTCAACAATGTACTGGTATATATAAATTAGATTTAATTATTAAAGGACAAACAAGGAAAAGCTGGATGATTTCGTTACTCTAATAGAAATGAAATACAGAAACCAAGTTTCGAGCCAAGCATTGACTACAACTTACAAAAATAAATGGAACAAGCCCGAGATTATACCATTGACATCGGATATATTCATACTAACTTATTATTTAAAGGAAAAAGCAATTACATATCAATCTCAGCTTGAACAGAATATTGATAATGTAACATGGGTTAAACTATGTGAAGTCACATTAATACAAACGCTATTATTTAATAGGTGTCGATCCGGCGAAGTTGAGCGTATGGATTTGGGCACTTACAAAAAACTAGAGAATAGTGTGATGAACGAAGAGATTAAAAACAGTTTAACTGACATAGAGATACAAATAGGGAAAAATCTGACAAGAATAGAAGTCAGAGGAAAAAGAGGGCGAAAAGTGCCAATCTTACTCCCAAATGATTTGAAATATCAAATAGACTTACTTATTAAAACGCGTAAAACAGTTGGAATACTAGATGAAAATCCTTATATATTTGCAAATATCAACTCAAGTAACTATGTTCGTGCGAGTGATAAGCTTCGTGAAATATCCGAAAAAAGTGGTGTTAAAGATCCTCACAGCATCACATCTACAAAACTACGTAAACATGTTGCGACTGCGGTCCAATTATTAAATTTAAAAGATAACGAGATGGACTCCCTCGCAACGTATATGGGGCACGATATAAGGGTCCATAGGGAATATTATAGACTGCCGGATAGTGTGACTCAGCTAACCAAAGTTAGTAAATTGTTGCTTGCAATGGATGCGGGCAAGCTAGCAGGAAATAAAAATTAAAATTTTGAAAACATGGAATTTGACAGAAATGTTGGAGAATTGGTGGAACTTGAGGGAGCAGAGGGCACAGAGAGAATAGAAGAAATTTCACATTTGGATGAATAACCTCGAAGATCATGAAAAAACAATCGGAAATAATAACAAACAAAAGCGTAATACCAAATTTCAATGAAGATGACAATTCAGCAGAATTTTTTTTTTAAACAGGTAAAAAAATACAATTGATGCTGATTGAAAAATGCAATTTAAACGAGTTGCTTGGACGGTTCAAGAAAAAGACGCGATGAATAGACAATTGGCAGTTTTTCAAGATTTTGAGAACCTAATGCCTCGTAAAGTAGGAAAGCGCGGTTAAGGCTCTCAGGAGGCATCCGCAGTACACGGCTGAGCCAACAGTATAGCCTTCGCTCGATGACTGTTGTCACCGGAGTTTGCTACATTTTTTCTATTATTACTTCATTTCACACTAAGTCAAACCACCGCACACCCGAGATTCTTCCAAGACACCTATTCTCAAAACTCAGTATTTTGCTGTTTCGGGCCCTAGTGAGGTGCGACAATTCACATCCGTAGAGGAGAATAGGTGTTACGCATGCGTTATATAGGCGGCATTTGGTATTCACCGAGTAAATATCTATATATAATAGATATTGGATAATCTTTATTTAGGACTCCTTACAGGCCGTTTAAGTTATTATTTAGCCAATAAAACAAAATTTTATTAAGTATTAATCGATCATTACTATTTGAGCTGTGTTATCCTGATATTAATTTTCACAAACTACAAGGCGCAGACAGCGACTCGCTTACACTTACGCTTAGAGCATTAATATTATGAATACGGAATGATAGTTGGACACAGATTAAAAGCCCCGCCCCACACGCTTACCCGGTTCCGTTTTAGAGGTCTTCATTCTTCTATATTCATTGTATACAAAAGATTTGCGCTAGATCTTATTTTCCCAATTCTGACGGCGATAGGCGATAGGGTATGCTAGTATTAACTCGTTAGTAAACGGGGAGAAACAAGTACGATCGGAAAACCCGGAACCGTCGCCACAGTTCGTACGAAGTAAACTTTGTACATTATTTTGCCAGTTTAAAACACACTCCGGTTCAGACATCTATTAAAAACTACCATAGCTTATAAATCCATTCTATTCCCAGAATCACTATTCGAGACGAGAACCTAGCCTGCGTGACCGAGCAGTCGGACACGCAGCGGAGGGTACGCACCTCAGGCGCTGGCTCGCGTAGGAGCAGTGGGGGAAGTGGCGCACGTGCTCCGCCAGGGGGATGTCTCCACGCCGCCAGTCCTGCAGCTCCCCCTCGCACCACGCGCATCGCACGCGGTCACCGCCCGCGGCCCCCCCGGCGCCCGCGCCGCGCACGTAGTAGAACCCCGCCAGCGCCAGCGACTCGGCCGAGATGAAGCTCACCTGTCGCGAGAGAGCCGGTTACAGTCAGCGCTAGGGCCGTGAGGAACCAGCGACGGAAGAAGGGTTCTCACCGGCCAGCTGCTGAAGGACATGATCCGCAGGGCGTCCGCCTTGTAGACGGAGTCCGCGTCCGGCGGCGGCGAGGGCGGGGAGGGCGCGCGCCCGTCCGCGGGCACGTCGCCCGCCGCGCGCGGGTCCAGTACGAAGGGACAGCGCGGTTGCAGGCGGCGGTGGCGCGCCGCGGCCCGCTCCCCGCCGGCCCAGTCGCGCACGCGCACGCCGCACGAGTAGCACTGCACCTCGAGCCCGCGGCCCGTGCGGAAAAAGCCGCGTCGCGCCAGGTGCGCGGCCTCCTCGGGCGCGTCAGCGGGCCAGTCGTTGAAAGTACGCAGTCGGGTCTCCTCCTCGTTCATCCTTGTTTCCTACACCTTTATTCTATATGTAGACCATTATAAGGACTAAAGGCGTCAACAATCACGAGTACATATCGAAAATTCTTTTTTTATTGTATTCACACGTCATCTAATATCGAAAACTGAATAATTGAAACTGATGAATTAATGTATAAACAATTTTCAAAAGGAAATTTTCATTAAAATTTCATTTTTTACTAAATTTTGACGTTTGTAATCAAAGATGACATCACGAATTATACTTGCGAGATGCAGCAGAGATGCAGGATGCAGAACTACGATATCTACATAATATATACCTACTGGATCATTAACATTTCATTTAACTCGATCAAATTTAATATAAACACCGTTTGATGTTATGATCCGCTTGTAATTTTATGATTTACGATGCCATACGATACAAAATATGAAAAAACAAGTTTAATTATTTGTAGTGATAAATTTTAAAATATATTAAAAACTAAAATTATTCTTTTTCTTTTTTTAAAGGCATTTTTTCATATTTATTGGGGCGTTCCAGCCTGGTCAACTTTTATCTATTTTCTATTATATTAAACTTGTTGGACAGACAAACTTGTACATTGATGGACTTATAAACAAAAGGCAATTTCTTCTAACCAACCAATAAAATAAAGGGTGTTTTATTACTCTACTTTTATTACTCTATAGCTTTCCGCTACAAACAAATTTAACAAATAATATTTTGACTCTATTATTAAATATATTTAGCCACTTTTTGAAAAAAAGATTGATGAAAAAAAAACAAACACCACATTTCACACAAATCCTTTCATAAACCATTATACAAGCTAAACATACCTCTCTAAAATATTCATGCATTAAAATCTTTTTTCCAAATAAATATAAAATAAGCAGGTATTTTCATTATTCTCCATAAAATCAACCTTTGTTTGTATTAGGAAAAAACACGGTTATATTTTTAAATATTTCAATACTAATTTTTATTTAACCTTCCAGTACATTCTTTTGTTTTCTAATCTACGATTTCTCTACAATAATGCAATTAAATAATAATAACATTTTAGTTCATACTATTCAATTTTGAAAAGAACCCCATTTTAATTACCGCCTTTAAAAATAAATCCATTTGAACCATATTTACCTGAGCCGTTACTAAATACATAAAAATATTCCGTCTATTGTGAATGCCAATTAGGATTCGACACCTTGAGTTGAATTCGTATGACCAAGCGGCGAATTACATAGAATTCCAAAACCTTTTCTATTGAAAAAAATTACTTTAACAATAAATCGGTAGTCAGATGGCAAAAGTGACCATCTGTAATTTAAAAAAATGTTCAGTAGAGCTGAAATACGTCTCAATTTCAAGACTTTAATCCACAAAATAAAATATTTTAGTGTTGCTTTTCAATAATAAATTACCATTCTAAATGACGCTGATTAAAAAAAAATCTGCGTGTATTTACTAAAATATTAATCAAAACTTTTGAAAACTAAAACATAGATAAAAATACAGATGGTCCCTTTTGCCATCTGACTACCAAAATATTCACCCATGTTTTCCGCTGGGAAAAAATAAAACCTTTTTAAAAATAAATCGCGAACTAATCTTAACTATATGTCGCAAACCGATGGCCATTAAAATAATATTTGTATTTTAAGAACTTGCCAATTATAAAAATAACAAAATGAATAGCAAAATTAATTCCCGAGAAATACATCTAAACATTGCTTTTTAAAAATTTATACATCTTCATTCGTTCCAGTCCAGGAACTGTATTGATTTTTTTTTTTAACAAAAGAATTTTATTGCATTTGATATACTTACTTATATTTCGTACCTCTAAAAGAAAAAAAATCCTTTTAAAATTTTATCTTCACATATTGTTTAGTTATTTTTTATATCTAAATATGTTCTTTATACAATACTGCTTTGTTATATATAGTATTTATGTAACATAATACTTATCAATTTGATTTTTAAGTTTTCTTAAATGTACCATGTAACAATCTGCAACAGCCGACTGTTTTCTTAAAAAAAAAAAAACAATCGCTTACTCACCAATATTTTTATAAAATATTTCTGTGAATTTTTATAATCGTCATAGACTTCATCCTAAGGAAATCAATTCCACTAGATTAAAAAATATCCATCTCCAACTCCCAAAATCCTCATGACCTAGAATATGATGATGATGCGGTTATAATTGACGATTCAGTCAGAGATCTTCAGGCCACTGAAGATAGGCTAAATAAGTATTCTACATGCATGGGTTTAAAAATAAATATAACCCGTAGAGCAAAAACGAGTGGTGGTTTGATCAACAGAATATGCTCGAATATATTAGTGACTAGATTAGATATTAGCTAGAGAGGGGTATTTTTCGTTGTCTCTGGTTGTACTAGTCGATTGTCGTATAATTTGTGTCACTGTCACTTTTTATTTACATATGACTACAAATCTGTGGTTTCAATTTTCAAAGGATTCTAACCTAAGAATTCGGCACTTTTGATTTTGTAAAATTATGTTATATTTTAGTTTTGTATATAATTATAAATTGACAATAGTAACAATTTTGTCTTTGGTGTCCGGTATAACTTTTTTTTAAATTAAGAGAATCGTCTAGGCGTATTAATTTAAAATAAAATACATTGCGGAATACGGGTAGTATCATCAGATTTAGGATCAAAGTTCACTCATTCACTCTAATTAAACATAGTGTACTTCAGTGAAAAATATGTGCCAACAATAGATAAGATTCTGCTACAAAACTGAGCACAAAAATAAAGTCTTATCAATTTGGTGCTGCGCTATTACCTTATTATTTGTTTTCGCACGATAAGAATAACCAAACGGGTTATTCGATACATTCTGTATATTACAGCTAAAAATATAGATAAGCACGAGGCTTCAATAATTATTGAAATCAGAAAACACGTACAATGGCTTCAATAGGAAGATTATCAAAGGTTAGTAAGCTTTGGCTTTTTTCGCATTTGATACAAATCACAAATAAACCACAAATATAAATGAAGCAACGTTTTCTTTTTATAAATAATAAATGATATCGCTAATTCTCAATGAAATAAAGAGACAAATTTCAGTATGATAATGTGTTTTAAACATAAAATGAAAATAATATAAAAAACATACAGAAAGTGCTATGTTTAAATGAATATTACTATTACTATTTATTTACTATTAGTATTTATGTGAAGCTTAGTAATAGTCTGAACTTGTAAGTATTACATTACAATACTTTTTAAGAGGAACAACTTCCCATTTACTTTTCTCCGTTGAGTTTTGACAGACCCTGATTAATTATTTTTTGTGCGTTATCCGACATCAAATAAGAAAATATTTCCCTTTCTGACAGACGCCGTAGCGTAGTTGGTTAGGCGGCTAACTATGAAATTGGCGTCACGGGTTTGATTCCCGCCAGTTGCAAGAAAAAAATCCAAGAAAGATTTTTTTCTCAATCGGTCCGGGTGTTGTGTATTTTTCATTACCTCCTTCCAAATCCCCTCCATCCCACCTGCTGACCAGTCTCCGAATAGAGGCTTAGCTGGTTATTCCTTTAAAGAAAAAAGTTTGTTTTTCGACTAGGCAGAATAGCATATTTATAGATTTGCGGACATTTGTTTTATTTATCATAGGGTTAAATGCTTTTTTTAGTGGTTTAAATATTATTTTGAATACCTATTTAATTTAAGGCTGGAAACTAGTTTCATAGCACTTTTTGCAGTTATAAAGTGCATAAGTTGATGGTTGTAATTATTTTTTTAAAGTTTGAATAATTGGACATCACAAACCGATATGGTGTTTTTTGACGAATCCTTACTAAATACAAGTTCAAGAAGAGGAAGTTTCCTAGAATTGAGTAGGATTTGCATGTTAGTAATAAGAATGGAGTGTTTGGATACTTCCGGGAGAAAGGAAGGGAACTATAATTTCTCTGTTGAACAGCCTACCGAGAGGTGGATCTTTCCATGCTAGTATTTCCAGCTTAAGGCTCCTCCTCTCTTACTATGTATCGTAACGTGAATTGTTTTTATGGACTACATGTTTAACATTTTAAAAAAATAGTGCATGTAAATTTTAAAAAAAGTAAATAAATGACTAATTGCATCCGATAAATAATAGATGTTTCTTGTTTACTGAGGACAATGCTTTTAAACCTATTGGCATTTTGGTACATCAGTGTGCTTAATTCTATTCCCCTGAAATTGTTTTTTTTAAATATTTATTTGAAAATTCTGGAAACAATAAAAACCCATGTAAAATTTGAGATAGGTTCCAGAACTGTCTGAGTCTGAACGGATGAGGAATAAAGTTTGGTGTTTGAAACAAAACCAGAGCCACGGATGAACTACTCGACTCTATGGCCGTTCTCAGGTAAAAATCCTGGAGAACCATGCTTAAAGTTCTAGTTTCGATTTCTGACAGGATGGACATGAAATATTGTTAGTTCTAAGTGGTTCTACACTGCAATATTTCTCATTCCTGGACTGGTACCTGAAGCGTAGGGCTTACCTTACTCCTTACTCCTTACCCTACCTTCCATCTAACAAAAATGATTCATATATATCTTCTTCTCTGTCGTTCCTCAGTTCTGAGGGTCGTGATCATTGGTACTCTCTCCAGCCATTTCATTGACAATGCGTCTCCACCCTTCACGGCTCTGCGCCCACTCCACAGCTTCATATAGGGCCGCCCGTGACGTTGTTTTCACCTGGTCGATCCATCGAGCTGCAGCTCTGCCCCTGCTTCTTTATCCTGGCACACTGCCCGTGATTATTATTTTCTCCAGATTTTCTGAGTCATGTCTAGCTATGTGTCCGAAGAACTGCAGAATATGTTGGCAGCATATGGCCAATAGGCGAATTTTTACGTTGAGTTCCTCCAGTATGGAGACATTTGTTCTTCTGGCTGTCCATGGTATTTTCAGCATTCGACGCCAACACCACATCTTGAAGGCATCTATTCTCTCCTGCTCACGTGTTTTAACTGTCCACGTTTCTGCGCCATTTAAGAATATTGGGAATTTGTATTGTACGCTTGTGCGTACGCACTATGAACATTTTAGTTTCCTTTGAGATGCCCCAGCCTTGCCAAATTTTGGTCAGTTGAGTCATGGCATTTTTTGCGATTAGGATGCGTCTTTGATGTGCATGCATCGCCCGCAGAGATGGATGAGCCTAAATAAACAAAATCTTGCACATTTTCAAGGTCTTATATACTCAAGAAGTCTATTTGATGGTTGTAGCATATTTTTTTAAATTTTTTTAAAAATATATTTGGACCCCTGTATTTAGTAGCCTTACGTGTCATGTACAAGGCTAAGGTACTCGGAAAAAAAAAAGTTTTTGTTTGTCTTGGAAATGGGATGTTCGATCACTGATTTTGGTTTATTTCCTTTATGAGTCCAATCACCATTGTTGCAAAGTTCAAGAACAATGGCGCATGATAACTACTTTTTACTACAGTGTGGATATCTTTTAAGGATATTCCATCTTTCCTGCATTCTGCTTCAAGATTATGGCGTTGCAAACTGAAAAATGGGCACTGAAATAACAGATGTTCTATACTCTGTGAAGAAATATCATCGCATGGACAATAGTCATCATTCCTTAATTTAAACCTATATAGATAACTTCTCATAGCTCCGTGTCCGGTAAAAATTTTGGTCGTTTCGAAAGTACTTTGGTGATGATGACGGAAGTTTGCTGCATCAGCCAGCGTTGGGAAAAACATTTTAGTGATTTTACCTGCAGAAGAAGCGCGGTAATGATCCTCCCAACGCTGCTGCGTATTTTGTTTTATACAGCGTTTAGCAAAGCTAAGGGGAAATTCTGAGAAGAAAGGTGCCGTTCTTTTACAAGTTGCGGATCTTGCTCGTTCATCCGCTCTCTCATTTCCTACGATACCAGCATGTCCTCTTATCCAGCATATTTGAATGTTCATCCCTCTTATTTTTAGATGCTTAATTTTACTCTGAATATCTACAATGAATGGATTTACCGACCGAGTATCTGTTATAGCTTGAACGCCCGAACGACAATCTGATAATATTTTTGCAATAACCCATCTCTCTGGTGGTTTCTTTAATAACCATTCGAGAGCTTCTCGTATTGCGAGTAGTTCAGCCTGGAAAACTGAGCAGAAATTATCTAATTTAAATGTTCTGCCTGGTAATTCTTTATCACTCTCAAAAGGGACGAATGCCGCTCCCACTTTTCCGTCGAGCAGGCTACCATCCGTAAAGATTCTGATTTCGTTGGGAGCATAAGGAGGTATATCTTTGTCAAGTAAAAGAATATTTTCGGGAATTCTTTCGCACGGGTGAGGTAAATCGAAATAGTTTGCAGTTCCTTGATACTTGCGATCATCTGGAATAGAATACAGCTTACCAAATTTCTTAACATTATAAATGTCCTTCCTTTCTTGAATTTTAAGGTCTAACGGTGTAAACCCTGTTAGAGCTTGAGCAGAGATGAGTGAAATGGTTCTGTATCCTCTACAAGATCTTATGGCAAATTGTCTTTGTAAGCTGTCAAGTTTTTTCTTATTGAATTTCTTTTTTACCGCTTCACCCCATAAGCTGGCCGCATATGTAACAAGAGGTTCAATTGCACCATAATATATTTGCTGCATTACCGCAGGAGAGCACCCCCATGTTGGTTTTGCCGCTCTCACAAGCATTCCAGAAAGATTGGCAGCCTTCTTGCAGACGTTATCCACATGTAGTGACCAGTTGAGATGCTTGTCTACAGTTACACCTAATACCCTAATAGAGTCAGCAAGAGCTAGCTTTACACCGTTCATGAATAAATTAGGAAGAGTTTCTTTTCTTTTGGTTACTAACATCGCTTTCGTTTTTTCCTCTGAGAAGTTAAGTTTAACCTTTTTTTTTTTTCCCCAATCAGCTATTGTCGAAAGGGCACAGTTTGTTCTTTCTTCGGCTTCAGACATAAGTTGAGCTCTGACTGTCAGAAAAACATCATCAGCAAACGCTTGTATGTCAATTCCATTTCCAAAATCTATTTGTAAAAGATCATCCAAAATTATATTCCAAAAGCTTGGACCACAAACTGAACCTTGAATACATCCTTGTGAAGTCTTTTTGTGTTTAGTTATATCTGCGTGTGTTATTTTGACCTCTCTGTTTTCAAGATAGTCGATAACTAGTTCCAAAAATATTTTTAGGGCAGTTTTTTCGACGTAGCATATTGTCTCTGTCACCGATCATGAGGTTTGTTTTAGTTCTGTTTATTTCCAACCCAAATTTGCTACTTTCTTTTGCTACCCGAGCCAATATATCTGCCATTTCCTGCTCGTCTTTAGCAAGTAATGTGGTATCGTCTGCATATCAGAGGTCCTTGATTAGGCAACCACCAATTTTGAATCCTCCTTTCTAGCCTTCCAGTGCTTTTCTCATTATGTCCTTCTGTTCCCCTTTCGGGCCCAAGTGCTTTAAAACTTCATCTGGTATTTCATCTGGCCCGGGAGCCTTGTTATTCTTGACTTTTTAATTGCAGTTATTACTTCCCCTATCATAATGTTAGGCTCCATCCCATCGATCTCTCAATTCGCTTCAGATGGTGTTCCTATTCTGCATCTTTGTATAAGTTTTGGCAATAATCTTTCCAGGTTTCCTTAACCTTATCAAGTTCAGTGTTAAGTTGACCATTTTTATTTTCAATAGCCCATGATTTGGGTTTGAACTCTCTTGCCAGTAACTTTATCTTTCAATTTCTTCTAAAAGTTTAAGATTAGTTTCAATGGCAATTTTTTTTTCATAACTTTTTAAGAACTTATTTTGCTCACATCTTGTTTTATTTTTTATTTCTATTTGCACCGCAACAGGCCAGAATGCCAAAGTACAGCACAGAACACCCAGGCTTGAGAAAAATCACTTTTTTTTGTGTTCTCACCGGGAATCGAACCCGGAAGCTTTCGTGTCTGAGTCGAGTGTGTTAACCGCTACACTATTTATCAATAATATTTAGTATATCCTCAGTCATGTTGTGTTGGCCGGTTTCGTGCGGCGCAGCTAATAAATCACACACAACTGATCCCATTTGAAGTTGGAATATAACTGTAAATATTAATTAAAGGAACAATAATCTATAGATATTGATTTAAATATAATCTGAATGAACTGAGATCAAAAGATTACTTATTTTGATTTTTAAGGGTTAAGTTTAGTTTAGTCAATGTAGGGCAATGTCAAAGAATGACATTTATTACAAATTAAATAAAAAATCACATAATTTCATTAACCTTCTGGCTATGTTATGTTCATCTGTTTTTTAGAACTGTCCAAAAAGATTTTTTTTTTTTATTTGAAAATTTATTTACAAAAATAATATAAACATTTTTTATTCATACTCTGTTGTTCAAAATAATATTTTTTACATCTTTTGAAAAGTTTGTCTGAGTCTTTTGTTTATTGTATAATTTCAGTCCCTGGTTTATTAGTTTCGATTGTCCTTGTCTTGTTTTAGAAAGTTGTATATGATATTTTTCTGATATTCTAGTCTTATGTCCATGTTGGCTACAATTTTTTACAAGTTTTAGTTCTTCGTCTACAATTACATTAGTGGCTAATTTATGGATAAATTTTAATGATTCTAGTTGAAAGAGTTTAGTTATATTTAATTGCTTAGTTTGTTTAAAAAGTTCTCTAGTTGCAGTTTTAAGTGTTTATTTGTCAAGATCAAGTGCCGAAATTTAACTATTTATTATAAAACAATTTCTGTATGATATAGTGCTACCTATCTATGTTCATTTAAAAATACAAATGATACCCTTTTTCCTGTATCACGTAAAATTACTCGAATATCAAAAGTAATACACAAGTTTATCTGACATCTTAATCAAAGTAAAATAATAATAATCAGAAACTTTAGGCGGGAAACATGCGTTTAGTAATAACAAACAAAATTAAAAAGAAGCGGATATATTCCTTGGTACCTACACTCTACACTACGCACACAGATGCGTTTCTACTATCATCTCACAGGGAACAGCCAAATGTGAACCAAGTGTTTTTACAGTTATTTACTAGGAAAAAGACAATAGATCCTATTTACTGCACACCAAAATAAAACAGGGACGAGTTTGAGTATCGTCTATTGTCTTGTTAACCTTAATAATAAGTTCAGGAATGGTATCTTTGTTTAGTTTTTTATATTTTACTTTTGTGCTGTTACATGTTCACTTAATTGCCATACTTACTAGTTCTTTGCTCAATGTATTATTATTGCGTTTCTTAATTTTTTTTTTATTATTAACTTTTTAAAATCATTCTTATGTTGTTGAAATTCCATTTGTCGATGCGTTTTGAAGCTGCAAGACTTTTTGTGATGTTAGCTATCATATTATGTAAATGTTATCAACTATCAAATATCTAAATTTAGTAAATGGGGTCTAGAATTTCAACCGTCCATGCGCTCAGTAGCTGCAAGACTTGTTGTTATCTAAATTCTAATTTTATAAATTTGCTTTTTATTTTGTTTTTAAAATATCACATAAACTTCATTGTCAAATAAAAAAATTGAAAATAAAAATGTAAATAGGGGCTAGATTTCTTATTGTCCATGCGCTCTGTAGCTGCAAGACATTCTGTTATCTAGCTCATATATATCATAACTGTAATATATCATAATTGGAGACGAGGAACTAGAATCCCAACCGTCCATGCGCTCTGTAGCAGCAAGACGTGTTGGGATATTTATTTATTGTACAGCGCCCTTGAGGTGATTTTCACAAAAATGGCGCTATATAAATTATCAAAACATTATTATTATTATTTAGATAGGGAAGGTCATATACTAACTTTAATATTTTATATTGTTGTCTTTGTAGTCTGTTTATGTCATTTTGATAGCCTGTTCCCAAATATGTATTACAACTTAACGTATAAATCTATTTTGTGTAATTCTATAATTGAAGAAATATATGCATGTTAAATTATTTCGACGAATGCTTTAAATTGTATGTTTTCTAGTATGTATCTTTGTTGAATTACCTAATAAAATAAAATAAAATAAATAAATAAAATAGTAGTTGGGTATAGCATATTTTAGTTTTTACATAGGCTTTATACATGAGAGTTTTTTCCATTTTTGGAACAAAGTTTTTGATTTTTAAAAAAAGACTCGATAATGTTGCCACTTTACTAATAAAATTGTTGATATTAATTGTCCAATTGTTAGGTTCGGGAACAGGAAGAAGTCGCAAGCGGCTGCCAAAGTGAGCCAAACCAGGATGTGTTTTCTTCTACCCAAAAAAAAACGGTCGTTGAAACGGTCCAATAATGCTGCATAGTAAAGTTGTTATTTTACCCTTTTGCAAGTAATCAATAATAATAATCACATTACCGGGTGATCGGGTTGTCTTTGCCTTCTTCGGCGGGCTATTGCCGCGTTTTCTCCGCTGGTTGAATTGGTCCTTCGTCTCCGGAGTGTAGTAATGGACCCGCGTTTCATCAACAGTGACGTATCGACGAAAAAAACCTTCGGATTACGTTTTATCTTCGCCAAAAGCTTCTCCGAATCCGTCACATTGTCTGTGTTTTTGGTCTATAGTGAGCAAACGCGGCAACCATCGCACGGATAGCTTTTTCATATCCAAATGTTTGTGCATGATGGCGTGTAAACGCTCGGTTGATATGTTTTCAGCCTTTGCTAACTCACGGATTTTGATTCGACGGTTTGCCATAATCATATCATGAATTTTGTCGATGATTTCTGGTGTAGTGACGACATTTGAGGGCCCTGGGTGTTCATTATCAAAAGCACTCATATGACCATGAACAAGTTCAGCTTTCCACAATTTAATTTTAAGAACACGACAAAACATATTTTTTTAAATGATTTTTTTTATTTAAAAAAAAAAAACATTATTTTATATAAGTTTTTCTCATTTGAATTTTGCGAGTAAAAAAATGTGTATACGTAAATTCATTCATTCTATACAGTATGTACTCAAAAACATGTGAATATAGTTATTTGCAAATGCAATGAAGAAGAAACAAAGCTTTTTTAAATAAAGTAGTTTTTCAAAATTATTGACATTGTAAAAAAATAGAAATTTGTTTTTATATTTTTGATATTGGCTCTCTTAGCTTTGTTTTATTTTTTGATTTCGGCTAGTTTGACGGCCCGAGACACACCCGCTACAAGAGATTATCGTCTTTTAGCTAACAACACCCCGTAAATCATTTTTGTTCTTTTTTCAGGATGATGAAAAAACTGCTTATTTCATTGAAAGCTCAACTTGATTCAGCCTTTAAATGTATTAAAACGAAATGTTTATACATAAACTGCCGCCTATTCAAACTTTATGTCTACTTCCTCTCAAATTGAACAAAATAAGCAGTTTTTTTGTCATCCTGTAAAATAAACAAAAATGACTTAATGTTCTGTGTTTGGTTTTTCCGATCAGAAGGAATGAATAACGAGGATTTTTAGACTTCAAATTTTATTAGATTAAAAAAAGTCATGCCTGTTTCCAGATCGTGCACGCTCGGGGCTTCAGTAGTAAATGTAGCGAAGTGGTGATCGTCTCGGCTGTGCGTACACCCATGGGGTCCTTCGGGGGCTCCCTGTCTTCCATGAGCGCGCCACAGCTGGGGGCGCTGGCCGTCCGCGCCGCGCTGGAGCGGGCCGCACTGCCCGCCGACGCCGCCACGGAGCTGTTCATGGGTAACGTGTGCTCCGGGGGCTGCGGCCAGGCCCCCGCGCGCCAGGCCGCTCTGGGCGCCGGCATGCCGCACTCCACCGTGTGCACCACGATCAACAAGGTGTGCGCTTCCGGCCTCAAAGCCGTGGCGCTCGCTGCGCAGGCGCTGCAGGTCGGGGCGCACTCGGCTGTCGTCGCGGGCGGCATGGAGTCCATGTCCAACGTGCCGTACTATATGCGGCGAGGCCCCACGCCCTACGGGGGCGTGCGCCTGGACGACGGTATCGTGGCCGACGGCCTCACCGACGTCTACAACAAGTGCCACATGGGCAACTGCGCTGAGAACACTGCCAAGAAACTCGCCATCACCCGGGAACAGCAGGACGAATACGCCATCGACAGTTACAAGAAGAGCGCGCAAGCGTACAAAGATAACGCCTTCGCTGCGGAGCTAGTTTCCGTCACCGTACCCGCGAAAAAAGGAAAACAACCCGTAGTAGTGGAGGAGGACGAAGAGTACAAAAGAGTGGACTTTTCCAAGTTTTCGAAGCTGGCCACCGTGTTCCAGAAGGATGGCGGCACGGTGACGGCCGGCAACGCTTCCACGCTGAACGACGGGGCGGCGGCGCTGGTTCTGATGACGGCGGACGAGGCGCGCCTGCGCGGCGTCACTCCGCTGGCGCGCGTGGTGGGCGCGCAGGACGGCGCCTGCGCCCCCATCGACTTCCCCGTCGCGCCCGCCGTTGCCATTCCGCCGCTGCTGGCGCGAGCCG
Organism: Micrasema longulum; assembly: GCF_059751315.1. Lineage (NCBI taxonomy): Eukaryota > Metazoa > Arthropoda > Insecta > Trichoptera > Brachycentridae > Micrasema > Micrasema longulum. The sequence goes on from NW_028277933.1 coordinate 540,193, forward strand.
GGCTGCGCACGGAGGACGTGGCCCTGTGGGAGATCAACGAGGCCTTCAGCGCCGTGGTGCTGGCCAACGTGCGCCTGCTCGGGTTGGACGCGGCTCGTGTCAACGTGCGCGGGGGCGCCGTGAGCCTCGGCCACCCCATCGGCATGTCGGGGGCGCGCCTGGCGGTGCATCTGGTGCACGCGCTGCGGCCGGGAGACTACGGCGTGGCGGCTATCTGCAATGGGGGGGGCGGAGCCTCTACCGTTTTACTGCAGAAGCTGTAAGTGGAGACGGCTGAGCTCATCCGCCGTTGCGTGTAATTCGTGAATAACTTAAATATATTTAGTCTATTGGTCTAAGAGTACTTCTATAATATATTTATTTAAGCTTTTAGCAATAATAATATTTTATTAACAGATATATTTCAATTGCCTTTTATATTATTCGTGTACTGTAGTTTCTGGGTTTATGCAGAATCTCTGATCTCACCATTGCTGATTTATCAGTTTACTCCCTTTCAAATCTTTTCCTCGCAGTGCGTCCTGTTTGATATACATATATATATTCACATCCTCGGCAGCTCAGTTTATAAACGGCTTATAAAGTTATTGCCTCTTTCGTGTTTAGTAGGTGGTTCTTTATTTAATCCACAGTCCCAAATGTTATCATAATGTAGTACACAATTGTGTAACACTAATAAAGTTTTATTTTTATAATAATTTAGAATGAATCCAACCTTCACGCGATTTCCCAAAAGACCATACATATTGGTAACAGTGACCGTGGAAATATGCGTCCTATTTCATATCAATTAGGTTAAAATATAATAGCTTCTTATAAAGGTACACACACAATCGAGATTTTCTCTTTGCATGGATATCGATGTCGCCGGTAGCAAAATGTATTCATATTAACAAATTACAACCGGGATGGAGAATATTTCAGAGAAGGAACATAAAAGTCTAGGCATTTACGGGGCTCGTGACCTATCATTGGCTGGTTTAAGGGGCCACTTAACACACTGCGTGACATTCACCATGTTTGTTCATATTAGGTGTTTAATCATGTCAATAATGTTTAAGTTGCTTTCTCTTCAGTGGACACTGGAGCATTATTAAATTCAGATCAATAATTATATTTACAAGGGGCGTTCAATACATTATCGGTATTGATATAAAGGAGTGCAACTATGAATGAATAGTTTATTACCTTGTTATATTGCACTCATTAATAGTATAAGTACAGATTTTCATAACAAACAGATCATTAGTCATTGAGTAGCTGTCCCCGAAACACAAGCAAGATGAGTCATTTTGCAAAGTTAAACAAACTTGAGTACCGTGCCGTTATAAAACTCCTCACCAAACAAGGAAAAAACCAGAAAACCATCCACAAAGAGATGTCAAAAGTTTACGGGAAGTCTGTTTCTTCATTATCAACAGTTCAAAACTGGTCCAGTGAATTTAAGAGGGGCAGAGAGAGCTGTGGCGTCTTTGATACCAAATTTAAATTGAAGCTCAGATTTTAAGGAAAAGTATATTATGCGTAAATGTTAAGTAGGTACCCATAGAGAATAACACAGTTCGGACCATGTTTGTAGGCATCTTTGAGCATTTTTATATTGGTTGCTAGTTTTTTATCTTCATAATATGTTGATATAATGCGAATTAAAATACATGTACTGGTGAATAGCAATGATTTTTTTAATTTAAATTTAATTTTTGATGTTTTTTACAATAAACACGATAATAAAACAGAGTATTAAAAAAAAATAAAGCATAATTACATATCAATGAAATACATATTAATAGAAAAATAGTAAACGAAAAAATCCCACAAAGGCATGGCCTGTTCGTGGGTATACAAGAAAATGTAATTGAATTTTTGCTCCTATAGTAAATAATGGACAGTTATAATATTTTTGTCTAACTTAAGAAAGAAAAAATAAAAAAATTAATTAATGAAAATTCTTAGTGAGGCTCAGCCTCACTTGCTTCATATGCTCCTTCGTCCCTGAGAGAGAGCATAGAAGACGACGAGCGATCCGGTCGGCCAATCGAGGCCAGATGAAAAGAAAATGTGGAAAAAATAGAAAATTTTATACCAAAGGATGCCCGAATGAAGGAAAATAAAAGATAGCCGAAATTACTAGCCTATCTTTTGGTACCATTTTTTATATTTTACACGACCGCTTACACATGTTAAAAGTCAGTGCAAGATGGGTGCCGAGATTCCTAACGCCACTCCAAAAATCTCACCGCGTACAAAGCTGCAAAGGGTTTTTGGAGCTCTGTGGTGAAAATTCTAAAGAAATTATCGACAAAATTGTTACTGGGGATGAAACCTGAGTTTATCACTATGATCCTGAGATTAAGCAGAAATTCATGCAGCGGCACCGAGAAGTTCAAGGTGACACAATCCGCAGGGAAGGTCATGGCTACAGTTTTCTGGGATTCCCAGGAAATTTTGCTGATAGATTACAAAAAAAGGGCATCAATGTCACTGGAAAATACTACTCTAGCATTCTTTATGAATAAAGGGAGGCAATCAATGAGAAAATGCGGGGGAAATTGGCCAGAGGGGTCCTGCTCCTCCACGACAATGCACCGGTGCACAAGGCTCAAGTTGCAAAGGCTGCAGTTCGTGAATGTAGTTTCGCAGAAATCAATCACCCACCGTATGGTCCAGACCTGGAACTGAGTGATTTTTTTCTGTTTCCAAATCTGAAGAAATACATTCATAGGAAACGATTTGATGACGATGACTCGTTAAAAGCAGCGAATTATGAGCATTTTGATAGCAAACCGAAATCATATTTTTTTGAGGGTTTAAATAAATGTATTGCTAGAAGTAAGAATTGCATAGATTTTAAGGGTGACTATATTGAGAAATAAAAAAAAAGTATTAACCGAAGCCTTCTACTTCTTACCCATACCGAGAATATATTGAACGCCCCCCGTATGTTGAATGTACTCGGCATTTTTTGGTAAAAATCATGGGAAATATCGAGGCCAGAGATGTTATTGTGTAAAGGGATAGTATGCAAGTAGTCAACAAAGGGATATAAAGGCTTCTGGTAAATTATTCGATCAACTAAAATTGAAATTTCGTTTAATTAAAGTTTCAACTCCACTCATTAATTAAAGTTTACTTTTTATGTTTTCCGAGTAGTTTCAGGTGAGAAGACAATGAGGAAGATCCGCCGTACGCGAAATCAGTTATGAAAAATGTCTCTTACGCGCGCTATAAATTAGAGCAAAAATTAAAAACTAGCAAATGGTAAAAATGTCCCCGTTAATAGCAAACTGAAAACTGAAACGACTAGAGTGTTCTGTGGGATGCGCAGGGAGGAGTCGGGACCTCGTGCCGAGGAAGGAGGCCGCGCGCTGGTGACCGTATACTCCAGCCCCGGCTGCTCGCTGTGCCGCTCGCTGTGCGAAGAGCTGCAGCCGTACTCCGAGCAGCTCCGCGTGCATACCCTGGATATCACAGCCGCTCCCGCTACTTTGCTTCGCCTGTATCGGTACGAGGTCCCCGTTGTATTTTTTAATGGCAGGTTCTTGTGCAAACATCGCCTCGACAAGTCGTCACTTCTGCGAATGTTGCGGGATTTCCAAACACAAAAAGCATCAAGATAGAATCGAAGATGCGCTTTTTGAATGTGAATTATAGTTATAAAAATGTAACTTTATTGTTCTTCAGTTGCGTCTCCTTACGATGTCTATGGTCGAGTGATATTACTTGTAATGTGTTTCCCGAACAGGTTCAAATAGAAGCATTTTTAAAATGAGAGTTAAAAGTGACTATTTATTTATATGAAATTAAAAACTACAGTAAATTTCCTTAATTTTTTTGCTTACAATTGGCTTAAATACCAAGCTTATTGTATCTAAACCACTTACTCAAGAATCTACAGATAATTCAACAAGTGCATTTTGTTATTTATGTTTGATGGACTTCCATTGTAATTAAGTAATATTTTATATAATTATTTTACATATATATTTGAAGCACTAACTTTGTGGTTATTCATAATGGTGAAATAAAATAATAAAGACAACTTTGTTTTTAACTGCTTTTTTTTTTCTACTGTCCAGTTTCAAAGCTACACAAGCTCTTTATCAAGGTATAATTAACTAGGTATTCTATATTGTCATTCAAGTTTTTAATAAGAAAGTTCAGTCTTTCGGGAAATTGCATATGAAAAATGATTTACGTGCGGTAAGAATTAGTGTGTTAATTTGTCCGGCAAAGTTTCTTGAAAATGTTTGAAAAAAATAATAACAAATATTTTAATAAAATCCAACTACTTTGAACGACGTCACTAGTTCATACGAATCAACCAATGATAAGAGAGTTGTGAAAGATTTCCGGTTTACGGTAATTCAACTGTCCAATCGGCACAACTAACCGAGAAGAAGCAAAAGAGAACTGAGACGTCACAGACGGAGTAATTACAGAAATGCAAAACTTGAAAAAATCGTAACGCTGATAATACGATACATAAAAATTTGGCTTAGTTTAATAGTCTATTAAGAAATAAAAAAACTGAACTTCTTAATTGATAGCATTAGTAAATTTGACTTATTAGCGCTTTCAACACTGTATATTAATTAATGTTCGCCAGTCTGATGATGCCAGTTAGAGAGTGAAAGCGCTAATTGAACGTAGTTATGCGGAAAGCATATACAAAATAGCCAGCCATAGAAAAGAAAAACCGAGAAAATAGCACCGTTATGGAAAGAGTAAACAATCAAATCTACACATCAGTTGGAATGTTTTTGACTTTGACAAATGATAAAAAAATTATAAATTAGTTTTTTTATATTAAAAACAAGAATTTAATTATGTATTTGACCAGTTTCAATGATTTTTAAAGTACCGTCAGATTTTTCTAGTGCTGTGGGTGTTTTCTGCAAACTGAGAAATGCCATTTTTGTGATCGAAACTATTTTTTTAGAAGGTAATTATTACAGTTTTTTATATGAAAGCGGTTTGGCTGTTTTCAGCAGAATTATTTGAATAGAGTTGAATTTACTGCACCTGATTACACCAATATCTCATTTGTGGACTGGCTGCTTTCTACATAACTAATTTCAATTAGTCTAATAAATAAGTGGGAGTTTATCAAGTTTTTCAATTTATAACTCATACATATGTGTAAAAATGTGAGTTATAATACAATTAAGTACACTTTGTAGGATTGAATCCTGGCATAACGGAGTCATGTTTCTTTTTATGAGGAGAACGTAGTATGTTTATTTATTTATTTATTTTATTTTATTTTATTTTATTTCATTTTATTATGTAATTCAACAAAGATACATACTAGAAAACATACAATTTGAAAGCATTCGTTCATACAATTTTACATGCATAATATATCTTCAATTATAGAATTACACAAAATAGATTTATACATTAAGTTGTAATACATATTTTGTAATATATTTTTTTTATACATGATGCAATGCAATAAAAAAAAAGTTGTGCGTGTGTACTTATTGAATAAGATTTATTCCTAAGAGGTTATTCGCAAAAGCTGAGAGAGTATTATGAAAATGACAATTTTATTGTTTCGGCAGTATATATTATATTCCCGACACATGCGGGCCATAGGTGTGTGGTATGTAGCATTATTTGAAAACAAATACAGTTTAAATATTTCCCGATGTCTGAGAGTTTTCAATCCCGCATTTATTTGTATTTCATTGAGGAGGTTAGTATCTACTTTGTAGTTTAATATTTTATGCATAAATTTTATATCAAAAACAACGCGGCGTTTTATCAGAGAATTAAAATGAAAAAAAGTTAGAAGTTGCTCGTAATTTGAATTTGAACGTGGGTTAGAAATTTCGAACTTATCCAAAAGGTACCTTAAGAACTTTTTTTGAACAGATCCTATTGAATTTATATGATTTTGATATTGCGGACTCCATACGCATGAGGCATACTCAAGATTACTGCAAATTAAACTCATATATAGACATATGACAGTTTCCGATTTTTTAAAGGATTTAGTTACCTCTTTAGGAACCCAATTGTAATAATAAACACATATCCAAACCAACAAAAATTTCAACATAAATTGAAATAGGCACTAACTGAAAAACCCACCAAAACCCGATGGTGCCTATTTAACAGAAAAAAGAAACTTACAGTAAAATTAGAAGGAAGATAGAAATTAATAACTAGAAAAATTACAACAAAATAATTCAAATATTAACAAACATAATCTTATATCAATGATAAATTATAACTATTAAAATTAAACGTTGGAAGTAATAATGACGTTAAAGTATTTTACATTAACCTAAAAATGTAAGATAAATTTATTGTAAAAAAATAAAGAGTTAATTTAAACATAATTATTTCAATGACACAATTATTACAAATCATAATAGGGAACAGTTTGAACTTAAGAAAATATAAACAGAATTGATCAATAAACAATTTGTACAAGAAAAACATTGAGATAAATGAATTGGAAAGGTAAAAAACATAAGTAAAATTTCAAATATTTTTTTCCTCCTAGGCATTAAAGGACATGTAAAAAAATGTCATTAAGATCTCCAATGCCTCCACATTCGCAGGGATTGGAGTCTAAAATTTTAATTTTAAAAAGATGGGACGGAGTGCAACAGTGGCCAGCCCTGATACGGCAAAAAGTTACAGTCCTAGACCTATTGAGTTTACACGCGCTATTGTACCAAGGTTTGGAGGGAATATCAGGCTAGATATTACTCTAAAAAATTCCTTTTGACAATTTATAAAAATTCCACTCCACTTTCCAATCATCGAAATTAACTACTCTAATCAAATTATAAATATCTGAGAAATCCACCCGGTCGTATTTTATATTACCAACTTCAGATCCCCACCTTGCAAGAGAATCCGCCTTTTCATTGCCTGATAAATCCAATGTGGCTTGGAATCCAGGCGAAAACAATATTTTTGGCGCATTGATATAATTTAAAAAGAGAAGCAAAAATATTACAAATGATAATTGAAAAGTTAGAACTGAATGGGGATGACTTAAGTAATTTTAAGCAGCTGAGTGAATTAGTAAAAATAATGGACTGCGAATAGTTCATTTTTTCAATATGGATTAAAGATTCCAGATTTTTATTTTTATTTTTTATTTTTATTTAAATCTTAAAGTAGGGCACACATATCATACATACTGTTATGTGTGTTCTAATAATAACATTGCAAATATATTTAATTTATAAATTGTTTATCACATATGTCTTGACCATTATTTGAAATTTTGATATGTTTTTTTCTTCATAAATATTTTTTTCCATTTCGTAATACTTTTTAATTGCTTTAAATAAAATTGAATTTTGTGACTTTGCCTTTTTCCTAAATGGAATTGGAATTGCTATACATTCAGCATTAAAATTAGAGAGAAAAGAAGGGAGTTTAAAAATACCAAATAAATTGTCTTGTTCACAAAGAAAGGAAGCGCCAACGCCATTATTTGATTGCGAACCATCGGTAAATACATACTTGTGATCGGGCCACTTACAGTTAATAATTTCTGAAAATTCAATATTTATAGAAGAAATCGATTTGTGAGTGGTTTGAAATTTTGAAAAGCCAAGATCGAGATGAATTTCAACGTTTGAGAAAAAACTGAAATATGGAGAAGAATAAAGTGGTAAAGTATGATTTCAAAAAAAATTATTAGTAAAATAGGAAAAACGCTCGTGACTAATCGAAAGAGCAGGGTGATTTTTGTTACGCCAAAGAGGAGAATTATTGCAAATGGAATGAAGATATTGGACTTTAGACAGAACAGGCTGATTTTGAAAACGGATGCGTTTGATGAAAAACGAATCTGCTTGTTGTTGTCTTCTAATGTGAAGGGGGGGGGGTCAACATTTTCAACCTGTAAGATATTAGTTGGAGTAGATTTCATACAGCCAGAAATAAGACGAAATTATTTGAATTGAATTTTATCGAGTTTAGAAGACAGATGTTTGGTTAGTGGTTCGAGCAAGAATGATGAATAATCCAAATGGGATCTAATAAGAGCATTGTAAAGGAGTTTAAGGGTCTTGGGGTGAGATCCCCACAAAACGCCAGCTGTAGACTTTAAAATATTGAAACTTTTATTACATTTCGAAATAATATGCTGAATGTGAGTATGCCAAGCTAATTTAGAATCGAAATGAATGCCCAAAAATTTAATTTCGTTGGTAAATTCAATGCAAAAGTTTTTAATCAAAAGATTCAGAGGGAGTGATAAATTTCTTTTTCTTGTGAATACCATAATTTTACATTTATCAGGGGCCAAAATGAGTTCGTTTTTGGTAATCCAGGAATCAAAGAGATCAAGCGAAAATTTTATTTGGTTCAATAGAAAAGGAAGTTTTTTACCAGAAATATAAATATTGAAATCATCTGCGAATTGTAAAAAAACACAAGAATGATTAAGACAGTGAAAAAGATCATGAGTATAAATATTAAAAAGAAGAGGACTAAGGGGACTACCTTGAGGAAGCCCTTTCCAAATGGACCTAGATCCCACTGTGTGGCCGTTGACCAAAATATCAACAGTTCTACTAAGAAAAAGATTATTTACAAAATTTACAATTTTCGAGGGGACATTCAGAGAAGAGAGTTTTTTAATGAGAAGCGGAATTTTGACGTTATCATATGATAATAGCATATGCTCCTTTGATGTCCAGAAAGGAAGCTATTAGAATTTCATTTTTACTTAAAGCAATTTAGATGTCTGTGACAAAAACAGAAAGGTTGTCTCGCGTTTCCTTACCTCTCCTGAATCCAAATTGAAAATTTTGAAGAATCTTGTTGCTTTCAACAAACCAATCAAGCCGATTTTTAACTAGATGTTCAAGAATTTTTTGAAAACAGGAAGATAATGCAATAGGTCTATATGAGGAGCCAATATGAGGATTTTTACCAACTTTCAAAATGGGAATAAGATACTGCACTTTCCAGGAGTCTGGAATACAACCTGAATCGAAAATTTTATTATAAATATTTAAAAGGAAACTACGAAATACAGTATTTGAACATTTTATAAAGGAATAGGGAATGTCATCAGGACCGGGAGCAGAGTTATTTAAATTTGGGAAAACCTTTTCCAGTTCAGCGGAAGAAAAGGGAGCGTTAAGCGGAGCATAGGAATAAGGAATTGGGACAGTAAGAAGGAGCTAATTTATTAAGGAAGTCGTCTAACCAAAGTTTTACCGGCACACGCTCAATAAGAACCTCTAAATTTTCGTATCATGGTCCATACAGATTTAAAGTGCTCGAAGGGGAAAGTCGTTCGCAAAATTGAGACCATCCATATCTTTTTTTACTCCTTAACAACCGTCTGGTCTGAGTCTGAACCTGTTTTAGTTTTAAAAAGTTTTCCAAAGTCATATGTTTACAATAAGATTTGCAAGCTAATTTTCTTTTCGAAATTGTTTCAGTACATTCAAAGTCCCACCACGGGGGGGACGAAAGGTGACTGTTAATATTTTTAGAAAAAGGAACAAATTTTTTGGCTGTTTCTTGAAAAATTTTAAGCATGTTTACACAAGAAGTTTTACAATTTCTAAGGATAACCTGAGGAAATTTGGAAGCTTCCACTTCAAGAAGCGTTTTAAATGCTATTGGGTTAGCTTTTGGTGAATTTAATTAGTATTTTGGTCTGAATTATTGGCAAATGCTGCAAAAACGTCTGATGAAGATATTAATATCGGAAGATGGTTACTGCCATGTGAATCTGATAGAACCTCCCATGAAAAAGAAAATGCTAAACCAATTGAACAGAAAGAGAGATCCAAAGCATTTCGGGATTGGTTTGGGGGAGGAATGCGCGTCGGAGAGCCATCATTCAAAACACATAAATAAGATTCATCTAAAAATTCGTTAATCAATCTACTGGGTTTATCGTCTTTAACGCAGCCCCACAGAGTGGAGTGGGCGTTGAAATCACCCATAAATAAAATAGGTTTAGGAAGGGAAGAATAAAAGTTTGACCACCATTGAATATTTAATAGAGAATTTGAGGAGGATGAATCAATTGAATGAATGACATTTTTAATCCTAACTGCGCATACTTGCGTGAGATTATCAAGAGGGGTGACCGGTATGCGCTGGAAAGAGATGGAATTTTTCACAAAGATGGCACAGCCACCGCCCCCATCAGAGCGGTCACATCTAACACACGAGTATCCACCCAATCTGAAAACCAGATCGGATTTGAACCATGTCTCAGAAATGGCAGTAACTGAAATTGAAAATGAAGTTAATAAATGAAAAAGATTAATATTATTGGATACAGCACTTTTGCTGTTCCATTGAAGAATTCGAGCCATTGTTAACAGCTTGAAGTAAAATATTGATTATATCGGTAGCGTTGGACGGTATTTTATTAGACGTAATAATGTTAATTAAGAGGTTAACTAAAGTTTTGATAAGTTCTTGGGGATTATCAAAGCTTTTATCAGAGAAGAATGAAACACCATTAGAATGGTCAGAATCAGAGTTATTACCGTCAGGCTAGATTAATACAGATTTAAGTAAATCTTTATCTTTACTTAAATTGAGATTTTCAGGACTTTTTGGAGTACGGTAGGTGAAAATGGTTTTTTTACAAGAAGTGGAAGGCGAAGTATTACTACCGAAAATTACATTAGCCGGGCGAGAGAAAGAAGAGGAAGGAAGGAAGGAAGCCTTTTCGGCAAAGGAAGGTTTAGCAGGAGGAACAATCTTAGCTGCTTCAAAATACGAAATATTTTCCGCAGCCATATGGTGTTTGATACTCTTCTGTCGATAATATTCTGGACATTGAGTATTAATAGCAGTGTGAGAACCTTGACAGTTAACACATATTGGAGGTTTGTCGGATAGACAGGATTCACCCAAATGATTCTCGGAACATTTGAAACAACGGGGAAGTGATATGCATACCGTTTTGCTGTGACCAAAGCGGCAGCACTGGAAACATAAAATGGTGGGGAAGATGTATTTTTCTACAGGAATGGAGTTGTAGTGGATATAAACTTGAGGGGGTAAAGACTGACCTTCAAAATATACAATAACTGACTGAGACGGTTTCCAAATTACAGATCCTGATATATCTTTATAATTTAGTCGCCGGACTTTAAAAAGTTTTCCGTATCTTTCCGGAACCCGACATTCAGAGATAATATCATCATCCGACATTTCAGTCGGAAGTCCTTTAATCAAACCCAAACGAGTATTTGGTAGGAGGGAATTAACGCCTTAAAATTGTTATTTGTAATTGTCACTGAATTTGAACAATCGTTGGCAGATTTGAAATCTTTAAATTCAACGGAAATACGAAATTTGCCAAGAAATTTTACCCCTCCGGGTAAAATGTTTTTAAAGTTGTGACGGGACAGGAAGTTACCAAAAGAGATGGGATGCATCGATGAAGATTTTTCATCGGTGAAAGCTTTTTGTACATGCACAATAAATGGACCACAGTCAGAAGATTTGTAACTAGCCTCTGGGACTACAATTTTGGGTTTTTTGAGTGGGACATTGTTGTCCACATCGCGCCTCTTTCTCACGCCGCTGGTGCGGGAGACGGCCTCGCAGCCGTCTCCGCGGGATCCTGCATTATGGGCTATCCTAGCCCTAAGCGGGAGGAAAAAACAGTTTTCTAACAATTAAAAGAAAACACACCCGGCAAATTTATTGAAAAATAAAAAGGGCAAGAAAATAAGAAGGAAAATTAAGAAAGGGTATCAGAATAAATCATATATTCTATAAAAATAATTAAAAAATTACAGAAAGCAGAAGAGAATCGGAAAAACAGACCTTGTTTTGACGGTTGCTAAGCAGCGAAAAAAATAAAAAAAGTTTTTTTTTTCTTTATTAGGGCCTACTACCAAAACTTGATAACATCGGCCAAAAACAAGTTACATTTATAAACATAAGAAAAACATAAACAGACAGGAATAATAATATACATACAAACAAAAGACAAGAAAAATATAAGTACAAGAATAACATCAAAATATCAATTGTAATAATAAACACATATCCAAACCAATAAAAATTTCAACATAAATTGAAATAGGCACTTACAGTAAAACCCACCAAAACCTGATAGTGCCTATTTAACAGAAAATAGAAACTTACAGTAAAATAGAAGGAAGATAGAACTTAATAACTAGAAAAATTACAACAAAATAATCAAAATATTAACAAATTTAATCTTATATTAATGATAAATTATAACTATTAAAATTAAAAATTAAACGTCGGAAGTAATAATGACAAAATATTTTACATAAACCTTAAAATGTAAGATAAATTTATTGTAAAAAAATAAAGAATTAATTTAAACATAATTATTTCAATGACAAAATTATTACAAATCATAAAAGGGAACAGTTTGAACTTAAAAAAATATAAACAGAATTGATCAATAAACAATTTGTACAAGAAAAAATTTGAGATAAATGAATTGGAAAGGTTATAAAAAACATAAGTAAAATATCAAATAATTTTTTCCTCCCAGTCATTAAAGGACATGTAAAAAAAATGTGATTAAGGTCTCCAATGCCTCCACATTCGCAGGCATTGGAGTCTAAAATTTTAATTTTAAAAAGATGGGACGGAGTGCAACAGTGGCCAGATCTGATACGGCAAAAAGTTACAATCCTAGACCCATTGAGTTTACACGCGCTATTGTACCAAGGTTTGGAGGGAAAAGGGAAAGACATAATATGTCTAATATTATAATGCATCTCGGTTATAAATTAATAATACCTTTCGATTTAATAAGAAAATCTTTTTTATTTCAATTGGTTTTTACAGTAATGTTACATATGCAAAATACACATCGCAGTTACATCGCATAAACAAACAAATCCCACAACGGCATGACTGTGTGGTAAATTTTATTAAATTATATACTATATTTCTTATGGATAATATCATAATTATGCAGAACGTAATTCATATTTTTATCCATACTTTTAATACTTTTTTAAAACTTTTTATTTATTTATAAATCATGTAACACAAAGTATTTTACAAGTATAATACGTTGAATTACATTCCCAGGAGTTACAACAACTCAATTCGGGACATAAATAATATTAGCATTTATAAAATAACGCATATTGAGAAACAACAAAGAAACAAAGCAAGTTTAACATCTTTATAACTAAATATACAACAACAATATATACGCCTAAAACCCTTTCTTACACAAGCAGAATAAATATATATAAAAAAACGCTTTAAGAATAATAATAATTTAAAAAAAAGTTGTGAATCTACCAAGGGAGATAAGGTCATTAACATCACATGCCATGCAGATGATGCTGCCATAGTGATGATGAGAACATATCCATCTCAGTTAGTAAACATCTGGATGCCTAAGAAATGTCGTATAGTACAATGAACACATGATTATTGGAAACATAATTCGGATATACAAAACGGGTGTTACACCAAATCATGGTGTATACAACAGAGGCGAGGATAGACAGAGAGAAAATTAAAAATACGTAAAACCAAGTAGAAAAACTAAATAGAAAAACCAAATGACCGCTCAGAACGTCAGAGATGAAAGTACTAAAGGCAATCGCAGGGAAACCCAGGAGAGGCAGAATCTAGAGTTAAGAAGTAAGACGGATTTGCGATACCCATTGCATAGTAAATAGATTATGGAGAGATTACGTCAATAATTCCATTAATCGATAGCTCTAAAATCCCCTATACCATTGCCCACGAAATCCCGACCGTTTGCCGTCTGCCCGGAAGACCACCAAGGAGAGGGAAGAATAGCTGAAACTCAATGTCTCAGGAGTTAGCTTTTTTAAACCGAATTACTAAAAGTATGGATAAAAACATGAATAGTTGATCAGTGTACTTTCCAGTACAAACCAGTGTATTTTCTGTAGTAAAAAAACTACGGCACAGTTTAGTTAAGTGTGTTTCAAAAAGTTCATTGACAGTTGTTATTCTGAGCTGTCCTTCATCACAAATTGTTACCAATATTCGACCAACCCACAGCTCGCTGCTGCACTTCGCTTTACTAACGGGGACCAGTTTACATAGTTGCTACTACCTATAGATACATTAGAGTACTGCGTACCTACTATGGTACTTATGTACTATATATATTCAACTGCCTGCTGACTACAAAATAATATATTGACTAGCGGACCCAACAGACGTTGTCCTGCCCGAACATTGGCTTGCCTGCCATTAGCTGGTTCTGCAAACGTTTTTTCGATATTCAATTTTTCGATCAACTTTATACTAAGTGACATTTGACATTGAGTTTGACATTTCAATCTTTTCGTTTCGTTATTGTGTGATTTGCTGTTGCCCAAAGCAAAACCAAAAAAAGTGCGCAATACCTCGTTATCCTACGCCGATTGGCTAAGGCCCGGTTGTATGATCGTTAGTCACAAACAAACAAACAAACAAACCATCACGACGTTTCCCCGTAGGGGTAGGCAGAGAGGATAGAACGCCATAACACTCTATCTTGGCATACAGACCTCGCTTCCTCTACATTCATACATCTTCTCATGCATGCACGCCGATTATTCCTACTTTTGACATGTCCATCTTCAAGTATTTGATGGACTTGATCGTGCCATGTCTTTCTCGGTCTTCGTCGTTTTCTGCATCCATCAACATTTGCATCGTAGATCTTTTTAGCGGTTCTTTCGCTGTCCATTCGCTCTACATGTCCAAACAAACGCAGCACCCCTTTCTTGATTCTGTCGATAATGCATGTCTCAGCCTTACACACTTCACGGATTTTGACATTTGTGCACCTATCATACATCGTTTTACCACACATTCGCCTGAGGGATCGCATTTCGACAGCATTCAACCTACTTTCATCATCATTTTTCCAATTCCATACTTCGCTCCCATACATTAGAGTTGGCATTAGAACCCCGTTGTGAACTGCTAGTTTAGCCTCCTGCGATAAACATTTGTTTGCCAAAGTAGATTTCAGTGCACCGTTTACTCTGTTCCCGGCACTCACCCTCCTTTCAATATCTTTCTCGGCCTTTCCGTCCCTAGTAAACATACTTCCCAGGTACAAAAATTCTTCTACCTGATTCAGAATTTCCCTGTTCACACTGATCTCACATTTAGTTATATTTTCATCCCTTTCAAAAACCATCACTTTCGATTTATCAACATTCATAAGCAAATCGCTTTTCTTGCGTACATCGTTAGTAATAGTAAAAAATCCGTAGTAATAGTCGAAAATAGAAAAAAATAGTTGTTTCATCTAAAGTAAGTAAAGGTGGATAGAAAAACTCTTTAAACGTTAATCAAAAATTCAACCCGCCAATTTTGGCGAATAAAACGTTGATAGTACAATAATGAAGATGGTATCATTTTTTGACGTTTAAGCTAGGGTTTCCTAGGACAGCGGTGCCCGTATTTTAACGGCCGTAGTGAACGGTGATGCAGTGGACAGCCATCGTAAAGGTGATTAGAGAGTGGTTTCCTAGGAAAACGGTGTTAAATGGTGTTGATAACACCGTTTTCCTAGAAAGCCACACTCTAGTCACCTTTACGACGGCTGTCCACTGCATCACCGTTCACTACGGCCGTTAAAATACGGGCACCGCTGTCCTAGGAAACCCTAGCTTTACCGGTTATCTTTATTTACCCACGTCCCTCAGTAATGTTTTATTTCCAAATATGGAATGGACTACGCTTAGCAATGCTTAGGACCGGTTGTTTGATCGTTAGTAATAGTAAAAAATCCGTAGTAATAGTAAAAAATTGACAAAATGGGTTGTTTCATCCATAGTAACTTACGGTGGATAGTAAAAGTCTTTAACCATTAGTTAAAAATTTTACCCGCCAATGTTGGCGAGTAAAACGTTTTACCATAGTAGAATAATCAAGATGGCGTCATTTTTTGACGTTTACCGGTCGTCGTTATTTGCTCACGTCTTTCAGTTTTGCTTTTATTTACGAATACGGAATGGATTACGCTTATTATGATCAATATAAATCGGAGGGTTCTTTCAATGATAACATTTTGTACTTATTGTCAAGAAAACGAAAGCATTGTGAAAAAAATTTGGCAGTATTATTCCATCAAACCTCGGACGGACAATTTTGTGTCCGTCAAATCTTGTCTTCTTTTTTAAAATAAATCGGTTAAAGTTTTAAAAATGTTTTGGATATTTTTATAAATTATAAATAATGGCATGAACAAAGAACATATAAATATTATATTATATTCCCACATTGTAATATTCCAGAGCTAAAATTAGCTATCTCGTTGGATTGACAGTATTTTAGTTGTCATTTATTTTTTCTTATCATTCTTGCTTTCAAATAAAATATTATAATATTGTTATTGTAACTCGGATTTTATTCCATTAATTGAAAAAAAAAAAAAAAAAAATTTTGTTGCGTTTACTCAGTACCCATGCCATGTTGTCACGTGGTTTAATTTGTTCGGTGTTTTGACGTTTTCAAAGTCACATTCCACAGTGTAACCATTTGTAAAAAATGAATAAAGAACAATATTCAATTTTTGAACTTTGGAATCGAAAAACCAGTGGTTACATTTTACTACAGTAAAAATGCGGGTGAAACAACGCACTGATAGTAGAACGATAGTAAAACCAAAATGGTTGGTAAATTAAACTATAGTAAAACTCTACTTTTACTAACGATCAAACAACCGGGCCTTAAGCAATCTAAATAGGAGAGTTCGTTCGACGATGACTTTTTTTACTTAATCGTCAAAAAAAGAAAACATTTTGAAAACGATTTGACAGTATTTTTACACTTGGTCGTTCAATTTCGTCGCAGTCAAATTTATTTTTGTTTGTTTTATTTTTTAAGTTCAAAGTTCATTAATTAAACAACGCTTATAAAATCACCCTATACTTATCTAGTCTGCTGTGACAATCAATGTTTCCACGAGTACAATAAAATTTAAGAGAAAATAAAAATAGTTTTTAAAAATTTATTAACACAAATATTTTTTGATAATATTTTTCGCGATCTGACGTTACACGGCGACTTCGCGCATGCGTGCGGTGAAAGTGGGGTTTTTTTTGGACACAGTCCGATGGATTCAAATATGATTTTACGCTCCATCCGGACTATTCTTAATTCTATGATTATATTATGCCTACATTATAATATTTCAGAGCTCGTTGGGTTACCGTATTTTTGTTGTATAACTAAATAAGATATTAAAATATTGTTATTGTTTTTCGGTTTTTATTTTATGAAATTTTCAAAGGTTATTATAATTTTAAGATTTGCAAAGTCACATTCCACAGTGTAACAATGTGTAAAAAATGAATTAAACATAATATTCAATTTTTGAGTTTTGGAATATAAAAAAACAGTTGTTATTTTTCATTCAAGTAAAAACGCGGGTGAAACAACGCATTGATAATAGAACGATAGTTAAACCGAATTCGTTAATAAATTAAACTATAGTAAAATTCAACTTTCGTTTTAGAAGTACCTGTTTGTGATTAAATTCCAAAACTAAAAATTGATAATATTAAAAAAATATTGAATTTAAGTTAGTACTTGCTTATGGTTAAATTCCAAAACATAAAATAAATATTTTTTCAAATATAGCATTCTTTTTTCAAACGTCAAACTCCGGTCGCCTCACCAACAAAAGGGTGTACTTATGTAGGAATACGATTTGAAAATACGTATTGAATTTAATATTATTTTAGTATTACTAAAAATCCAATAAAAAGGAATCAATGGGTAGAAATTATAAGGAATTTAAGGAAAGAATCTGATTGAGATCTACAAAAAACAAATGCTGTATGTAAGCATTCAAAAACAGACTTTTTTTATACACAAAAAAACAACATCTTTCCATTTTTTTGAAAATGCATTCTTCTCGAATGCAACCTTGGTAGATCGATGAATAAAACATTTATGCTCCTAAGATTTTAATATGTACGAACACGCACAGCGCAAAGATCTATATTTCTCTGAAAACCGCACGTAAATCGGTTAAGCCGTTAAGGAGGAGTACGGTGACATCACACGTACAGAGGAATTATATATGTAAATATTATATTTAAAATTTATGTTTTTATTAAATTATTATACTGCGCCGACGTGTACACTAATGCAGCGAAAAATTCACGCATACATAGAATTTCCAACTTGTATAATAATATTATCGGAGCCAATGCGAGTGATATATTCAACTTGAATAATAATAAATTCAAAAGGGAAATCAGCGACAGCATGCGGGCAAAATCGCCGTGGGTGAGTAGTGATGGGTAAATATAATATTATTTGTACATTTTTAATTTACAAAAGTAAATGTGTACAAACATTTAATTTTTTGCTTTACAAATTATATTCTTGTATAATATAACTAATGACACATTACGTATAGTGTTAATTATAAGTTTGAAATATTTTTTTATCTAGTATTAAGTATCTATTATATCATAACCGTATTATTGAGTATATGACTTTAGATTTCAATAAATAAATAACTAAAACAATTCGAAAACACATAATTTTTTTCGTCCGACTACGGACAACACTATACCAAAAATAGGGATCGTCATCACCAGCTTGTGACAAATTCCTAGTTGACCGTCATTATGCTCGTACTTTCTGTCTGCGGGTGACGCGGGAGAGCGGGATGCGGGGGTGAGTCGCTCGCTGCGGACACCGTTGGTCAGCGTCGGCACCACACATTGTACGCTCAAGGCGGATTTACATCGAGTCAGTTACTGCAGCACGCAGCACTGACGTGAAATCAATTTATACGAGAGCAGTACCTACCGAGTCAGCACAGACTTGCCTCGCGTTTAAGTCAGTAACTGACTCGATGTACATCCGCCTTCGCAGTCAGCAGTCGGCACTCGGTGGCTCAGTACTCAGTACCCAGCACCCCGGTGCCGCAGGAAATCGGCAGGTACCGTACTCGATAGAGAGAGGGGGGAATATTTCCAGATGAGGTGTACCTGGGGGCGCGGCCGCGTCTGGTTTGATCATTACTTCCAAATTAAAATTAAATTCATCCGAACATATTTATATGTACTAGCGGGAAACGGTCACCTTTCGCCGACTGTTGCATGCACTATTCACCCCATCGGGCCGCATATAATTGACCTTCCGGGCCTCGGTTGATCAGGATCTAGGGCCCTAGAAATATCGCCCCTTTCTTTGGTCGTCACAATTTATTTTTTATTCGGAGCAATCGAAATGTAATAAAAAAGAACCTGTAATTCAAAAAAAGCTACCAGATTCTCACAACATATTCAGATATGTAATATACACACAAAATTTTAGGTTAATAAGCTATCGAAATGAAAAAAAAAGTAATTCTAAAAAAACACATCTCCTATAGAATAGAAAGATGACCTTGACAACTTTCGAACTTTTTGATTTCGTAATTTTATATTACTATCCCTGATCTTACCGGTTTCAAATTCCAGAGGAAGTAATAAGCCGTGGTATCAGTCAATATAACATAAAATATTTATAATGCTATATAACACATATGTGAGAATTCAGTTAGAATATGCTTCAATTATATGGAATCCTCAATATAAAATATATCTTAACAACCTAGAAAGGATACAGAAGAAATTCATAAATTTAATAAAATATAAACTTCACCGTACACCAAATTCAATTCAAACCCTGGAGTAGAGAAGAGTTATTGCAGATCAAATATTCCACCGCATCGTAGACTGCCCCTTACTGACAAGTTCTTTAGAATATCTTGTACCCAACAGAACAAGACTCCATACTACATTTAATTTGTCAGTACCTAGGATTAACTCAAGGAAAAAACGACATTTTATTTAGAACATGTCATTATTATAATACTGTGCTCACGGTCACGCTGACATTTTTCATCTCTCCCATATGAAATATAGACGATTCGTTATAGACAGTACACTCGTTTAGTTATACGATGTCAGTAATTATGTATGTACTCGTATGTTCATTATTATATTTTGTACGTTTAATATTATTTTTATATAACTTTTTCCTTTTCTTATGCCATAAAATTTATTTTTTTCTTGTTTCTATTTACTTTATTTTCATTACTGCATATAAATATATGCATTTTTATTTTATTTGCAACTTCTAAGTGCCCAACATTTCTTAATTGTAAAATTGCTTTTATTTTGATACCGATAATGTACTTAATCAATAGCTTACACCACTCTGGAAAATTTATATTGGCTGTTTTCACAATTTTCGTTTATATATATTCTTATTTTCTGTATACAATATATGTAAAACCTGTTGTTTTTTTCCCAAACAAAAATAATTAAATAAATAATACTTGAAGAAATCGTAAAAAAATAACTCTTTGAACTAACATCTCACAATTATATATATATATTTTTTTTTTGTTTATTTTTCCATACTGTTACATATTATGCATGTATTAAATTACATATTTTATACATTGTATTTATTAAACATTAGAAGAGAAAAAGATAAAAAATACATATTCTAAAAATAAACATAGCCTTAAATTTGGAATAAATGCCCACAAAGACTTAAACGTCTGAGCGTGGGCCATTCCTTTTTTATTGTTTTTGATGAATTTTTTGGTATACAAACACAAATATGACAATGCCATTAAAAATCATACAGAAATAACAGGAAAATGACATAAACAATGTAATTAAGACATCAAAGTTTAGAATATGCTGTTGTACGACTCTTTCACAATAGGTGTATATCTGTATTTTCCATGCTGATCCAAGTCCTCAAAGCCGCTTTAAACTTTGGAAGGGATTCTATATTTTGTATTTCCTTGGGTAGGAGATTAAAAGATCTTGGACCAACATGGAAAGAGTGTCTCTGTGCGAACTTAGTTCTGCATCCTGGAACCGACAGTACACTTTCTGATCTGCTACTAGTCCTATTTAAATTATTGCCAAACAATTCCCTATTTTTGTGTACATATTTTAAGCATTGTAATAAATATAACTTTTTTAAATTAAGGAGTCCGCTCTCTATGTACAATTCGTTACTAGGAAATAGTCTATGCTTTTTGTACATTATCTTAATTATACTCTTCTGTGCGATTTCTACAGGGTGACTATGTGCGTCCAAAACTCCACCCCATCCAATTATGCCGTATGTAACAGAAGACTGAATTAGAGCGTAATACAGCATTTTTAATTTTTCAAAAGTTAAAATATTTTTTAATCTTTGGAAAACGTAAGATAAATATCTGATTTTGTCTGTTAATTTAGCTATATGTGTTTCCCATTTTAGCCTATGATCTATGTGGATACCCAGATATTTATAACTTTCACCTGAGCTAATTTTGTAACACTTATTACAGATATCTATATTACAATTTAAATCGTGTATTTTAATTGACAAATTTTGTGAAGGGCCAGTCTTATTAGAGATTTGAAAGGGCAAATACATGGTTTTTTCTTGATTTAGACTAAGCAAATTATTTTCCAACCAGTTATTAACTATTGTTATACTTTTTGTAGCATCACTAAATGTTAACTCCCATGTTTTATTATATACTATAATAGCAGTGTCATCAGCATAGGACAATATTTCTCCGTCTACTTTTAAATCACATAGTTCGTTTAAGTATATTAAAAATAATAGAGGACCTAAAATTGTTCCTTGTAGAACACCATGTTGTTGTTCTCTTTGCAAGCTAATTTCACTTTATTGATATTGATTGTATAGAATGCCCGATTAATCCCAAATCGCTAGAATTGTCGCTAATGTTCCTATGGCCGTTCCATAGCAGTGAACGCAACACAGCACTATTATTTATGTATACGTACATTAACATCTTTTTTCATAGTTTATTTGTTAAAGAACTATTTATTTATACAAAAAATATTTTTATTCTCGTATTATCAGCGATTTTAGTAATCACAAAATGACGTCACATGTTCTCTTCGGTGAGTTCTGCTGATTGATGAATTAGCGTCCTATCTAATCTATCACAATACATTGCTTGATTCGGAAGAAAAAGTGAGGTCGTTCAAAGTTGTTGGTTTAATTTAGTTTTTTTATATATTTTTACGTAACTTCACTGACAATAGGGTATTATCACCCGGGAGGAATATCGGATTTAACACATTGTACATATAAAGGATTTCTCAAAGACTCCTTTAGTGTTTATAAAAGCTCTAATAATCAATAATTTCATTCATAAATTTCGTTTACTATTTTCAACATCTCTGAAAAGCGTTTCTATTCGGTTGGTAATAAATTCGATCATCCAAACCCACCCAACAGTACACCATGAATCGTGCATTTGTTTTAAATGTTGGTAATCCGAATAGAAATTGAAACGACGCGTATTGCTCTCTATGATTTTTTCCCCTTCTCTAGCCAACCTTGAAATAAATGGCGACCGTAAAATGGGGCGACATTTAAATCGTAAGGCGACTTTAATCAGCGGATATATTGTTTATATTTATCTCTATAACTACTGATCATTAATAAATTTCGGTCAATTTTAACTGTTTTTTTAATGGTAATACGGAATACGATTTAAATGAAATTGTAATATAACTTTATTTAAAGTAAGATTTCAAGAAGTTTGAAGTGGAATCGTCAAGATATTTTTTAATTTTTAAAAATTTAGTAATAGAATTTTTTAAATGATACAAGTAATTTCGTAATTTGCATTGTCTTGACATTACTGGTACTTATATCACTGAGTGTCCATTATTATGATTGTTTTAATATTTTAATTTTTATTTAACGAATGATAAGAAGTTTTCTAAAATGAGCTGAAATTGATCATTTTATATACATCTTTTTTTTGAGAGCGACATGATTCGAACTTATTAATAAAAGTTTTGAAACAGGGCCTACAAAAAAATATTTTGCTCAAATACTAAGAAAAGCTGTTACAAAAATTCGGACTGCTTCCAACCATTACAAAATATTATTTGAAACACTATACAATGAATAATATAAAGTTAAACATCCTACAAATCATTTAAGCCAGTTTTCCAGAACAGAAGGAAAATTTTATTTACCAAAATGTGAGGACTGGGGATTTTCCCTTAACATACGGGATTTCAGAATATAAATAAAAAATATTATGACTCAAATGGACGAGTCTTAAAGATTTTCTTTTAAAGGTGAGCAAATAAATGTGAAGCTTCGTTCTTGAATGATAACGGTGAAGTTATTCATCTAGTAAATCAGATAATTGTTACGAAATGCTTGTAAAAAAACCTCATACACCTCAATTGCACTTTTTGTGAAATTTTGTCAAACATTGTTGAATATGGCCAATATTAATTTCCTAAGTATGTTTCACGTCTTTGTAAGAAACAGATAAACAGATACAATAATTGCTTTCCTGGAATAAAGTTATGGATTCTAATTCATTCGGTAAAATAAATGTTTTCAAAGCTGTGAAAGATAAGTTTTCACCAAATAAAAAGAACACAAGAACCTCTCATTCTGTTTCGATAATAATGTCAGTCAATGAACAAATTCCTACACACAATAATACATTCATTAACTGATAATTTTATTCCATCAAAAAGCAAGGTATATTATGTTATCTTTATCAATTATTTAAAATATTTCTTAAATACAATTTTTTAATCACCATAATATTTTTCTTGATTTATATTTTAATCTTGATTTATATTTCAATTATTATTTTTGAGTATATATAAAAATTCCATTTTTTGGTTTACAATAATTTTTGTTTTTTGTGGAAATAAAGTATATTATTTTTAATTATTTCATGAGATTCGACTTAAACGCTTATTAAATACACGCCTTATCATAATTTGCTGATACCTGAGTGTTTTTTTTGCAAGTAATTTACTATCGGAGGATGGATAATATAATTTAAAAAGAAGTGAAAAGTTATATTTATAATTCTTTTTTGTGTAGCACTGACTTAAAACACCGTTTTTTTATAATTTATATGTTATACTAAAAATATTTACCGATTAAAAATAAAATAAACAAATTATTGTAAAACGTCACTCCCCATTTTATACTCAAGAATCGTTTTTTTTTTTTACGTAAAGCGAAACGTTAATGTAAATATATGTATTAAATTAATATAAAATTGTATTTAGTAGTAATGTTGTATACGTTGTATACTTATATTTTTTATCTAAATAAAGTAAAAAATAAAATGAAATGTTCAAAACAAACGCATAAAATCATGATGTATCAAAGCGACCCCACTCCGAAGGGTTGACTTTGATCACAAAGTTTTTATTATTTTCTCGCTCACACAACATAATATTTTCTCATTTAAAAAATAAGATTTTTAATTTTTCTTTTACGAAGGTTTGAAGTTCAAAACTGAACAAAGTCACCCCATTCCACTTACTCTACTCGAATCATAAATTTTTACGTAAAAACTATCTTCGCATACGATGACGTCAAACTTGGTGACGTCATGAATTGTCTGTTTTTATTTATATTCAAATGACTAGACTTTAATCCTTTATATCTCCCTTATTTTTTAACGGATTTCAATAAGAGTAGTACCGATTGTCTTGTGATTTTTCAAATTAATTTATTAGCTAATAAAAAAAAACCGTGATAATAGCCCATTCAGTGATCTATTTTTTACTGCGCAGAAGTTAGCAACCATTTGTTTTTTTAAATATTTTATTTTAAAAAATTTTATTCGTTCTAAAAAATTATTTTATGCCAATATGTCTTCTTGCTCATACTGATCATCGTGGTTTCGGATGTGACAGGGTTTAAAGAACACCCTGTAGCACTGAACTCCCTCATCGGGCATCCTGTCCTGTTCGGTGCGATAAATAAATAAATATATTTAGTTGGATGGGATGCATATATTTTAGATTTGTTATGTTTAATATCGAGGTAGTTATTTGACCGCTTTATGTAACCGCTTTATGAAAATAACACACCTGCGAAGAAGCACGCGTGCGCGGTGCGGTTGAATACACCTGTCCCCTCCCGTCCGTCTCCCTCCTCCGCTCGACGAGCGGGACGAGGAGTGCGGAGTGCGGCCCCTCGCGGAACCGGTTGCCACAACAGTACGGCCGCCGGCGGCCGCAGCCAGCCGCCCCCTCAGTGCTCAGTGCTCCGCCGTCCATCGCTCGCCGCGCCGCTCGCGCCCGCCCCCGCTCCCGCGCCCTCCCCGTGCCTGTGCCCGTGCCCGTGCTCCTGCCCGTGCCCGCGCCCGCGCTCGCGCTCGCGCTCGCGCCCGAGCTCTCCTCGTGTCCAGGGCGCAGTGCGCGAACGCCCGTGCGGTCGGCGCCTTTGCCGGCAGTCAGCGCCCGCCGAGGTCGGACCTCCGTGAGTGGATTGTTATTGCGAAATGTGCATACACCGCACACAGCCGGCAGCCCACTGGACCCCGGAAACTGAACCCCGGGTATGCTAGTCTCGATAAAATACTAATTATTTACACACTCACCATCTGTATAAAGGGACGACAATGTACAATGTTGCTATTACAATATAATATGTATTGCACATACAATAGTGTGTATGGCAATACGAACACCCCACGAAGAAAGTAACATAGTCAACATGTGAGTAGGAACATAATAAATTTATTTTCAATAAACATTTTTTAAAATTTTTTTTAAAGAAAATCAAATATTTGCGTTCTTATGATTTACCCAAATATTTAATTTTGAGGGCCATTTTCAACGAGTTGTAAATAACTCACTATTAGAAAATGGAATCGAGTTGGGGTAGAGTGGGATTCGAACCGCGGACCTTCGGTCCGTGAGTCCGAGACACTAGCCACAGGACCACAACCCGATATACACAACCACATAACTGTATCTTGTATTTTATTATGTTATTGCAGTCAGTCGATGGTCCATCTTGACGCTGAATTATCTGGTGTGAAGATGGACCGATTCATTCGAATATGATAACAGTCATTTTTCATTCAACCATTGATCAGGTTATTAAAGTTTCAATGTTTCTTCAAACCAGCGTCGTGTGGGCCGACATGGACGGCAAATATACAGAATGAATTCTTAAGATTTACGTACTAGTGGAAGGACGTAAATAATAATGAAATACTTCGTAAAGGGTATCAACATCAGTAGGTATAGTTAACGCAACATGAGTTGAGGCGACAAGGCACATAGACAAATGGGCATATCTATTAGTGTATCTTATGAGAACTTTATTCGATAGAATTACGTTAATATTCATTGATTTAGGTTAACACTTTTATTTATTGCAAATAGAGACCCCGCGGGGTCGCGACTCTCAAAATGTCATTTCATAGATTAAAATTACGCTTCTAATCACGTCTTACACTAAAATTAATTTGACACTTAATAATAAATTACCCGCACTGATGGATGAATATTGTTTTTTGCAATAAAAAAGAAATTGAACAATTTTTGTCTAAAACGAACATTTTATTTTTAAAATGAAGTGTGCGTTCCCATACGCATGCGCTGTCAATAATACTATTACTAACTTATAAATGACAGATATTAAATGGAGCCACTATAATGATTATATTATAAAGCACTGATACAAATGTTTACAAATATAGAGAGGTGTCGGTATACATGGAGTATAAAAGTTCATTAAAATGATTTTACGTATCAACAAAATTCAACAGTGATGCAGAACATCGGGAAATTTGTTGTAACCAACTTGTTGTAATTTGCTGATCTTAATGACTCCCCGCGGGGCGAAATCCAGTATTTTGTCTACACACATTTGGACAAACTCGAAATATTTCGATTTCATGTATGAAAAGAAGTATAAATTCCATATAAAAACCCTAATTTTAAAAACGATTTGTGAAAAAAAATCGAGCAGTTTAAAATACGAGTACTCGTACTTTGACTAGTGAGTGAGTTTGACTCGTACGTGAGTTTGACTTGTGAGGAACGTAGCAATAAGAAAACGGACACCGCAAACTCCGGTGACAACTGTCATCAAGCGGAGGCGATTCGATTGGCAAACAAATGATTTTATGGATAAATAAAATTTAAGTCCATAAAATCATTTTTTCACTGCATAAGCAGTTATTTGTTTATAATATTTTATGTTTGTAGCAATATTTTTAAAAATCAGATATTTTTTTATTTGGACCAATCGACAGGTTATTTTTTAAATAAACTCTCATGTATTGGTAAATAGACAATTAATGAAAGATAACTGTACCAAGTTTGTTCAAATGAACATGAAATTACACATAAATAACAATATATAGGTACAAAGAGATACAAAAAATACTCTGAGAGACAAGACATTTCCCAATCAGTCACAGGTCACAGTTTATTGAAGTCAGCTTCTGTTGTAATATTCCTTCCGCTTCAACCCAGTCGTATCGGTTCTTCGACATAACCGCGAATTGGCTTTGATACGGCAAATACTAAACTTCTGCCTGGGAGTCAGCGAGCCGCTCTGAGATTCAAACGGCACGACGTTGGGTCGCTGGGTCGCTGGGTCGCTCGGTGGTCAGCGTCATTTCTAGTGAAACGGTGTTCAGTTCGGTTTGCTTGATACAGCAAATACTAAACTTCTGCCTGGGCGTCAGCGAGCCGCTCTGAGATGCAAACGGCACGACGTTGGGTTGCTGGGTCGCACGGTGGTCAGCGTCATTTCTAGTGAAACGGTGTTCAGTTCGGTTTGCTTGATACAGCAAATACTAAACTTCTGTCTGGGCGTCAGCGAGCCGCTCTGAGATGCAAACGACACGTCGCTGGGTCGCTGGGTCGCTGGGTCGCTCGGTGGTCGGCGTCATTTCTAGCGAAACGGTGTTCAGTTCGGATTCGGTTTTCTCCTCCTCGCATTTCACCTAGTGAAAGTGTCCCTGCTTCTTTTTTAAAAAAATTCTATGATAATCGGTCTTGAATGAATAGGATTTTTGTGCTATATTCTTCGCATTGAAACAGCATTTATATTACTAGCCAGTTTTTCATGTTTTTGTTAAGACTGTCCCTTTCATTTTCGGGGCAATTTTGAATTTCTATGTTAGCTTTTATTTCCTCTCACTCCGTTTTATCAACAAACAAAAAAATCCAACGTCTCTATTTTCTTCTCAAGGGCGTTGTTTTGATTGATAGGCAAATAAATAAACATTATCTATTGTTCGCTCATAATTATTTAATCGAATGCTTTTAAAATAGGAACTCGTATTTTCATTTGTCAGGTTGAAGATGATTTTAACAGATAGGATAATGAAACGGGAGAATGCCGGAAGAGTCTTAGCTTAGGCAAGTGAGATATCGTCAGCTGGTTCAGGTGATCGGATCGCTCTACGTCTACACGGTGCGCACCTAACATCGAACATTCCGTCTGTTTAAACATAATATCTTATTGTTTTCATTAATTCTTCCGTCTATTGAAATTAGTTAAGTAAATGTTTCCGTGAAAGTGTAATGTGGAATGTGGAATGGCTAAATCGTGTGCCCCGATTACAGTGAGATGTGAGAGAACAGGCTTATCTTCGATTGTCTATAAAGTAAAATCGACGAATATAATATACAGACTTTAAATTTGTATCCTGAATACATATTTTCGTATAGAAAATTAGATTTTGCTTTATGGACAGTTGAATATGACATTGTTAACTTCCCACTGTAATAGAAGCCGCGGTGACTAATGCTGATGACTGAAACGCTCGTTTCACGCATATATGGTTCTGGGTTCGATTCCCGGCGAGACCACAGTAACTTAGTATGTTTTTTCTTTAGCTCGGGTGTTCTATTGTAATCGGACCTCTCGTCCCGTTATGTGAGGTTCTACCGAATTAATTACGTTACCTTATTGGTATCAGGGGTCGGATAGTATCCGGAATACCGGACCTCGCTATGCGCACCACGCGGTGGACGTCCAGTAGCTCGGGCTCTCGGGAGTCGGGAGCGGGAGCGGGAGGCATCGCGGTATACGGCCCAGCCGACTTGCGGCGTCCGGGCTGATGAGGTGCCACGTGCCGCGCGCCGCGCAGAGGACAATATGCAGGTGTTATGCGGGCTCTATATACATAGACGGCATTTTGTTTTCACTTGGCAAATACCAGATTTACATGCTCACTACCCGCTACTACTACTACCTAGATACGACTGTGACTTCTTATGATTATGTACATACTCGTACTTATATGCTGACATGGGAGTGTTTCGAGAGTGAGTTTTATTTTTTACTACTACTACTACTACTACCATCACGCCATTTCCCCGTAGGGGTAGGCAGAGAGAATGGACCGCCACACACGTCTATCCTGGCATACACTCCTAGCCTCTTCCACATTCATACATCTTGTCATACATGCCCTTCGGTTCTGTCTGCTTTTGACATGACCAGACTTAAGATTACGTTTAGCAAAATGAGATCATAATATTATTGTTGGTCACTCGTTTGAAAATAAGATATTTTTGTTAACAACTGATATAGGTATTAATGACGATTGTAAATTTGGATAGTGTAGTAAGTCGAGCTTATAATAATGCGCCCTCTGGCTGATTTTGTAAGTCTTAAAGCTCGAAGCAAAGGACATCCGTCAGTTTTCCTTGCGACGATTTCCGTATCGAAAGTTTATCTGAGAATTTTCAAAAAAAGGTATTTATAAAAAAAAAAAATAGAATTAGCTTTAATCCAGTTTCTTTTTAGTAAAAAAGAAATAATAGCGTTCTTATAATTTACTCAAATATTAAAATTTTGGTGGCCATTTTCAACGAGTTGTAAATAACCCAGGACGGTCGACAAACGCCGCGATCGGTGAATCAATTTACCGCTAGATATTAAGGAGTGGATGGGGAAACGACGATGCTGAATTTCTTCATTTCTTAATTTCAAGAGAAAATAAACGACAGTAGACACGAAACAAGACAAATGTATCGTAATATCGGAATAAGTTCGTATCAAGTTCCGGGAAGAATGGAGCCGCGAAGGTGCTGTAAGTCATCATCTGGAATCTGGACAGTGTCGAGTCAGTCAGTTCTGGTGGCGACCCGCGACCCGCGACCCGCGACCCGCGACCCGCGACCCGCGACCCGCGACCCGCGACCCGCGACCCGCGACCGCCGCCTGTCTTCCTGCGGGTGCGGAACTGCGGTCTGCGGTGTGCCGAACGCAGAACGCAGTGCCGCAGGACGCAGTACGCACTACGCACCGACCGCGACCATCGGAGGTCGGAGGAGGCTCCTGACATTATCCCTCGCCGGCCGCGGCCCATTCCTTATCTATGCATGTTTAATCGCGATAATCGCATACACAGAGCGGTAATGCGACGCGACGAGACGCCTTATCTCGTTTTAAGTCCAGCTTAATTTATCCGAAGCGAAATTGTAGCCAAAGAATACGGTCAAGGGCGTTGTAAGGCGCGGCGCGGCGCGGCGCGGTGTTGGTATTATAATATTATCGCATTCATAATCGTAGTCATATTGCGGTTCTTCCCATTTCATCTTTAATATTCCGAACGGCCGCATTTGGGTATTTCTTAAATTTTCTGTCTGACTTTCTAATCGGAAGTTGGAGCTCGCCGAATGAGCCACCCTGACTCGTTTTTATTTGTCGAGATTTCGTTTGGCACCAACACAATGAGGAACTTCAGCCCTATGGGAAATTGGATACGATAAATGTTTTCTTGCACGCAGTCAAAATTGGAGCATAAAATTGTACCGCAAAGTTTCCTGAAAATGTACGAAAAATAACAAAAAATATTTTAATAAAAACGAACTACTTTAAATTACGTCACTGGTTCATATGAATCAGCCTATGATATGAGAGTTATGAAAGACTTCCGGTTTGCTTGCCGAGGATGGACCGATGGGAAGAAATGATCGAGAATAACCGGAAAAGAACCTCTGACGTCACACGCGGAGTTATTTCAGAAATACAAAATTTATTATAAAAATATAAGACGAGTGATACTTTAATCCAGCGGCGACCTTCATGGTGTAGTGGTCAAGACACTTGACTCATACACGAAAGGTTCCGGGTTCGATTCCCGGTGAGAACACAAATATTAAAATGTGATTTTTCTTAAGCCTGTGTTTTCTGTGATGTAATTCACCACCGTAATTGGGCCTCCTGGCCTGTTGTGGTGCTAAAAAAAATTTAAAAATCCACAAATTTGGAATATCCAGTGACCGGTTTCATCGCTTTCGCGACATCTTCGAGACTGGTATTTTTATTAATGAGTTTAATGTATTTAAACAAAACAGAGGTAAAGATAGATAATTCAAAATTATATGAAAATAAATTAAATAAAGTTATTTTTATCTTAAGGATCATTATAAAAAAAAAATGTGCAAACCATTTATTTGCAGTGTGCATTAATTTTTGAATTAAAAAAAAAAAGAATGTGTCTATCTGCTCCTTCCATGCTAATCCAAGACCTCAAATCTACTTTAAACTGTACCTGTAGTTCCTTGGTTAGAAGATTGAAGGATCTTGGACCAACATGTAAGGAGTGCCCCTGTGCGAACTTAGTTCTGAATCCTGGAACTAACAGTACACTATCAGATCTTATTACTAATACGATTTAAATTATTACTAAACGACCTATTACCTACTTACATTTCAAAGTCAAACATGTCGCGTTTTTCTAGTGACGTATTTTATAATAAAAAAAAAAATCAAATATGAAAGCATTTCTCCACAACATCCGATTGATCTTTAAAATACAATTAATTATTCTAAATCCATTTCATATATTTTTATTGGTATTCGTAGTATGTGATATTCATTTTTGCTCGTGAAGGGCTGTTGTTATGTTTCATATTATAATATACTTACACTATTTTGTATGTCTCTTTAAATTCAAGTTTTTGTTGATTACACTGAAAATTAATTTCTATAGTCCTCTTTCATGATCGGTATGCTCTTATAAATAACTATTACGCTCTCTTTAAATATATATTTATTGAAGTAGGTTTGTTCGTATCTTTTTCGGAAATTCAATGTGTTTTCTCTTTCTCTGTCCTCGTTTTGGACAGGTCTAATATCGGAATAATAAGCGTGCGTGCATCGGAAGATGTATGAATGTAAAGAAAACGAGAATATTTAATTATCGTCCAGCGCCTTCAAGGTGATTTTCATAAAAATGGCGCTATATAAATGATCCAGCTATACATATAGAAGTTCCGATCGGACTAACGATTTTCTTTATAGTTGCATCGCATTTTTATATAAATTAAACATCAAGACTTGACGATTTCACACCATCGCCATCGCCATCGCATTAACACTATGATACTACAGACAGTACAGACAGTACAGACCTTGAATTTCTCAGACCTCAGTTTTGTTGTTGTCATTTCTAAGAATAAACTCCGAAACTTTACTGTCGGGATCATCACCACCGGAGCCTGGGATCGATGGAGACGTACCTACTCGTATTATATCAGTTCTCATCTCGTATAATAATCTCCATCTTCCTGGAGAATGATATCCCCCGAGATGAATTAAATCTCGGCAGGTTATAAATAAACACCGAAACTTCACTATCGGGATTAGCACCACCCGAGCCTGAGATCGACCGGACGTTTTTATCCGTTCTCATCTTTACCTTTGTTGAGATATCTATCTTCCTGGAGAATAATATCCATAAATATGCATTTAGAAAAACACCTTATCCCACTTTTACAAAATCATCTACATCTATATGATCTATACATTAACACAGTAGGAAAAGCCGACTGAATATAGATGATCCACGTTTTAATAGATAAATTATTTTTCTTAGAAAGTGTTTCAGTTAAGGAGGTACCACGCTGTATTATGAAGAGTAAAGTAATATTATCTGGTCCAGCTTATTTATCCGCATCAGCAAATTAGTACAGTCAATATCACGCAGCTCAGAATCGGTCACTGAACTATATATGTACATTGCCAAAGTAGTCATCAAATCAACAACATCCTTAGGCGCATCGGCTATTCTTCGGTTGCAGTACATAGAAGATGGAACTCCAGTAATATACTTAAATTTCACAGCCTATAGTTATTCTGTGTCCGGCCCCAGGTAGAGCATAATATAGTATTCAGTTATCCACAAAGTCTCTCCAGGCACTTCTGATAGCGGCAAACCCCCGAGCTTCCTTCCAAGTAAGTTCTGCATTTCGTAATTCAGATTTTACTATGTAGCTGACGAACTGTCAGCCGAGTGCATTGAAGACTGCGAGAACCTGATGGCTCGTATGGCACAGCTCGTCGTGTTGCCTCCGCTTGATCATAGTTTTATGACATTACAAAGAATAAGTACTTTGGTGGACTTATTGCTAAAAGCAATATCTTGCAGCCAACCAAAAAACAGACTGGTCAAAAGAAGGGTTGGTCAAAAATGTTGTACTAAAAAACCATAAATATATATTAAAAGATACATACATAAAATAAAAAAAACCTAATTAATTAAAACTAACAGCGATTTTTTTAATTAGGAGATATGGCTTGCACATTTTAGCTTTTATTTAAAAAACATCATGTTATACTTACATATTAAATGGAATGTGGAATCAGATAATTAGTGAAGGAGAGAGAAAAGGAACCAAGGAAAGAAAAAGGGATAAAAATATACATTAATAATAAACACAGTAAAATTCAGAGAGTTCAGGATTCTGGGGATATTTATTTATTTATTTATTATTTCACGTTTTACATAAAACTTTTTTTAAATAAATAATAATGTTTCCGTGCGTTTTTTGAAAGTGGCTAGAGAGTGTCTATCTTTTGTATGAAGAGGTAGCTCATTTCAAAGTCTAGCAGCTTGAACGGAAAAGAAATGGCTAAAAAATGATGTGCTATGTCGAGGAATGGAAAATGTTCTCTCCTGAAAAGAACGAAGCTAAAGACCATGATCAGAAAGGTAAATTAAATTCTCAGCAAGATATTTTGGAGCGCAAGTGTTGTGAAGAATATTATAAAGAAGTGAGAGAGATTGAAAGTTTATGCGCTAGTAAAAATGAAGCCGCTCGAGTTCAGAGCGAAAGGGTGATACATGGTCATACTTTTTGAGCTTGAAAATAAAGCGGATGCATTAATTCTGCAAACGCTCCAGACAATCTATGAGTTCTGTCTTGGCGTCAAGATAGCATAGCACAGAGAAGACAATATAATAGATTGGGACAGATTTTTTTTGGTTGTGGTTGGAAGAAAGTTCTGCAATCTTTTCAGTAAATGGAAGGGGCGATAAAACTTCTTTCCAACCTCAGTAATCTGTTCTTGCCACGTTAAGTGTTAGTTCATAATAATACCAAGATTTTAAACTGTTTTTGTGAAAGGAATCCCATTTTGGTCGATCACTAAGGTAGAAAAAATTAGAAATTTAGAAAGGAGATTTGTCTATAGGCACCAATTATAATCGCCTGGGATTTTTTCGGATTAATCAGTCAGCCATTATCTTTGGACCTACAAGAAACCGAATTTAAATCAGAGTTTAACGTTTTAATAGCGTTACTGATATTTTCTAAACCAATGTGCAAGTAAATCTGAAGATCATTGGCAAAGAGATGAAACGTACCGTCTAAATGTGAAGATATTGAATTAATGAAAATGGAGGATAGAAGTGGAGACAGTACACTACCTTGAGGAACTCCTGTGTTAAGGTGATTAAATTTAAATGCCTTGTTTGCCAGTATCACGCTCTAACTTCTCCCATTTAAGAAAGAGGAAAAGCATTTTAAGACTGGAAGTGAAAAAATTAGAGAACCGAGACGTGCAAGAAGGATATCAAAATCAACAAAATTAAAAGCGCTGCTGAAATCTGATAGAGTTTGAGAGAAATCGTGACTTTCTTATCATTCATGGCCTGTTTAATATTGTCTGTTAATTTTGTAAGAACAGTCGTAGTGCTGTGATCTGAATGGAAGCCAAATTGGTAAGGATCAAATAAGTTGTTAGTTTAATACACATTTATTTGATTGAAAACTACTCTTTCTGTTACTTTAGAACGGAAAGGAAGAATGGAGATCGGATGAAGTTCTGTCACTTATGTGGGTAAAGGAATTTTTGGCAGTGGGATGACATAGCCATTTTCCATTTTGACGAGATGGATTATGAAGTCAAACAGTAATTGATGATGTGAGTAATAACGGATAGAATAGAGTCAATGATCAAGGTAACCCATATGAATACTAATTCCATCAATATCCACAAGAATTTGACTTTATAGAAAGAAGAACTTCGTTTATTTCTGTTTCCATGACACAAATAAAATATTTTTTTCATTTGTGCCACGGTTGACAATCAAGTAGCGGGAGAGATTCTATTTGAGGTAAGGTGGTAGATTTAAAAAGGCCATTAAGCTGGATAAGAGGTTTGGAAAAATGACTATTAAGCGCATTTAAATCAATAGAAGTGTCTGAAGAATCTTTAGATTTAAAAAATTCTAGTAGCTTTAAAAACTTCTAGGATTTTTAAGGACCAGCGTTAATGAAGGATTCATAAAATAATCTACGTTTGGCATAATGACACATCTGATTACACATATCTATTTCTCAGGGCCCTGTAGGTTTTCCAATGGCAGGTTGATGTTTTGCCTTGTTATGAGCTCTATCTCGTTTTCGCATGAAAATAGCTATATCTATACCAAGGTGTTGGAGGGTGTTTAGTATGCACTTTTTTTATCGTTGCATGCAGATCATATAACGATAGCAATTTTTGATTCAGAAAATCAACCTTAGAATCTCTGTCAACCATAGTGAAAAGGATCTCCCATTTTATGTTTTTATCTTCAGAGACAAATTGCTCTTCATCCATGTTCCGAAAATTCCTCCTAAAGATTTTTTTTTCTCACAGGTAGTATCTAACTGATAGGAAAGGAATATAAGATCATGATGAGAGAAATCACTATCAGTAAGTTGACCATGAGAATTTACCACATCTGATCAGGATGTAATCAATAGATTCAAAGTGTCTTAGTAGAATTACTAAAGTCGGTGGGTTTGAGAGGTAAGTAAGATTAGTTGAAAGGTTCAATTATATGTCTGAGTTAATTAGCTCTATGGGTAGGCAAGAGCAGACAAGTATTAAAATTACACATGATAATGCAGTGTTCGTGTAAGGGAATTAAGTCCGTCAAGGTTGATTCAAAAGTATTAAACTAGTTTTTTTGTTGAGTGGCAATAATCCAGGCCCAGCAAAAGTTTTGAGAATTTGAAATGAACATCAAGGAAAATAAATTATGGATTATGAGAGGAGTTTTGTGATTGGGAGATGATAGAAAACGAAATATCTGTCCGAAGGTAAATTGCAACTCCCCCACCTCTTCTTTCTGTTCTGTCGTTACAAATGAGAAAATAAATATGGTTTTTACCATGTTTCGCTCAATACGTAAGGGCAACTCGACGAAAGTAAAAAGAAACTCAGAACAATACGAAGGAAGACTTTAAGTATTTATGTGACATATGACACATATGAAAGTTTCTGCATTAAGTTGGTAATGTAATGGGGGGCGGCAGATGGTAGCGCCTGAAGCAGAAGAGACTGAAACATTAAGGTATATAATGAGCATGAAAATATATATGGTAATATAATGAGCTTGGCGAGGAGTATGGAATTGAGTGAAAGGAATCATCATTAGATAGAGAATAGTTCGTAAAGAAATGAGATAAGCAGTATTTGAACGCAATAAAGAAAGTATAATAAAAAAAAAGACAAATGTATTTATACAAATTGCGCAAAAGGTACCCTCAAAGTAACTTATAAAAGAAGAATAATATATGTAAAGAAGAGAAAATGAAGCTTATAATAACATATATCCAATAAAGTGACCACTGATTAATGGGAATTTATGAGACAAGATGAGATTAAAATTGTTGCTAGAGGCAAAATAAGACAACAGACACCAACTGTGTCCATCTGTTTGGTTATTTTTCATTTAATTATTTCCTTATTATTATTACTAGCATTATCTTGATCATTTGCCTAGCTTGAAACGGGGTCAGTAACCTTGTAAGTTGGGAAAAGTTTTTAACAAAAAATGTAAAGATGATAAAATGTACAAATAAAATAATAAAAAAATGTTACATGAAGGTAAGATGATCAATCTTACGGTTAAGGTGCCAGTCCAGGGAAATATTCTAGTGTAAAAACACCTTTTTAAAATAAATATTTCACGAAAACCATGCCAGGAATCGAACCCGAGACCTCTTGGATGGTAGGAAAAGGCACTGACCATTACATCGTGAGGCGAGCGACCACCTCCACAATCCACCTATTTACACATTCCTAATAAACTAAAAGTCGAACCACCACTTTCCTAGATTTATTTTGAGATACCTATTCTCAAATCTCAATAGCCTGCTGTTGCATCTGTAGCGAAGGAACTTATGCCTACATTATGTCTGTTTACGTTTATGGTCATGAAATGGTCCCAAAATAAGTTCTTTGATAGCAACTAATTAAAACGATTTATTTATTGCCAGCAGGGGAGAAGAAAATGATATTTATTATTTATTTATTTTATTTATTTATATATACCCTCAATGGGCATCTTTAAGGACATATTTATACATAGAAAATTATTATAAAGAAAATAAAAAAGACTCAATGGAAAAGAATTGAGATTGGTCTATAGTTAGTGACGTCCGATTTGTTTCCAGATTATTTATAGATAGGTGTAATAAACGATGATTTCCAAGCTACTGGAAACTCACCAGATTAAGGCGCCATATTGAAAATTAATTAGTGAAATAACAAATCTTAATGAATATTTCGTGAATACAATCAGGACCAGTATTTGTTTTACATTTGAGTTTATTTTAATTATATATTTATTATATAGAGGTTTGTTTTTTTTTTAACATCTCGTTTCATAACGTTCAAATGCGTTCAACCATTTTTTCCGCATTTTTCATTAGGTACTAGGAATGGCCAAAAAAGCTTTATTTGGCGTCTTCACCGTAGTGTTTGTGCACATCGGAACTAAACAGTACTTGTATCTTATAACTAAAGACATTTTATGAGCGTTAATTAGTTAAAACAGTGGAAAACAACCGATTACAACAAAAACAACACGTAGGCTATACAAATTTGTATGAATTTGTTTGAACGGTCAGTCAGATTCGTAACGCGTGACGTCACAAGCTCATTCGGCATCCGAATGGTCGTTTTGGCGCGAATTCAAAGTATACGTTTTTAAACCGCCCTGAAAAATTAACGCGTGGACATAAAAAAAAAAGTACAGTTCCCATCGTCATTTTTTTCTCAATTTTTTTGCAAAATAAAAAGAAAACGTGATAATACCCTATTGTAGCTTTTTAAGTAATAAATGTTTCCTAAATAAAAAATATAATTTTAAAAATAATACATTTCAGATGGATATCTATCATCACGCAAGATGTCTCCGCTCGCAGATAGTGCTCAGAAATGTTCCCCCGGGGATGTGAGTACCCAACCCGTCCAACCTGGCCAACCTGGCCAGCCTGATGGTACTCCTCATTCTGCGCAGTCTGCTCAGCCTTCTCAGCGTGCCGAGCCGGACGGTTCCGCCCATTCCGTCCAGTCTGCTCAGCCCGACGGTTCCGCTCATTCTGTCAAGTCTGATCTGCCCGACATTGCTGATCGTTCGATCCAGTCTGCCCAGCCTGACCGGCCTGCTCGATCCGCCCAGCCTAATAGTGCAACCTATTCTGTCCAGTTTGATCGGCCCGGTCAAGAAGATATACTCGTTGCCGGTCATAATCTGCCACGGGCAGTGAGAAACACGGAAGGTGCCTCAGGTCCCTTTGATTTTAAGAACACCGACGTGGCGAACGCTTTCCCAACAGCCAATAACAATATGGTTGATTTTTATTTGGATAACAATCAATGTAGTAGTATAAGCATAAATGAATTTCGCGATACAATAGGCTTTTGCAAAGTAAGGTTCAGTTGCGCGGGTGAATCGCCATTCGAAAATATCGACACGGATGAATTGTATTCGATTAAATACAAACCGCCGGAAATTTCAACTGTTATATCGATAGAGTCGCTAGAAGGGAAAATTCCTATCGAACGATCGTTTATCTCTCTGAATAGTGAAATCATGAAAATTTTGACAGATTTAGATACCGTTTTAGACATGTCTTCATTAGAAGAGCCTAATGAAATCGATAAAACGAACAAAGAAATACCAGCGATATCCTCCACTAGTTCACCAGCTTACAGCGAAGTAATAAACACAAGAGACAATACGAATTCGACTCTCGGAAATGAAATAGTGAAAGCCGATTTTCCAGAAGTAAATGGCAATGTGAATGACACAAAAAAGGATTTTTCAGATATTAAAGAAGATTTATTAGATGTAAGAAATGATTCGATGACTGCCGATATAGAGAATTACGAATATGACGAGAGGACAGGTGTGGGGACCAATTACACGTTAGGTGACAGTGATGTGAACGGAAGTTTATCTGAAGATAATACCATTTCGTCTTTAGAAATGGTTTCCACATATGAAGCGGAAACAGATCCGAGTGTTCCTGAAAATTTTATAGAAATACGAATAGAAGACTGTAAGTTTGGGCCGATTTTGGGCGAATCCTTGTCCGCGAGAGCCGACAGGAGGGCTTCCATGAGGCTCCTGCAGCCACTGCGAGAAGCTAGTGCTCCGCCTCTGTCGGCGCCCCCCTCGCCGGAACTATCCTTGTCCGCGCAGCTGTTCCTGCAGAGCCAACAGCCGGGTCGAGCGCTGCGCCCCCATAGCGCGGGCGGCGCCCCGCGGGTGCGCGGTCGCCGCGCGGCGGAGCTTCCGCGGCGCTGTGCCTCCCTGCGCGCCCTCACCGCCCCAGCCCCACCGGCACTTCTCGTAGAGGGCGACAGGTAATTTTAGTGCATGAATTTTGATTAAGTTTATTTTAGATTTAAATGACTTCAATAATATTTGTGTAAATGCCAATAAATTTAATTATTATTTACATTGCGAAAATAACTTATTCGTATCCTAAATAACATTACACATATGTACGTATATTATTATTACAATTATTTTAGATAACTTATATAGCGCCAACATTTATGAATATTTATTTTAATTTGTATTATGGACAACTAATCGCTAAACGCATCCGAGATCCTAATTAAACGATCCTCTCAACTGATTTCATAAGACCACGAGGACTGATCCATTAGTAGGGCTGATATAATAAGGCCAAAAGGACAGGTCTATTAAGATCGCCCCGAGTGCCGAATTTAGTATCATGTTAC
Organism: Micrasema longulum; assembly: GCF_059751315.1. Taxonomy (NCBI): domain Eukaryota; kingdom Metazoa; phylum Arthropoda; class Insecta; order Trichoptera; family Brachycentridae; genus Micrasema; species Micrasema longulum. Next base: position 580,270 of record NW_028277933.1, read on the forward strand.
AGTCGGTGGCAGCTGACTATAATTATTTAAAATGACAGATTTTTCAATTTTAATCGCTTAATGTCTGATCTTTTCTCTATTCCTAGCATTAAAACGAATTACTCTAAACATTCTACTACCCCTCGTATATGTGAAACATTTAAATTAATTGATTAGTCTAGGTGTATTTAACACTCCATATAATAGGCACGGAAAAGGACTAACACTCTCAAAGTCAATTCGGAGTAACAGAGAAAATTGTCTTTTTTTTTGCTCTTTATGTTTCGTCACCAAATCAAATGCAATTTTCCACCCCCACTTTTCTCTATTCCGCCTCCACCGCTCTTCATCACTTTCCTTCTTTTCCCTTCCCACTATCTCCTTGATTTTCCCCATTTCTTTTATTTTAATTTGTATCAAGACCTTGTTTCAATGGCTTATCATTCTATTTTTATATTGTTTAAACTGTACACCGTCGCCGTCGCCGTCGCCGTCGGTCGATTTATTTGACTAAAATTAGTAAGTACGAATATGATATGATAATTAGATGGCAGGCCTTACTATGTACTCTCTTTTTCGTCATTAGTCTCGAAGCATAAAATTTTAACCCGTACGTAGTATGTATAGGCAACGCAGCCTAAGTTCCTAAGTAAATCCGGCTGTGGTCCTGTGGCTGGTGTCTTGGACTCACGGACCGAAGATCTGTGGTTCGAATCCTACTCTACCTCAACTTGATTCCCATTTTCTAATAGTGAGTTATTTACAACTCGTTGAAAATGGCCCTCAAAATTAAATATTTGGGTAAATCATAAGAACGCAAACATTTATTTTTATTTAAAAAAGGAAACAAAAGTTGAGGCGATCACTGTACCCACACAAGTATACATATTGAATAAATAGTGCTTCTTTTCTCTCCATATTATATTTTATTTCTTGAATATTATTTACTATCATTTTCTTTTATTTGAAATAAACGGCACAAAGGCCATTTACAAAAAAAAGTAAGCGCACTAAATTTTTAATGTGTTTATTTATTTAGTTCAGAAGTATTCATGTTTAGGTACATACCTAAACTAAACTAAATAGTTTAATCAAATCACTTTTTCACGATTTTTTAAAACCAATAGTTACAGTAAATATTTTTTTTTTTCGAAATTAAAATATATTCTAAGTACACAGTTGTGTGTTATTTCAAATTCTTCGCAAGGATTAGGATTATTACCATAATGTTTGCCTCGTTATCAAAATCTAATAATACTGAATAGGTGAGAAAACCTTAAATTAACATTCGGCGCATGCGTCTAGTAATTAAAAATTAGTGTTATTACGCTGCTATTTTTATATGTACTATCGATGTATAATATTATTTATTAATTTGATAGACACATCTTTCGCCCAGTTCATTAGTAATATAATAATGTCGGACAAACAAACTAACCGCGAGGCCGACTGATTTCCGATCGATTACCTTTTACAGGGTTTTTACCTGAAAGTAGCCAGAAATAAATAAAAGAAACAATACAAAAAAAACAAATTTGTACGTAGGCGACCGGTGCGCGGTGCGCGGTGCGCGGTGCACAATCGGTCTCTGATGATAATATGTAGTAGAAGTTATGTTTCAGTCTCTCTATATATTTTTTTATTTGGCCATAGCTGTTTTTTTTTCATCACAACCGGTTTGTGACCGAAGATTTTAGATGTACCTACGTATGATTGGATTACTTTGATTGGAACGTTGCCGTTGCCGTTAATTTTTAGTCTGTTGATATTTAGACTACACTTAAGGCTGATTCTCTTTAAATCTTAATCTTCAATAAAAGTATCGTCGTCGTTCAGGCAAAAGTCACTAACTCTAAAAATTAGAGTTTTGAGATATGCCATTCGAAGCGTACAATTATGTTCTTTAAGAAGCAATCACCACCGAGGTTTCTTAGTTAGAAAAAAGTTGCGTCAATCTAAATTATTTGTTTTTTACTATATTATAAACGATAAAAAAAATATGCTAAAAAATATTTTTGTTTAAAGAAAAATATATAAATAAATAGCTCACATTGTCCAGATTATACACAAGCAAAACTCTCGTAACCTTACCCCATTAAAAACCTTCCAGATATTTTTTAATGTATAAGAAAGAAAAAGTTACCAATGAAAATCATAAAAAAAACATTATTGAATATTTTTATTTCATTTGGGATATCAACAGTTCTACATACATATTTATAGTAAACTAACAGATAAAGTGTATAAACTCAGAACTAATAACAGATTTTCACAAAGTATACAAAGTTAGCAAAGAAAATATATTACATATTAAATAAATATATATAAAAATGTTATTTTCATGTACTCGTAAATATTTTTCAATAATCAAAGATTTTTAAATATTTTTTTTAAGAACAGTAAGTTATTGTAAATTGGGCGGGATTGGACAAGGATGCTTGAAGAGAGGATAAGGAGGGGAAGGTAGATGTATATATTTATTATTATAATGTCTGCTAAGTTACATAATGCATTTTAAGTGTAAATTTTATATCCGACAGAATGATGTTTGTGTAATCTATATCTTTAAATTTTGTATTGTGCACTGAAAAAGTCCTACGAAAAAAATCATTTTTAACATGCGATGTTTTACTTATTGGTACATATATGATTTAATATATTGTTATGTTGTATTTATAAAACCTTAAAAACACAAAATTCTGATTTTTCCTAGGTTTCCAAACTTTTAAATTACGATTTCTCAAAATGATGTATTTTTGGGTTCGCGACTTTTGCCCGAACGGCGGCGATATGTTCTCTTATTGCCACAAGCGTCGAGTCTTCAGCGTATCGGAGGCAAGCACTTTTCTTCTAACCAATAGTTATACCATCAGAGTGCACGGGTAAAGCGAGTCCGCAAAATACGTATTTGTTAAATATCAAGGATAATAAATTATCGTAAAAAAAGCGTTTTGCTTCGCACGTCCGAGGGCGCGGGCGGCCAATGTCAGTATACCCTATTCACGGAAAATGGACATCTCGACATATTTCATTCGTATTTCAATAGACACGTCATGTTTGACAACCCCGCAAATGCAGATTCGATATCTATACGTTACGTAGGGACCGTCGATGTATACAAGCGCGAACTACGAGCCCGCGGCGTGATAACTGTCGGCCATTATTAATTACTGTCCTGGGTCGATTATTTTCAAGTCATCCACATTAAGAAACTAGATATTTTATGTTTTACGCAAAATAAAGATATTTTGTCCAAATTCTAATAAAAATGTACAGAAAATAGTGTGTATGCGCTGTGAGTATGCAGGTACAGTATGTTCACTGTCACAGACGTATAGACGTTGTGACGTTGCTCAGTTAAGATTCAATAAAAATTAGCGCATCGATATTTAAGAATGCATATATTGCAGTGTTTCCCACGGTGGGGCATAACGCCTCAGAGGTGGGGCACCGCGCTTCAGAGATGAGACACGTCGGCATTCCACAAATAATGGGGAATACTCATCGGTCATACAAAAAAATGCCTGAGATGTACAAAATTGAAATATACGCTAAATTGTACTTAAAATAGAATGAAACCCGTTACAATTTCAATATTATCTGAAAACACAGAAACTGTACAGGATGTAGGAATAATGGCATGGATTTTCGAAGAAACTAACGCAAAATATTCTAATATTACTTTGCATGCCAGAAAATTGTTATTACCCTTTCCCTCATCTTACTTGGTGGAATGTAGTTTTAGCGCCATAAGCGATTTACTCATTAAAAAACGAAATCGATTGGATATAACTAATAGAGGTTGAAATTAACTAAGACTGAAATTAACTAAGTTAGATCCGGACATCAATTTTTTTTGTAGCAATCGTAACTGAATTTAATCATGAATTAGGCGTCAAGATATGTGTGTGTTTGTACTCAATTTCAATTGTCACTCGTCTTTTATTATTGTTTTCATTTTTATTTTATTCTACTTAATTACATTTTTGTGGTTTGTAATCATCTCAGTTATAATTTATGCATTAGAATAGGTTTAATTTAATTTCATTAGGGGTTCACATGTTTACAAACATATTACAAGATGATTTGAAAATTTACCTGCTGTTTAATTAAAAAAGATGCCGGTGGGGCATCTGACTTTTGAAAAGACAACGGTAAGGAATGGCATAAAGAAGGCTGGGAAACACTGGTCTATTGCTATCGAAATTCAACCGGGAAGTGTCACAACACACTACCGCATTCCTTCCGCGCGTCTTGAACGGAGATCCCTTCTATGCATTGTACAAGTTAGTTTGTTATATTGGAGACGCCAGTTTTGCTGAAATCTACTATAATACGTACCAAGTACCTAACCGGCGGCCGCGGAGACGCGACTCCGGCTGCTCCGGATCTCGTCCTAGACCGCCACGGCCGTCACGACCGTCACGACCGGTCATGCAAAACTTGTTTTTTTTTTTACAAGTAATTATTGTCAAACGGAAAGACAACTTTTGAATCATTCGAGTATATCACAACACAACTCACGTGGAAAAATTTAACCTACAAAATATAATATATATATCATCAACATCGTAAGCGTTCTACGTCTACGTACACCTTATCGAAGCGTCGGGAGCTGGGACGTCATCGCGACCTACTGCGCCGCCTCGCCTGCGTCCCCCGTAGTTGTATCTACTCCGAGAGACAACTTTCTGTCTGCTACTAACAAATACAACCAGACGAAAATAAAAAATGAAGAAAAATTGCACACCGGCAACATACATAGGTTGTATCTACTGTTCCAGCAAGATGCGTTCTAATCGAGAATTAGATATTTGCACATGCAAGCCACGAAAGTTTGAAAGTTGAAAGTTGAAAGGTAGAGTGGAGTGATCGGGCTTACGAATGCTTGCATAAAAATCTACAAGACTGTAAATGTACAAAAATATATTAAGTGCCAAAATTATTATAAATTCCACTTTTAATTGGGAAAGAACAGATAAAAGCAATTTGTAATAAGCTAGGAGTTTGCCTGCTTAACATGTTCCACCTTAAATCATACCTACCATACTCCGTGCTGAGTCTAGTTTACTTGGGGCTAGTTGAGCCAATAATTCAAAATGGGGCCTAAGTTTCAAGCCTTATACCGAGAGGGCCTTGAAACTACAAGTAAAAATTTTAAAAACCATTGTACCTGTAAAAATAAATATTGAGGCAAAAGGCAATGATAAAGTATTATTTGACTATTTGCCTATTGTCAGTGTCAGTATAAGATAGTGACAGATCATTTCCTCGACTGCAGTTTTGAATTCAAAGTAAACCACCAACCAGATCGTGAACCGGCAAGTATCGGCACAGCAGCTGACGGTGCCACGACAGAAAAACTACTATGGAGATAGAACAATAGTGAGTGTACTACCAAAACTGTTTAAATACCAAGTGAAAATCGAGAGGAAAAAAACTTAAATACATTTAAAAAAACCTTAAAAAACTTATTAAAAAGAACAAGCGAATCTTAAGTGTGCACACAAATATTTTCTACGTTTTTTATTAAACGCTGTACCTACGAGTACCTTTAAAAAAATGTAATTTAATCCGCAGACAAGCCTAGGCTTTGCGAGAACAACATTACAATTTATGTATGCTATTTTACTGTTAAGATAAATAAATAATAAAAATATTAAAAAACAAGCTTTTGTTACAGACTAAAAAATAACATCTTCCCAGATTTTAAGTATTGGTTGCGAATTATGTGGGCATGCATTGTTCAAATTATTGTCATAACTTCAACGTCCTTTGTGCCCACAACATCTGTTCACTTAGTATCTTTTGATCATCCGCCACAAAGGGACCTCGTGTAGTGAATCGCGCGTTTATTTTGTTGAATGTGTGCCGCATCATAGACTTTGTTTCCACCGACCACCAGTGTTCAGCTCCAGATTGAGTGACTGTCCTAGTGGTGGTGCCGCTCGCAATTGACCAGTCGGACCACCGCAATTCCATCAAGAACGAACCAGGTTAGTGGCATCCATTCCTAACCCATCTCATTCGTTGGGGTTGTTACCGATTGACACTGCATACCGCATATTGAGGATATTAACTTATTCCATTAAAATTGAAATATAATCCACTCCGCTAAATAATATCGTAGAAGCCCTAGGGCTTCGGCCCCCGCAATTTCTCGCCCCGCATTCGAGTAGGAATTCGTTTTCCCACCAAGTATATTATGCATTCTCGTCGAATGCAACCCCGGTGATGGATGAAAAAAACATTTACGCTCCTAACTTTTCTCTAGTTAATATATTGAAGAATTTAATAGCTACGAATATGCTAATGGCAAAAATCTACGTATCACTGAAAACTACACGTAAATCGTTCTAATAGTTATTCAGTCTATCGAGGACACACATACGAACATTGCCTTTTATTCATATTTTTTAATTTTGAATTTTTTTTTTTTTTAATTTTTGTTTATTAAGAAAAATATAGATTGCCATACTAAATATCTCTCTCAGTTAAAATCGATTACAAACGTAATCATTCTCATTTACTATTATACTTTTTTGTATGTAAAAAAACGTCACAAAACTGTCTATTATAATAGTTACTTAATATATACGTATAACTATTTTATTGGTATAATTTATTGTACTATGGAAAGAAATAACAACGCTGTTATAATGTTTACAAACAATCGAAAAAATCGTGTAATTATCGGAAATAATACCCGTGCCTCGGCGCTTGGTGGCGAGTGGCGAGTGGCGAGTGGCGACCGTGTGCGTCGTGAAGTTACTCGCAGTTTTGATTGTTTTCTCTAGAAATTTCCAACATTTACTCTTTGATTTTTGAAAAAGTTTGTTTTTATAAAATAGTGAGGTTTGATGTTAAATATATGTAAAAGAAAACATTGAATACATTACAATATTCAAAGTGTTGCACAGCGTTAAGACTTTTTTTTCTGTGTGTAAAAATTCCTAGAACTGCTTGAAGATGTTGCCACATGTTTCGTTTACAGCATGGCTAGTGCTTTCAGAATACACAAATATAAATCGTATACATAAATTTGTTAAAGACATTATTATTATTATTATAATGTATAACTTATACAGCGCCATTTTTGTAATATGATACCCCGAGGACGCTTTACAAAGTGCTTCTATAGATAAATAATTTTGTTTAAAGCTTTTAAATTTGTAATTTAATTAAAACAGTTTATTTTGTTACCACATGCTACGGATTTATTCAAATGATTTAGATAATAAGTGCGTTTTTTTCTGGAACATCACTTCACTCTCACAGCTTCGCACCTCTGCTGAGAGAGGATTCCATCCCATAAGGCCTGCGACCGCAAATGCGCATTCATTGAATTTAGTGCGCTGTTTGCGTAGAGGTAAAATAACTTTTACTCTCGCCGTAGACGTAGCTGATCCTTTGACTAACTTCGATGAGGCTCGCAACCCGTCAAGTCGTTCCTCCCGTAGGGGCGCACAGAAGAGGAAAATGCAAGAATTCAGAATTGCGACATGGAATATAGGGGGACGTATGGGTGAAAAAATAAGCGAATTGTGTGATGTGATGAAGAAGCAATGCAAAAAAATGTACACAACATAATAAAAAAAACAAAAATAAAGCCAAATCAGTTTGCCACATAAATACAATTATAAAAATCTAGTTCAGTTAGATATTAATACATAGAAGCGCATGTGTGCGAGTTTTTGTGTGTTAGGATGCGCGGGTAAGTGACTGATGTGTAGTTTTGGTAGGTATGTGAAAATGTGTGTGAGTGTATATGAGGATGGGTTTATGGACAGGGTGAGTGTGTGTTTGATATGAGCGAATAGAAACACATTAAATTTATAATGTAAAAACATTTTTTTTTTCATAAAATAGTTTTTTTAATTCTTGTTTTAAAAGTGAGTTAACTGCAGTTAAATATGTTTATGTTATTGAAAAATACATTACAATTACGCGCCAAGCTAATCAAAGGAGAGTTTTGTGCATAGTTGGTGCGAACTGTAGGCACATGGAAAAGATATATAATATGTACAACGGAAAGTTGGAAAAAGGAAGCGGTTTGATGGAACACGGTGACGCCCTGGTCCTTTGGTCTGGAGTCCCAGATACAGACAGAGCCTGCCAGGGTGTTGCCGCGTTTCTGTCGCTCAGAATGATAGAGTGTATGAAAGAGTATGTCCTTATAAGTTCTTGACTTATGTTTGTCAGATTTAAGATGGATTAACAGGAATTATTTTAATAATAGGATATGAACCTGTGAATTCTGACTGCGAATCTGAGAAAGATAAGTGCTGGACAAGTGTGATGGACGTGATGAATGTAAAAAAAAATAGTGAGAGAGTAATACTTGTGGGAGATTTGAATGGATAGATGGGAACTCGAAGAGACTGGATGGAGTCGGCCCTAGGTATGTTCGGGGATGGAAGGCAGAATGATAATGGAAGAAAGCTGCTAGAGGTATGTCTGGAATGGAACCTTTTTGTGTCAAATACGTACTTTGATCATAATAAAAACCACCAGTATATGTGAGAGAGAGGCAACGAAAGGTCTATTATCGATTATGTAGTCATCGACTCTAGATTAAAACCTGTAACAGTTGATACGTGTGTATATAGAGGAGCCAAGATGGAAACTCATAACTTCTTGGTAGTATCAAAAATAATATTGTTCCAAGGATGGCGGTCCAAAACCCGTGAGATACAGGCTCCTTCTAGAGTCAAAGTTTAAAAAATTCAAAATGATGACATGAAAGATAAATTTGAAAGCGCTGATAATCGTAGACTGATAGAGGAGTGTGGAGAAAGTATGAGCATTGATGATATGTGGGATTGTTTGAAAAAAAAGTATGTTTGAATCAGCAACGGAAGTAAACGATGTGGTAAAACAAGGAAGAAAGAAAGGTGATGCATGATGGGATGATGAAATAAAAAAGGTCGTTCGAGAAAAGAAGAAATCGTGGTTATACTTATTAACAGTAAGTCAAACGGATACCGCATATAAAAGTGTATTTATTAATTGGAAATAGAGAGTAAAACAGGGTGTGTGAAGAAAGAAATGACTGAAAGTGAGGGAATAAAAATGTAAAAAAATTTAAAAGAAAACATTAAAATATTCCAGAAAGCGGTTAAATATTCCCAAAAAAGTAAAAATAGCGGATTTATGACAGCTTCAAAAGGAAAATATGAAAAAATGGTGACAAACGATAATGGAATAAAAACGAGATAGAAGGAATACTTCAAGAAGGTGGATGAAACACATACAGGAAATATAAGCACTGCTCAAGTAAACATGAATACAGATGATGATGCTGCTAAGTATCTTTATACGTATAATTCATCTGTACCGTACTCCCCCCAAACGGCTTAACCGATTTAGTGCGGTTTTCAGATAAATGATCTTTGCGCTGTGAGTGTTCGTACATAATAAAATCTTCAATCGAATTTGCAAAAAAGAAGTTAGGTGCATAAATGTTTTATTCGTAGATATACCAGGGTTGCATTCGAGGAGAATGCATTTGCAAAAAAATGAGAAGAAATTGTTTTTTTGTGTAAAAAAAAGTTTTGATATACCATCAAAAGCTTTTTTAAAAGTCAATAAAATACCTAAGCACTTTTTACCATTGTCGAGACTTTTATAAATGATCGAAGTTAATTTAGCTAAAGCATCTTGTGTGCTTGTATTTTCTTTAAAACCATACTGATTTGAATTAAGTAAATTGTTTTTCTGAAAGAAATTTGCAAATAGTTTTTTAACAGATTTTTCAAAAAATTGTTTTTTTTTGTTTCGTTTGCTGAACCAGTTAATGGCAGGCAAGCCAATGTTCGGGCAGGACATCGTCTGTCGGATCCGCTAGTTGAATATACATATGTAATGGGAAAGCACAAGGTTATGATAACATTGCCACAGAGTTTGCAAAGGCGGGCGGAGAACTAATTTTTGTATGGCTTAACCACCTATGTTAAGAGGAGGAATACGATCCCCTGATTGGAGAAGAGCTGTTGTTATGCCTCTACTACGAGGGAAAAGGCTCCAGGGTGGATTGCGGAAACTATAGAGCTATCAGCCTTTGGAGCACTGTTGGTAAGATATATGGCAGAATACTGGCTGAGAGAGTAAGAAAAGTGACTAAAGATAGAGTCTGGGATATACAAAATGGATTTATAAATGGAAGGGGATGTATGGATCAAATATTTGTTTTGCGAATGTTGATGGATGCAGAAAACGAGGAAGATCGAGAAAGATATGGCACGAGCAAGTCCATCAAATACTTGAAGATGGACATGTCAAGTGTAGGAATAATCGGCGTGCGTGCATGAGAAGACGAATGAATGCAAAGACAGAGTGCTATGGCGTTCTATCCTCTCTGCCTACCCCTACGGATTTTATTAAGTGTTTATCCTCCGAGAATATTTCAATATTTAAGTTATGATTATATATATGAGTTAAGAAGGATTATTTCCTAGCAAATGGAAGGAAGCAAATATTGTACCGATTCATAAAAGTGGGGATAAAAATTGCATTGAAAATTATCGCCCAATTTCCATACTTCCAGTATTTAGTAAAATGTTCGAAAAAATTGTTTATGATCAGGTCTATACTCATTTGTCACGTAACTTTCCCGAACAGCAGCACGGGTTTTTTAGAAAACGATCAACAACAACTAATCTAGCAGTATTCACTCAATACATTTTCTCTCAATTTGAAAATAAAACTCAAGTAGATGCTATATACACTGACTATGCGAAAGCCTTTGATAAAGTAAACCATCTTACCCTTCTATTAAAGATCGAACATCTGGGTATTCACGGAGATCTTTTGCGATGGTTTACTTCTTATTTGACAAATCGCTGTCAATCTGTTGTAATAGGTGGCTTCTGTTCAAACTTTTCTTCTATACCATCAGGAGTGCCCCAAGGTTCACACCTCGGGCCACTCCTTTCCAATGTCTATATTTATGATGTCAGTCAATGTTTCAAATTTGCACAGTTCAGTCTTTTTGCCGATGATATGAAAGTATACTTACCTATTAATAATGATCAAGACAGTATAAATCTTCAAGAAGACCTGAATAGATTAAACACATATTGCATTAAAAACAGATTGTCTATTAACATTAAAAAGTGTCAGCAAATTTCTTTTTACCGCATTCGTTCTAAAAAAATTAATTATTCGTATAAAATCAATGAGTTAACTATAAATTCTTCTACGGAAGTCCGTGACCTTGGTGTTGTACTTAATAGTAAACTTACATTTAACAAACATACAGAAAATACTGTAGAAAAAACTTACAAAATGTTAGGGTTTGTCATACGATCAACCAAACCTTTCACAAGAACTGACGCATTAAGAAAACTTTTTTTTTCATATGTACGTAGTGTCCTCGAGTTTGGTTCGCCGATTTGGAATCCCCAATATAATACGTACAAAAATCGTATTGAACATTTTCAAAATTATTTTCTTAGACAATTAGATTTCAGAAATAATGTTTCATTCTCAAGTAGGACTGAGTCAGCTAATTTTCACAAAGTTCAAAATCTCGCAACTCGGCGTACCATGTTGGATATGAGCTTTCTATACAAAATTGTTAATAACGTAATTGATAGCCCAGAAATTGTTAGAGGCATTTCATATCGAGTCCCTGTCCGTAGAACTCGTCAATCTGTACTCTTCGACATTCCTAACTCAATGACTAATTATTTAAAAAATAGCACTCTACGAAGAATACAGATTACCTATAATGACAGTTTTAGTGACATCGACATACTACATTGTAAATACCATATTTTTATCAGATCAGTTAAAGACATTTTAAATTTATCTCCTGCTTGACTTTTGACTTTTAATTTGATTCTTAATTTTGTCTTTCAATTTTAACTTTTTAATTTTAATTCTTAATTTTAACTTTTAATTTAAACTTTTCATTTTAATTTTAACTTTTACTTTTAATTTTAATCATTTGATTTCAACTCTCAATTTATACTTACCTACATCTACTACCTGCATCGAATAATTTATTGTTAGTTGTGATTTTTTTAACATTAGTGTGAAATCTGTAATTGGTCTTACTTTTTAAAATTGTTAATTTGTTCCTTGTTTTATATAAAGACTGTATGATTTCATTAATAAATAAATAAATAAATAAATGATTACCTGTACTACAATATTTTTCAGCCACAGGCGCGGTTAATTTTTTTTTTTGGGTAAACAAACAGTATGTACACAAATATTGACAATTTATTAAAAATAAGGACACTCATGCACACACCAAAAAAATTGTTTAATAAAATAAATGTAAAAGATAAGAAATGAAAAATATGTGAAATATAATAATAAAGTTTATTAAATATCTGCTTCATTCAATATTTCTATGATTTTCGACCTAAATTTGAATACATTGCCATTAAAAATATCAGCCTCGGTAAATCTATTGTTATATTGGTCGCTTATTCTAGGTATTGTAGATTGTTTCAAATAGTTTGTTGACGCATTATTTGTGTAAAACAGACAATTTTGTCTTGTCGGTCTAGATGGCACACGGAAGGGAAATATTTCAAGTAGATTTGGAGAATCAATTTTATTATTTATTAATTTGTATAAAAAATAACTGGTCTAACATTATTCTTCGTTTTTTAAGAGAGTTTGTTCCGTGGTGCTGCATACTTTCAGCACAGTTAGAAAAGTTATGGTTTGACCGGTAGTCGAGTCGACCTGTGTAAAAAATGTTTGTTTGACCCTTTCTTGTCTATTAATACTAACATCATAGTAAAGTGACCAAAAAGGAGTACAGTATTCTAGCTGGGGACGAACAAATGTTTTATAAAGTTTTTTTACATGTATCTGCATGTTTAAATGGTTTCGATACCCGCATGATAAGTCCGACCATTTTATATGTTTTTTCAGGACTGATTCAATATGAATATTAAACATTAGTTTCGTATCAATAATAACACCTAAGTCGCAAATTTGACTATCTGTTATAGAGATAGGGATGTTATTGAAAGAGTAAAGAAAGCTGATCGTAACGTGTTGAATTCAACGTTTCGCAATGCCAACAGTATGAATGGTATAAATGAAGAATGAAAATATTAATGGTTTAAAAATTGTCAGTCTTAATATTGTAAGAAGCATAAAAAAAATATATAATCTTCAAATTTTTCTTGATGGCATTACAGAACCAATTGATTGTCTTATGTTGAGCGAGTGCCGGATTCACAACTGCCTTACGATTCAAAAAAATAAAAAACTATAACATGCTCTTCACAAGACAAAATACTCGGCAAAATGATGGTGTCACGCTGTTGATAAGAAAATCTTTGTCTGATTCCGTAGAAGAAATAAAAATACCTAACGTCAATTGCCTTAAGGCGGTACTCGATGATGTACTCGGTGATCTTGGCAGTCAGTATGTTGATAGGTCGTCATGTATTCAGAATATCACGCCATTCGTCCGCAATTTATCGGTAATATTTGAATCCATTAAAGAATATGATTGCATATTGGCCGGATACCTAAATAGAAATATTCTGAATAGAAATATTCAAACATATTAATAAATATCTAGTCTCCTGGCAGAAAACAGCATAATTATAATAATAATAATAACATTCTTTATACACTGTGGCTTTGCATCATTTTAGAACAATTTAATAGTAATACTTTCAAAATTCCTCTCAAACATAACCATAATACACGCTTCATGTATAATGATGGTTTGGTAGTACCAAAAGTATGTAATATGGTTATAGAACTCTCAAATAATTGGTACCTAGCATTTTTAATTTACTTCCGAAAGAACTTAAATTGAACACACAATGTAACAAGAACAAAATTATAGAGAGTGACTACTCGATCAAAAGTTTATGTATAAATAGAGATGTAAGCCAGGTAGTATAACATTGGTAGTTTATTGTAAGAAACGTATTCTACCTTAGAATACGGTTACGGTAGTTTTCGGTAGTTATGGTAGAAAACGTTTTGCTTAATAAAATGGATGTATAATCACTTGATTGGTAATATTTTATTTCAAAGCCTGATTTATAACTTTGGTATTATATAGTAAAAAAGTATTTTACCGTACAATACGGTAGTTTTGGTAGAAAACGTTTTTCACTTGCATTACTTATGTTATAATCACTTGATTAGTAATATTTTATTATCTATATCTATATGGCAACATGGCGTGATGTACACTTAATTGGAAGACTGGGAAAGACAGCCCGATGACTGTATAGTCCTATACAGGACCAGCACAGTCGGCCACATTTCATACACTTCCAGGTTGTGGGGGGGGGGGGGGGGGCTTCAGTAGGTAGCTGCCTTCCTCGCAGTCTTTTAAGCCTCTGACTTTCCAGCTAGAGGTCGTCGTGTGCCGCTTTTCCCTCCTTTACGGCTCCTCTCCACACATCTCTATCCCTGGCGAGATCTTCCCAATGATCAGCGTCAATGCAAAAAGTCTTCATGTCGCGTTTACAGACATTATTAAATTGCAATCGCTGACCACCGTGGGATCGTTTAGCATCACAAAGCTCTCCATACATAGGATATTTCGGTATTCGGCCATCCTCCATTCGATTCACATGACCGAGCCATCGCAGGCGTCTTTATTTTAAGATCGCCATTACCGCCAGACACTGTTGAACCGAGGTAACAAAACTTTGAACAGAACTATAGTATTTGACCATCAACTTTGATTTCTAGCCTCTGATCTGTGTCTTGTTATAAAACAACAGTTTTTTTCAAGCTTATTTCCATAGAAATTTTTTTACACGCTGTTGAAAACAGATCCATCAAAAATTGTAGATCTTCCTCAGAGTGCGCAATAAAAGCAGCATTATCCGCAAATAGCAAATCTTTGATGAGTATCTGTCTTCTTTAAGTGATGGCTTTTAGCCTAGCGATGTTGTATAGCCTTCCATCTGATCTAGTGTGGAGGTACACCCCGGTTTCACAATCTTTAAATGCTGAGTGAAGCAGCACCGAAAAATAAATCCCAAAAAGTGTAGTTGCCAGCACACATACTCGTCTCACTCCACATTCCACTTTGAAAGCGGTTGACCCTTTACACTCAAATTGAACAGTACAATTCGTATTTTCATGGAATGAAAGTAATATTTTAAGAAGTTTCGGCACTTTTCCTGAAGTTGCCGAAAAACAAATACCATATCCGTAGTTGACCTTTTTCTTCTGGATCCACACTGACTTTCGGGGTATATCCTTTCTGCCAATTTTTGAACTCGTCTATGAAACACTTTGGCAAATATTTTACCCGTGATGCTCAGCAAGGAGATACCTCTATAATTATTACAGTCACCTCTGCCTCCCTTGTTTTTGTATAATGATATAATGTTCGCATCTCTCATGTCTTGTGGAACACAACCATTGTTCCAAGACGGTAAAGTAGGGGTAACAGAGACTGGTCTTTCAGTATCTCAGCGGGTATACCATCCACGCCAGGAGCTTTTTGCTGTTTCATAATAGCCTGTTTAAGTTCTGTAGTGTGAAGTGATGGAATCACATCCGGCTCATCCATAATTTCTAATGCATCAACGGAATATAAAGCAGATGATAATATTGGAATCAGTAACTCATCTCTATTAGTAATTTTACAACGATCTAATTGTTTATTTTGGTCCAATATTATATCTCCCTGTATCGTTTTTGGAGGCGCAGTTTTTTGACAACAGGTCCAATTGCTCTTTTTATGCCTTCATACATAGCAAAAGAGTTCCCAGTATCCGCCGCATTTTGGATGTCGTTACACAGCGTATTCCAATATTTATTTGCACACCGCCTAATTTCTCTTTGTGCATTTGCCCTTGCATTTTTCGAACATTTTTTATTTCGATCAAAAGGAAATGCTTTAAAATTAATTACGGCATCGCTTTTCGCTTCGATCATTGGATTTAATTCTACTGCACAATCTGCGTACCAATCTTTATTTTGGTTATTTGCAGTACCAAAAGCAAAAGCTAGCTGCCTTATGAATTGACTCACTAAAATATTTAATATTTTTTACCTAAAAAACAAACTACCAAAACTACGGTAGGAAACGGTAGACTACCGGTATACTACCGAGCGATTTGGTAGACTACGGTATTTTTACAACTCTATGTATGAATAGTAGCTTATGTGTAAATATTTGAATTTTTCGTGTATTTTCTTGTATTAAAAAAAAAAAACATTCGTGAATAAGTACATGTATATTCTGATCTTTCCGGCTGTTAATTCTATTGATTAATTCATTGTTTTTATAAATATAGATAATATTATATGAGTTAGTATAAAGTATAAATATAAATCTCTACCAACAAGCTACAGAAAGTGGCTTGGTGGGATTTTAGTTTTAGGAAAAACACGAAAATTTAAATGTTTAAACTGTAAAAATGTATAATTATTTTAATAAAACTAAAAGCATAATATACAATGTGATAAAAACAAATATAAATAAATATTCATTCTTAAATAAAACAAAGGTATACACAGTTAAATGTCGGACTTATTGCCACTAGAAATTTCTTACAGTGTGACCAAAAAAACAAACAAAAAATACAATAATGAAAATAAGTTTTAAAAATTTAGAAATAGTAAAGTTAATAAATAAAAAGTTAAGAAAATACAAACAGTATTTTTTTATATAAGTTTGACAGCGCGTTCCGTATGTATACGCGTTGACAGTTATTACACTACATAAGAAGCGAAAGAGACTGCCAACTTTGTAAAACGTTGTCCCTGTCGCACCAGTCCGGTGTAGAATATTTAATGCTATACTGAGAGAGAGCGCTTTACCGAACGATTTAGGTTGCATGTGTAATGTGTATTCTTATAGCATATGTATTTCAACCCAAGCTTTAAACGACGAGTTGTGACAGAAGAAAATGAGTCCGATTTACTTAGAAGAGTAAATAGAAGTCGAATTTCATTCAATCATCATTCATTCAATATAGGGTTGAATCATAAAACAACATAGAGCGGATTTATTAACAATGATTTAAAATAATTATTTTATTTATCAATCGGCAGGTAGAAACAGTATCAATCATTTTTAGGCTATTAATATTATAAAACAAATGAAAACAATAAAATATTAAATTAAATTTAATTAAAATTTATAATAAAAAAAAAATTTAAAAAAAAATATTTCGAATACAAACAGACATACAGGTTAAATGAATAAAAATAAAAACGATAAAAAATGTATACATAGTAGGGCTTACCATTTTGTATGCCTTGTTAATTATTGTTTCTATATGACTATTGTAATTTAATTTTGAGTCCAAAACAATTCTTAAGTTACCAATTTCGTTTGCTTCTTAAATAATATTTTCATTTATCATATAGTCATATTTAATTTCATTTTTATATCGAGTGAAAGATATTTTGTAACATTTTGAAACATTGATATGAAGTTTGTTTTCAATACAACATCATTCCCTTTCCGCACCTAATGGTGCATAGGGCACTGCATTGATACACCAATCGTAGCGTATCTTGATCATTTTTATTACACGAAGGTAAGACGATCAGTCGTTCGCTTCAGGAGCTAGTCCAGAGACTATGAAATATTATGTTGTGAAAAAACTCTTTTAAATAATTATTTCTTATCAACCATGTCGGGAATCGAACCCGAGACTTCTTGCATGGTAGGCAAACATATAATACATACGAGTATAAGTCTTGTTGTAACTTTGAACCTAACTTTAAGGTATTTTTTTTTTATCGTCAGCATAACAAAGGTAATGGGCATTAATGCATAATTAAATATCGTTAATATAGGCAATAAATAAAAGTGGCCCAAGGTGTGATCCCTGTGGCAAACCAGACGGAATGGAGATGAAATCAAATTGTTATCGTTCAGCCATAATACTAATAAGTATACATGTTCTTATCCGGATTATTTTTATTGATATAAACATAAAATTACGCGTCAAGACGCAAGCGTTTGTTTTCGCTGCACACGACACACCACGTGACATGATGCTTAGAATTTATGTTGACGCGTCGCGACGTAGCCACCGATCCCGACGCCACCGCCGACGCCAACGTATTTATACGGCACGGACAGTAAAGCTAGGGTTTCCTAGGACAGCGGTGCCCGTATTTTAACAGCAGTAGTAAACGGTGATGCGGTGGACAGCCGTCGCAACGGTGACTAGAGTGTGGTTTCCTAGTAAAACGGTGTTTTCAACACCATTTAACACCGTTTTCCTAGAAAACCACTCACTAGTCGACGTTACGACGGCTGTCCACCGCATCGCCGTTCACTACGGCCGTTAAGATACGGGCACCGCTGTATTAGGAAACACTAGCTTAATGCTCTCTCTTCTCTTCAACAGAAACCCGCCGACGAGGCATTATTTTTTCATTGTAACATTACCATATCCGATTCTTTCTTATCCAGTTCCGGTTCTGAGGAGACGGCGAGCCCCGCGCGGGAGGAGGAGAGCGCGAGTAAGGGGGACGAGGAGGGCTGGCCGTGGCGAGGGGCGGAGGCCCTGGCCCTGCTCAGCTGCTGTCTCGGGCCTGCGGGCTTCTGTCGCTTCGGCCTCCTAGCGCTGCACTTCGGCAGCAACTTCGTGCTGCAGTGGCTGCTGCTGTCCCTGCTGCTGGGTGCGCCGTTGCTAGCCCTGGGGGCCGCGCTGGGTGCCGCGCTGCGCGCCGGCCCCCTGGGCGCGTGGCGCGTGGCTCCCGTGCTGCGCGGCGTGGGCGCGGCGCTGCTGCTGGCGCAGGCGCAGGCCGCCGCCGCCGCCGCGCTGCCTCTGGCCTGGCTGCTGGCCTACCTCCGCGACTCCTTCGTGCCGGCGCACGGCCGCTACCGCTGGGCGGACGGCGGTGGCGCGCCCAACGGCTCGGCGCCGGCGCCGCTGTCCGCGCTCGTGGGCCGTTACTGGTCCTCTGTGGTACTGCAGGCGGGGGAGGACCCCGCGGACCCCGCGGACCCCGGCCTGGGCGCGCTGCATTTCCAACCGACCTTTCACCTGGCGCTGGTGTGGGCGGGAGCCGCCCTCATGGTGGTCGGTGGCATTCGATCGTACGGGAAGGTTAGATTGTTATTTTGTTTCTTTATTCAATATGAATCATCACTTAAAAAATTCAAAAAACTGTTTTTTTTCAGTGCCGAAATGACTCTCAGAACTGTTCGATGGTTGAGGTTCAAATAATTGTTCAGTTTCAACACGAAAATTATCTGTCATGCTGGAAGTCTGCACTGATTCTCATTGATTCTTATCTGGAAGCCGAATTGTGATGTCACACTCCGAAGACGAGTTCTGGGTTAGGATATTCAAAATTCTCCCTGGCTTTTGTGCCTGTTTTGATCGTTTAATAATTTTGTTGCTAACTTGTCTCCTTAGCAACACTGAGAATGCCTCTATTGCATCTTTGAATTTATCGTCCGTCTTACGCTTTATTTTCGGCATGGCTCAAGATCTAAAAAAATGTATGATTGGGTAAATCATTTGTGTTTGATAATTTAAAATAATATCATTAAATAAACAAAACACACATAAATCACCATGAAGAGAACACTAAACCTATGAAGAGAACGTTCTCTTCATAGGATTGCGGCGTGTTCTCTTCATGGAATTAGGCCTTATTTTCGAAAAACATTGAAATTATCGAGATGGATTTAATATTATTGAATATAACCTTACCACATAAAGACTATATAATCACGTTACACTACAGGTAAACCCTTTTTACTCCACGCTTACTATTAAAATTTCAGCAGATGGGGAAAATTTGCAGTTTATTTTTTTTACTTCGCGTGTAAAACTCTCTCGTCCACTGTCCGAAGCACACTGAATGGACATGTGGCTAACTTAACGCGCGATGTCGTCACCGTGGGGTGTCGCTAGGTTTATTACAATCGTTGCAAATGCAACTGTTCTCTTCATGGGCCGTTCTCTTCATGGTGGTTCTCCCCTAAGTATTCACTATATAAAATTGCTATTAAGAAATGGATAGTGGAGGTGGGTTGCGCTTGCGCACGGATCTATGAGTGGATCAAGCCAAATAGGTGAAAAATTGTTTCCTGATTATGAAATTTTGTGAATAGTGGACAAAAAATAAATATTTGTACGATCCAGGTGGCGGGGGTGATGACCGTTCTCCCATTACTGGGGCTGGCCGCCGTAGTAACGCGTCTGCTGGCGCTGGACTCCGACATCCTGAGTGCCTCCCTGCCGCGGGTCTCTTGGCCCGACTTCTTCATAGACAGCAAGGTATTTTATTTATTTATTTAAATCTTAAAGTAGGGCACACATATCATACATATTGTTATGTGTGTTCTAATAATAACATTGCAAATATATTTAATTTATAAATACAAACATATGTCTTGACTATTATTTTAAATTTTGATATGTTTTTTTCTTCATAAATGTTTTTTTCCATTTCGTAATACTTTTTAATTGCTTTAAATAAAATAGAATTTTGTGACTTTGCCTTTTTCCTAAATGGAAGTCTAATTTTGTTCTTTTCTCTAGTATTGTGATCGTGTTCATGCTGGTTCCGATCAATTTTTTTCCAAAATTCTCTTTTTTTATTAGAGTTTATAATTTTATGAACAAATATCATTGTATTGTAAAATATTCTTTGTTTATATGTTAATAATTTCATTTCATTTACCATCGACTTTACCCTCGTGTATCTGTTTTTTTTCAAAATGATTCTAAAGGCTTTATTTTGTAATACAGTTAGTTTATCTATGTTTTCTTTGTTTGATAAAAATAAAATGCTACTACAGTAGTTGACGTGTGGTTCAATAATTGCTTTGTAAATAGTTTTGCAAGAGTCCTTATCAATAAATCTTCTGATCCTTCCCGAAATTGATATTTTTTTCAATCTTATTTATTACCATCTTAGCGTTTTGGTGAAATGTAAGTTTTGAATCCAACATTACACCTAAATATTTAATTTCAGTGACTTCATTAAGTTTTTCATTTTCTATTACAATTGATGGTGTGATTTCTATTATTTTGTTTCCTATATTCATATATTTAGTTTTGTTAACATTTAATTTTAATTTATTAATTTTTAGCCACAGTGATACATTATTAAGATCATGATTTAGTCTGTCCATAATTGTTTTATAATTTTCTCCCGATATATATATTGGTATTGTAGCGACACTTACGTCGGCAAGGCCGGGGGCGGAAAATGCCCCCCTTGCTGTTCCTAACACTAGCGATAAACGAGAATATTGCTATTCGAATTTATTTATTAAAAATAAGAGAAGGTTGGCGTCCCTCGAGGTAATCCGGACCATTTCTGTTTTAAGTTATATTACTATATTAATATTATAAGACAGGCGCCGTGGTGCGGTCGGTTAGACGGCCAACTGTGAAACTGGCGTCGCGGGTTCGATTCCCGCCAGAAAAACAGTTGCAAGAAAAAATATCCAAGAAAGATTTTTTCTCAATTTGTCCGAGTGTTGTGGTGTATTTTTCATTACCACCTTCCATATATCCTCTATCCCACCCGCTGACAAGCCTCTGAATAGAGGTTTAGCGGGTTATTCCTTTAAAAAAAAATCTACCATACATAGTAGATCAATTATTAAATATGGCGCTCTTTGCGGATGATGAGTCTTTAATATTTAAAGTAAATAGCAAAGCCAAAGATCTTTCCGAACTAAAGGACACTCTTTTAGAAGTACAGAAGGTTTAATGCGAAGAAAACTAAATGCATTGAATTTTCTTTATTTAATGTAAGAAATATTGGCTCAGTTCAGGAACTGACGCCATGACGTCGCGCCGTGCCATCAGGAAGATTAGACAAATAACAAGCTACCGCGAAGATAGTCAATTTCAGCTATTTTCGCAGTATTGCGAATTGTGATATTTTGGTATGGGGCCCAGCTGCTGATATTGAAACTGTTAATATTATTATATTATGTAACATGTATGCATAAAAACATAAATACATATCTCTCTTTCCCAAAGATAATAACAAACGCAATACTGAAAATAAGAATAAATTGATATCTATTTAGGCCAGTGTAGACCGAGTGAGGTTAGCGAATCATTTTTAGGGTACCGTAAAAACAGTCATTATCAGACAATGCCTTAAATATGACAGATCACTTGCACACAGCGCTATATTGGAATGCCATGTTGAAATCATTCCATAAAAGGCATAAACCTAACACAGCACCGATTACATACACAACACAATAATACTCGTATGTATGTTACAATTTTCTGCACAGGACGAGAATGTGCATACGAGCATGTAATACGACATTTTATTTGTGCTAATGAATGCGAAAATAAACCGCTACTGTCGAATTGGAGTTATTATTATGGGCGATGCGTTATTGACACGATGTTTCATACAGAGCTGGTCAGCTGCATCCCAGGAGACGTTTCTTACGTGGGGAGTGGTGATGCCGACGGCGTGGGCTGTGTGCGGGGCGCAAGCGGGGCGCAGGGGTCGGCCCTCGCTGCTGCCCGCGTTGCTGGGGACTCCGCTATTCCTCGTGTTGGCCGCCCTCCTGGGAGGGGCCTGTCGCCGCGTGCTCTGGCAACACGGATATTTTTACACCGCTATAGGACCAGGTATTATTACTTCTTACATGGTTATATGCGCCAAAGAATGTTTAAGTTACCCGGGGATATCTCAGAAATATATATTTTTAGTGCTAATTTCGATTAGCACCAAAAATCCTCGTTGCAGTTTATTAGAAAAATAATACAATTACAAACAAAATCCTACATTACAAACAATGTAATTATTGCGAGGCTTCTGTCGGCGGTCTGTCAAACTAAGGACTAAAGTTGAGTTTTCGCTTTTTAATATATACATATATTTATTAACAAATTATTAGATATATTTATTAACGAACATTTGGACAAACTCAAATATTGTAGATATATTTATGTTCTCGTAAAAAAAATGATATTGTTTATATGATATTTACGATTTTCTTTTCTTTTTTTAGTGTTTACTTAAATATGTTTTTACAATATCAGTTCATGTTTCTATCACAATTGTCTATCTCATTCAGATATTAATTTTCAAAATTTCCATTTACAAATTATATAGCTTCTTTAAAATTTCAAAACCTTGATTCATTAGCACACAGAAAAGATATTTTCGATCAGATCCTGCTTTACAAAATTGTAATTAATAAATTTGATTCCCAAACCAATTCACCTACTTGCTTACCGCGTCCCCTCCAGACCAACTAGACTCTCTGATATTATCTATATTCGTAACACTAAAACTAATCATCGGAAATATTAATATAGGCTTGATTCAGAATAACAGAGAATATACGTTTTGTCTCTTTTCTTGCTCTTAATCATTAAATCAAATGCAATTTTTCACTCCTACTTTCCTTCAATCATCCTTCACCACTCCTCGTCAATTTCCTTCTTTTCCTTCCCACTATCTCCTCGTTTAGTCTATATTTCTTTTATTTTAATGTATAGTATATTTATTATTTATATAGTTTAAAATTTAAACCGTCGTCTCCTCGCTTTATTGCAGTATAATTTAGTGAATTCATATAATTGGATAGCAGGCCCCTACTATGTATACAATTTTTATAGTTTTTATTTATATTAATTTAACCTGTACACCTGTTTGTATTCGAAGTAAATAAATAAATTCGGTTGTCAGATTCAAACAAACTAAAAATAATAACTGAAAAAAAGCTATTTTAACATTTCTTAACATTTCTCTAAAAAAATATCCTCTTCATACTTTAATATTTTTTTTTTTATAAAAACCTTTATTAACATAAATAAACATTACATTCAGTAAATGGAACACTTAAAAATGGAACACTTAAGGTTGAACTTGCCAAAAAAGAGTCTGGCTCTTGTGTTTGTACAATAAATAAAAAATTAAACAATTGTAAAAATTTAACACTAATAAAAAAATAAATAAACACAAAATTTATAAATTTATAAACACAGGCACATATTAAACACATATGTTTATTTTCAAAATACAGTTGATGTTAATTATGTCAAGAAGCTTTTCTTTAATTTATCCTTAAATTTTCCGTAATTTATTTCTTGACGTAGATTTTGTGGTAAATTATTGAAAAGCTTCCGTCCTATGTAAGTATAAATGATGTTTGGGCGTGGTAGTTTTAATTCTCTGTAGAGCGAGGCATCCTGTTCTTAACCTTCCCGTTATACGGTCCGATGGGAGGCTCTCCTTATGCACCTGGAGCATACAACACTTTCCGTAGATATCCTCCACTCTTAAAACATTAAATTCTTTGAACAGTTCAGTAGTTGAGAACAAGGATGGTTTATATAGTATTATTTTATTGATTTTTTCTGTAGAACTATTTCTGTAAACATATTTACAGCATACATATTTTCGTTGTCTGAGAGTAAAAATATTTATTAATTTATTTTATTTATAGTTGTGTACACAGTGGTTGTATTAGTATAATATTATACAAAAAAACAAAAACCCAACACAGCACCAATGAGGAAGTTTAGTGCTACGGGGAATTGGACATAAAATATGTTTACTTACAAGTATTTGAGTATATTTTGTTTTTTAGTTCTACACGACAAAATCAGAGCAATCGTATGGCGAAGCTTCTCGATAATGTATGAAAAAATGTATACTAATGGTTTTACTAAAAATAAATTACCTCCCAACGTCACAAGTTTATGTGACGACGTGTTTGCTATAGCCAACAAATTATAGCATTGTAATGTTGTTGTGGCAACTACGGGTGATCATGATTGCAACCGGCGATAGATTTCCGGTTTTTGAGGTGGTCAGGTTTTTCGAAGATTATTTTATTTATTTAAATATATAATACAGCACTATTGCCAATTGCAACGTACATTAATGATATAATTTGGTAACGATAAAAACATGATAAAAAAAGCACAATAGATTAACGTCCATAAAAACAACAGTAAAAATAGACGAATAAGTCACTAATACACATTATGGTACATAGTTAGAAAGGAAGAGTCTGAAACTGGTAATCCCAGCATGGAAAAGATCCACCTCTCTCAGTAGGCTGTTCAACAGACCAATCATTCTCCCCACAGGCATCATCAACGGTAAATTTGTCCTGCATTCTGGAAGAACAAAAGGTCTGTGTTGCCTAGCTCTTAAATAGGTGCGAGCACAAAAAATTCTATGTACCGAGGTACATAGAATTTTTTGCGCTCCGAGTGTTTATTTATTTTTACATAAACGGTATATATTGCCTTTAACATATGTTGAACAAAAATATGAAGAAAAAAAAACATTTATAAATACAAAACAAAAAAATACAAAATTGCATAACTATAACAATAGTAACAATTAGGTAAATACACATAAGCAACCAAAAATATTAACGAAATAAATACATAAATATGAAAAAACAAAAAAAGGAAAAACATTTTTAAATATAAAGAAAAGTTTAAGAATAATATTGCGAGAGAAAAAAAGAAATCAGACTCGTTTTATAACTATCAATTCCAGAACCGAATATATCAGCCTTGTCCTCATACTGATTGCCATATCTATGGAGCCTAGGAATAGGCGAGTGCATGTGATAGTTGGTCTTAGAACTTGTAGAACAAAAAGGAGATCTGTGGCGGGTATGTCGACCAGGTACACGGAAACACACTAACTCCAGCAAATCAGGACAGTTGATGAATTGATCACTTTATAAAGTAATATTATGTCAGTTAGGATTCTTCTATCAGAAAGTCTTAAAAGATTTGCTGAAGATAACAATTGATTGATTATAAAGCAGCTGGAATATGAAGTTTAAAATTAATATATTTTAGAAATTTCTTCTGGACGCGCTCGAGTGAATTAGAATGCGATAATGCGATAATGAGGCGACCAGCGACCAGACTGGAGAAATATATTCTAAACGACTTCTAACCAGGGAGCAATAAAGAGACTTGATTGGTGTGATACTTTTAAATTTGTTTGTAACCCTACAAATAAATCCCAACATACTTAGATCTTTATTTGAAATCTTGTCCATATGTTTGATAAATGTAAGTTTACCATCAAAAATTACGCCAAGATCCCTAATGAAATCACCTCTTTCAATTGTTGCGTAGTTCAACAAATAGTTAAAAATTAAAGGTTTATTACTTTTAGAAAAGGGAAAACCTGGCATTTATCTATATTGAGAAAAATATTATTTTTATTGCACCACTCGTGAATTCTGTTAAGATTCATCTGCAGGGTATTGCAATCATTAGTATTATTTACAACTCTATAAAGTTTGAGGTCGTCGGCAAAAAGTAAATATTTTACATCACTAAAAATTTCAACAATATCATTTACATAAAATAAAAATAAAATAGGTCCCAAGTGTGATCCTTGGGGTACGCCGCTTGTTGCTAAAAAAACTATGGGTAATATGGGAATTTATTTTGACTGCTATTTTTCTATTGTATAAGTAACTAATAAACCATTTTAAGAGTTCATCACGTATTCTCAGTCAACCAAGTTTTTGCAACAAGTTAGAAAGCCAAACTTTGTCAAAGTCTTTACTGAAGTCGGTGTATATAGCATCAACCTGGTGCATCTTATGAAGTACATTAGCAGTAAAATTCTCGTATAAAATGAGATTGGTGACTGTTTAAGAACCAGTAATAAACCCACGTTGCTCAGGAGCAATTTTAAAGTAAATAATAAACAAGTTTTAAAGGTATAATTAAGTTATCAAGTACAAGTTTTTCAAACAACTTAGGGAAGGTGGACTGGATACAAATAGGTCTGTAGATGGATATTTCATCTTTACTACCATTTTTAAATATAGGTGTTATGTGGCTATATTTCCATGTATCAGGAAATATGCCAGTAGTTAAAGACTTATTGAACAAAATTTTAATAGGATGAGCTAATATGTATATGAATATAATTTATAATGTAGACTGCAGGAATACCACCAGGGTCAGCAGACTTACGTTTATCCAACGATTTTACAAACTTAATAATTTTATCATCAGAAATAGTTAATTTAAGCAGGCCAATAAGCTCAGTTAATTTATTTTTCATTGTGTTATTTAAAGTTACGGCATCATCATAAACATTGGAGAAAAATTAAGCGAACATATTAACTGTATCTTGCATATTATTAGACCTATTATTTCCAAATCTCATAGATTTAGGAATACCGGTATCGCTATTGTCTAGGGTTTTAGCATATCTCCAGAAATACTTCAGATCAGTCAGAATATTATCTTCGATATTTTTTATACATTGTGACATATTAATAATGTTTTTTTACAATCCTTCCTAATCTTATTGAATTCAATATAATCAGTTATTGGTCTGGTTTTTTTATATTGCTTATGCATAATTTTTTTGGAGATTATTAAATCAATCGAATCCTTAGAAAACCAACTCGGATATTTGTTTTCCCTTTGAACTGAAATTGGTACAAATTGATCTATAGAAGAGTTCAAAAGTCATTTAGATTATGGTCTTGAAGAAAACTCCAATCAGCAGATTCCAAATAATTACAAATTAGTGAAAAGTCGACTCTTAAAAAAATTCTGTACGTAGTCACTTGTTTTAGTTTAGAAATTAATAAATTGGAAATCATAATATCTAATGGTGGATGATGGGCATCAATAGGTAAAAGAGCATCTACACCAAAGTCAACTATAATTGAGGGTATGTTAGAAAAAATCAATTCCAGAAAACGATTATTTGAGTTGGATACATAGTTACACTGTGATAGACCCAGGAAAACGGCCATGTATCTAACTATACTCGAGTTCATAGTCAACACACCAGTAACATTTGTATTCACTGAATTTAGCCAGTTAAAACTCGGAAAATTATAGTCACCCACTAATAACATTTAGTACTTAGGAAATCTTCCATAAATGCTTTCAACATCTTCACAATGGTCATTGTAATGACAAGAATCAGAATCAACTTAACACCCTGAATTTCAACTTTAACAAATAATTGTTCAACACTTACATTTTTACAGGGAATAAAAGAGGATTTCATATTTTTATTTACACAAATTAATAAACCTCCTCCTCTAGACTTCTTATTTGTGTTAATATTACGATCAAGGCGATATATATTATAATTATGGAAACTAAGTTCTGATGACTTTATGTTTTTATCAAGCCATGTTTCTGTAAGAATTACCATATCATAATTTGATGTAGGAATCGTGGTCGCTAGCAAATTCAATTTAGTTTTGCCATCCAATATTTAATTATCCAATATTTCTGTTGTCAAAATCACTATATTCAAGATCTAGAACATACAAAACAAAAATTGAATTCACTACTTACAACAAAAAAAAATATTACACTACTCTAACTGGATTCAGCAGTTTAGCTATAAAAGCGTAAAGCCTCATTTTTCACAGAAAAATTAGGACAAACTATCTGATTAATGAAATATTATCGTTATTACCTCCTTTGTGAAGCGCCGCTGCCACGTCGGGCGCTTCCCTCAGAGAGTGAAAGAGAGAAAAGATACCCCTTATGACTGCGCAAGAATGAAAAAAAAAATCCTGCTTTGTATAACCATCCCAGTAATAATCCGTTGCATTATTTTCACCTTTCCATTGATAAATTTCGCAAAACATTTTACTTTCCACATAATGTAAATGATAGTCTTAAGTGCTTCTACAACAGATTGTGGGAAACTATTGACACTCATACACCGAAAAAACGGCGCTACTCCAAATCGTATCCGGAATGGTTTGATACCCCGCTTATCAAACTTATCAAAGAAAAAAATAAATTTCGAATACGTTTAAAAAAATATGGAAACGCTAGGGACTACGAATCTTTTGGACCTTTAAGAAAAAGAGCAAAAAAACGTATACGAGAATGCTATAATTATTTTATCACTACTGTCGAAGAATCGATAAGTAGTAACGTGAATAGGTTTTGGTCCTACGATTCCTCTAAAAAAGTATCCAATATTATCCCAAAGGCTATGCACTTTAATAACGAACAAGCTACTTATGGTCATGAAATTTCTAAACTATTTTCCGACTTCTTTAGCTCCGTATTTTCTCAATCAAACAGTCCGCATACGTACATTGAATGTGTTTTCATTGACTGGTTCTTACTTCTCAGAGTCAGATCTAATGGGAAAAATGAAAAAATTTGACGTTAAAGAAGGACCTGGACATGATGGCATTCCACCATTATTCGTTAAAATGTGTGTTTCGAGCCTAAAAAACCATTAAACATAATTTTTGACAAATCTTTAAAAAGTGGAGTCTTTCCAGAACTCTGGAAAATAGCAAATGTTACCCCTCCCCTATCTATAAAAAGGGTGATAAATCCGACATTTGTAACTATCGTCCAATATGCATTTTATCTTGTTTTACCCATATATCTACTGTTAATTAAAACAAGTACTTAGCTCTCAACAACATGGATTTGTGAGTAAAAAATCAACCAACACAAACTTACTGAAATATGTGGACTTTTTGCATAGCACTGTAGGTTCCAGGGGACAAGTCGACGCAATTTATACGGACTTTAGCAAGGCGTTTGATAAAGTTAATCATCGCATTATCAAAACAAAACTTGAAAATATTGATATCGATGGTGACCTGCTGCGTTGGATTCAGTCATATATATCAAATAGGTGTCAAGTGGTAATGGTTAGAGGTTATGAGTCACTGCCCTATTCTCCAACTTCCGAAATTCCCCAAGAGTCTCACCTAGGTCCATTGTTATTTCTATTTTTTATTAACGACCTGCCAAATAAATTAAAATGTATGTCTCTCGTGTACACTGATGACCTTAAAATATATAATAAAACTGATAGAGTGGAGGATTGTGTTAAATTGCAGACTGATTTGCAAACTTTATTGAGTTGGTGCCATAAAAACGACATGCAATTGAACATTAAAAAGTGCTACTCTATCAGTTTTACTCGTAAAATTAACCAAATAATTTTTAACTACTCTCTTGGTGACAAACCATTAAGCAGGGTTAACATTATTAAGGATCTCGGGGTTTATTTTGACACAAAATTAAATTTTAAACATCATATAGATTACATAACTCGTAAGTCACTTAAGCTACTGGGGTTCCTAAAGAGGTAACCAAATCCTTTAAAAAACCAGAAACTGTCATATGTCTATATATGAGTTTAATTTGCACTAATCTTGAGTATGCATCATGCGTATGGAGTCCGCAATATCAAAATCATATAAATTCAATAGAATATGTTCAAAAAAAGTTCTTAAAGTACCTTTTGGATAAGTT
Organism: Micrasema longulum; assembly: GCF_059751315.1. Classification (NCBI taxonomy): domain Eukaryota; kingdom Metazoa; phylum Arthropoda; class Insecta; order Trichoptera; family Brachycentridae; genus Micrasema; species Micrasema longulum. Next base: position 610,443 of record NW_028277933.1, read on the forward strand.
CCAAATTTCTAACCCACGTTCAAATTCAAATTACGAGCAACTTCTAACTTTTTTTCATTTTAATTCTCTGATAAAACGCCGCGTTGTTTTTGATATAAAATTTATGCATAAAATATTAAACTACAAAGTAGATACTAACCTCCTTAATAAGATACAAATAAATGCGGGATTTAGAACTCTCAGACATCGGGAAATATTTAACCTGCCTTTGTTTTCAAATAATGCTACAAACCACACACCTATGGCCCGCATGTGTCGGGAATATAATATATACTGCCGAAACAATAAAATTGACATTTTTCATGATACTCTCTCAGCTTTTGCGAATAATCTCTTAGAAATAAATCTTATTCAATAAGTACACACGTAAAACTTTTTTTTTATTGCATTGTATCCTGTATAAGAAAATATTAAAAAATATGTATTATAACTTAATGTATAAATCTATTTTGTGTAATTCTATCATTGAAGATATATATGCATGTAAAATTGTATTGACGAATGCTTTCAAATTGTATGTTTTCTAGTATGTATCTTTGTTGAATTACCTAAAAAAATAAAATAAAAATAAGTAGAATTTCGTCGAAATGGTCCGGCTAGGTAAATAACAACGAATAACTCTGGTTCCAAAAAAGATATCAAAACAAACTACACACCGCCATTTCTAGCTCATACTTTAGATATGTTTTTGAAAAATCAGAAGTCTTCCATCACTTTTATTTTTTTGAATGAAACGCGAAGATGAGCTTTAAATTTTTTTTAAACTATTTTTTTATGTTTGAGAGTCCATAACTTTGTTTCTACCAATACTATGAAACAAATATTAATTTTAAAAGGACTTATCAACCATTAAAATTTTAATAAAAATATAAAAAAATCAGATCTGCCCATAAAAAAAAAGTTATAGAAGCTAAAGGTATGAAAGTTACGAAATTCCAAATTAAAAAAAAATCAGTTTAAAAAAATCTTGGGGCCTAGGTCAAATCTTTGGGGCTGAGTAGGTAGCAAATGACTCCACCCCACCTACTCCCCATTTTCGTAAGTTCAACGTTCTGCCGAACACCCTGTATGCATGCTCCTAATAATCAATGGTTCAGTCTTCTACTGTTCAGTACTACTGTTTGGATTATTACTTAAAATAATTTCGCAAGTGAGGACAAAATTGCCACCGGTCTGTAATTTGAAACCAAAGACCTGGAGCCGTGTTTGTGTAATGGCACCACCTTTGATATTTTCCATGCTGATGGAAATGTCTAAGAACTCAATGAAAAGTAAAAATTCTTAAAAGGGGAATAATTAACGGCTCTTTACAACCTTTTAACAACCTTTCAATATGAATGCAAATTGCAATGCAATGAAATTTTGTAACAATGTATGTATAAACTAATAAATGAATAAATGAATAAATAAATAAACGCGGTAGTTAAAAATGGTACCCACAGTAGGAAAATTACAACATCTAAACCAAGGCTCAGTAGGTAGCAAATAAATCTAACACCGCAACCTAGTAAATGTGCTTTACACAAACACATATAGTACATGTGGTGTAAACAAACATAAAACTTTTAAAAAAACAGTTTAATAATTTATATTTTATTTTTATTTTATTTATTTCGATTACAAACAGATGTACAGGTTAAATAATTATTTTAAAAAAAAACTATATAAACTGTATACATAGTAGTAACGTAGTATGACAGCTAATCGGCACAATGTAATGGAGAAATATTGTCAAAACGTATTGTAGAATTCCTATCGCGGGAGGCAGTGAGCGTGCGGCACCTGTGGCATCACTCGTCGCTGGTGGGGGTGCGCGTGGGTGGCGCCGCTGGGCAGCCGCTGCGGCTGGCCACGCAGCTGCTGCCTGCGGCCGCTGCCCTCCTTGGCCCCGCGCGCCTGGCCACCGGCTGGGCCGCGCTGCTGTACGCCAGCTTGCTGGGGCTCGGCCTGGCGCAGCTGAGCGCGTTGCTGCTTGCGCTACGGCTGGCGGCGCGCGGCCAGCGTGCGCTGCTGGCGCCGGCGCTGGGCGGCGCCGGGCTGCTGCTCACGCTGCCGCTGGCGGCAGAGCGCGGGCTAGGCGCGGCGCGCCTGCTGGCCTACGCGGCGGCGGGTGCCTGGTGGCAGGGCCTGCTGCAGGCGGCGGCGTTGCTGGGCGTGTTTCTGCTGCGCGGCCGGCCCTACGCGGGTGACGCCGTGGCCGCCGCCCTGCTGGGGCCCTCGGCCGCCCTGGGCCCGCTGCTCGGCTTCACGTGGAACGTCATCTTGCCGGTGGCCATGGTGGTAAGTACCATCACCATACTGGTTGCTATTATTATTTAGGGATACCGTTGTTGCAGTGATACGCTAAGCCCGGAGAAATGCATCAACTTTGAAGTTCCACTGGAGACCATACTGGGTCTGATCTTTTTTTGATATACCTGAATAACCTTCTTAGATATATACATCGATTATGGAGAGGCCGTGGTATTTGCAGATGATGCGACCGTTGATTTTCTGATAAAGTATGGACCAAAGTAAATAGTAAATGTGAAAAAGGATTCAGATGAGTATAAAACTGGTTAGATTATAATTTATTGACTCTCAATGAGAAAAAAACTAAAATCATTAATTTCAAAATCCGAAATGATATAAACCAGCCGTCTTTGGGAACAATAAAAATCCACCAGTGATGTCACTCCTGATTCATCAACATGCGACTGTACTATTTTGGAGACAGTTAAATCTATTAAATACCTTGGTTTAACTTTAGATAATTCTTTGAGATAGGATTATCATATAACTGTATCTTTTTTTGCTCTTTATCATTAAATCAAATGCAATGCGCCACTCCTACTTTCCTGCATTCATCCTTCACCGTTCCTTATCAATTTTCTTATTTTCCTTCCCACTATCTCCTTGTTTTGTTCTCCGTGTTTGGCAGGTTTACAAAATATTGTTTGAAAAAAAACAAAAAATGCAAAACAAAATAATACAATAAATAAAAAATTAAACAATTGTAAAAATTTAACACTAATAAAAAAATAAATAAACACAAAATTTATAAATTGATATACACAGGCACATATTATACATACATCTTTATTTTCAGAATACGGTTAGTGTTAATTATGTCAGGAAGCTTTTCTTCAATTCATCCTTAAATTTTCCGTAATTTATTTCTTGACGTAGATTTTGTGGTAAATTATTGAAAAGCTTCCGTCCTATATAAGTATAAAGATGTTTGGCCGTGGTAATTTTGATTCTCGTAGAGCGAGGTATCCTGTTCTTAACCTTCCCGTAATAGGGGAGACCGGGGCTTGTAGGCGAAGGGGCAGGTAGGCGAATAGCCATTTAAAATTTAGTTTATGAACTCTCCGCAAGGCGACCAAGTCATAATCGTTGGTAATTCTAATGCGCATTTGTCATTTAACTGGCAGTCATATCAACTGTGTGTGTGTGCTACTGTGTCAAAAAACGTCTTTTCTGCTAACGTAAGTTAATATTTTGTGTTCTACTTTATAATCCATATTTCAGTTACCACTTAAGATATCCGCAACGCGATAACATTATTTAAATGAACATAGTATTACCTACATTACTGTTAAGTTGTTTTTTTAATCATCCATATTATATTGGTGGAAGATTAAGAATTAATGAAAATTTCGGTTTGGGGCATGTTGGCAAATCTCGTCCGGGGCTAGTTGGCGAATTAACCTACTTACCCCAAAGTTGGTTTTATGTGCAATAATTAGATTCGTTTTTATTATTTTACAGTTTAATTAAACTTAATTATGAGAAACTACAAAAGAAAAACGGAAAAGGGGAAAACCACGAAAGATGTCAGGTTGAGAGCTGTGAAAGTAGTCAAAGAAAGCAAAAGATCGATTAGAAGCGTTGCTATAGATTTTGGAATCGCTGAACGCACACTTAACCGATATTGTTCCTAAATAAATGTCGATGAGATCAATTCGGAAACAATAATTGCTGTTATATACAAAAAAAAATAAAATTAAACATACATAAATAAATTATTAATCATTAAATAAAATTAATAAATTTCGTAAATTAAAACTAAATCATTGACAGATATTCAATGATCAAGAAGAAACACTCCTTGAATAGTATATAAAAAATGTGCCGGCATTTATTATGGCTTGTCCCCGAAAGAAGTGAGGAAACTTGCTTGGCAGTATGCAGTACATTTGAAAAAAACAATTCCTTATTTACCTGTTTTATTAGATATTAGTATAATAATTAAACCTTTGTAATTAACTTTTTTTAATAAATGTTTTTTCTTGCAATAAATCGTACTTTAGATTGGACCCCAAATGTTCTCGCCTACCTGCCCCATACTGTTCGCCAACTAACCCCTGGCATGGGGTAAGTAGGCGAACTCAAATTACTTTACGAAAAAATTCATAAAATCTTAAATAAAATGAATTAGTACTTTTTTTACATGTAGAAATACTCCTAATTGATTAGCTGTGTAAACCAATACCGTATTCTCCATCTTAATAAATTAGTTATGTTTTTATTAACAAAAACACTAAAAGTTCGCCTACTAGCCCCGGTCTCCCCTACGGTCCGATGGGAGGCTCTCTTTATGCACCTGGAGCATACAACACATTCCGTAGATATCCTCCACCCTTAAAACATTAAATTGATACGAATTGAGTCGAATCCCCTTCGATATAATTATTTAATGTTTTTTCAAATGAAATCGCACAACCGTGTTCAGTATTAGAAGATAACGTGGATAACCAGTTTTCGTTTTGTATGTTTTCGCGAAATTTTTCGATATCAATCTCACTAATAATTCTAATATAATCTCTTTTCTGACTACTAGATTTTTGGCCAAATATTAAAATAACAGTGTAGTGGTCTGTAATGTTTGTTTCCCGTATAATGATTTCTATTTTATATATATTTTTGCAATTTGTCCATATGTGGTCTAAACACGAAGGAGTTTGTTCCGGAACTACTCTTGTAAAAATTTCCATGCATGAAATAAAACTTAGTTTAGCCCTCGTATTAAGATATTCCTCTTTGATTTCACTGCTGTTGTTATCAGCAATATTAATGTTGAAATCGCCCATCATTATTGAAGGATATTCTTTGTTATTGAGATTGACTTGTTTTAGTTCTTGAACAAATTGGATGGGTTGTGAGCTGTGTGTGCGGTATATTGCAAATATTTGTAAACTTTTATTGCCTATTTTGATTGTTATTAATAAACAATTTGCAAGTTGTAACTGTATTTCCGGAATCTTTTCAATAGTATGATTATTGTGAATAAAAACTAATAATCCACTATTTTTATTTATATGATTATGAGTTGACACAATTATAATTATCCATTTTATAATTTTCTTGACAATTGTTATTTAGATGTGCTTCAGTAAGTATAATACAGTCCAAAGATTTTTTATTGTCAACCATTTATTCATATCAGCTAGGCAGAATTCTGATTTTTTATAATAACTAATCTTGTTACATTTGTAGAGGATTGCTTCTTTTATTAAAATTTTGTATTTCACTAACGAGTTGTTTATTTCATAGAATCCAGATCTTTGAGTCATATTTGATCTATTTTACAGCAAAGTTTTTATATATAACGTTTTTGATGCCGTTCATAAAATTAAATTTAAACAACATAATCTTATTCTTTTGGAGAATTCTCATGTTCTTGCCGATTGAGCGAAACTGGTGAAGGGTAAGTTGTTTGTAGGAACTTTATTTGGTTATCTTCATTATTCTTCTATATCTTAAAAATTTGCTTATTGGTTTGTGATATCCTACCTTTATAATGTCGCCCAACTGGAACCAAATAAATTACTTCAACCTCTTATACATACTTACCTCTTGCAATACATATCAAAACGGGCCTTGAGGGGGATTTTTTTGTAGGTCTAAGTGAATGCACAGTTTAAGTATTTTCATCCATTTTTTTTAAGGTTTTATAAATTGGGCGAATTTACGTACTAACGCGAGTATATCAATTATTTTTTTACAACAAATATAAATAACATATCTTGTTTTATAACTTCCGTTTCGAAAAAAATAAATAAAATCACTACAGTTCAAAACACGTCGAATCAAACCGGGCGTTGAATCGCGACTGACTGGAAGAAGGAATCTAGTGTCAAGGCGTTCCTTAACTTTGCGACGTGATACATAAAACATATTCATGCCTAAAAAAAAAAATAGGTATGCAAAAGATTACATCGGTCATATATTAAGATGTAAAATTAAAATATGACGAAAATATTTAAAGTAAAGCTAGATCAGTCATATTACACACTGTGGAACGTCTCGAAATCGGTAGACAGAATAGTCTGTGAGCGATTTTATACAAATATTTACTTACATTCATCGAAACGTTTCACCGCAAGCAGTAGTCACTGAATAACCACCTACAAATAATAATGGATTCACCCTAATTTTACCCTGTCCTGTGGATTGATAAAACCTTTGTGAAATTGACTGACAAGTAGCTCAAAATTGTTTTGTTATTTTATAGCACCCTGTTAATTTATATTTTCTTTAAATACCCCGATAAACAAAATTTCTGTTACCGAAGGGATATAAATGAGAAGGAGCGCTAGACTGATCACATCACCTTCGTGTAGCGTGTAGCCCCATAATATGAACAGTCGTGTGTAACGGAGGACTCGTGTGCCGCAGACCCTCTGCGTGGTGGACTGGCGCGTAGGGCGGTACCGGCAGGTGCTGTACGGGGGCGCGGGCGCGGGCGCGGCGGCGGCCGAGTGGGACGGGGGCGCGCGCCGGGCGGGGGCGGCGCTGCAGCTGCTGCCGCTGGCCCTCGTCCCCCTGCTGGCGTTGGTGCAGACCTACCGCTACCTGTCCAGGGGACCGCCGGACATTTTGGAGGTAAGTTCAGTACGTGTTTACTGAAAATAAGGTTGATGACAATATTATCGATCCTTTTCCGTGATTTAATTTATTTATTTACATTGTAGAACATTGTTTATTACACAGTGATAACTATTTCCATTAAAACAAAAATATAAATTTGAAAAATTACAATAAACTGAAGTTGTTGTAAACCTTCAAATGAGCGGTGCCTAGAATTGATTGATCGTGTCTAGCCTTTAAACTCATGCGCAGGAATTTGAGCATAGCTAATTTTAAGTAACATTTTGTTAATCAGGATTTACAAGGAGATAGTTTACAGAGACCCCTAGCGTATTTAAGTTTTTAAAAGATTTACACATCATCATCAAGCTAAAGTTTCATAGAAAATGGAAGCTTTCCCGTAACCCATTAGATTATCAATCATTTTCTCTGTTACGAAATAGGCAGAAAAAAATATCAAAGTCAGATTATAAAAAATAAATTGATTCAATCGAACTCGGTATCCAAATGGATATTAAAAAATTCTGGTCCTACGTGAAATCAAAAAGAAAAACCCCAACAATTCCCGATCACATGACATATAATTCTATAACAGCACAAGATAACACTGGGGTAGCGAATCTTTTCTCGGACTATTTCGGATCGGTATTTTCAAATCCAACGGCAACACATTTTCGTAACAAATTCATTGACTCTGCATCTATTGAAATCTCTACAATCAATATTAACAAAAGTAACACGCTTAAATATCTACTAAGCATAGACCCAAAAAAGGGACCTGCTATAGATTGTCTGCCGGGTATTTTCATACGTAACTGTGCTCATAAATTGACTCCACCAGTTTGTGCAATATTTAAAAAATCTATAAAACAAGGTTGTTTCCCAGATAGGTGGAAGACAGCCTTTATTTCTCCAATCTTTAAGAGTGGAGATAAACACGACGTCACTAACTATCGACCGATAGCTAAATTGCCAATATTAAGCAAAGTTCTAGAAAGGATCGTCTACTACCAATTATACTCAGTTACAAGTCCACTAATTGTCCCTTACCAGCACGGTTTTGTTCGTTGTAGATCAACAACATCAAATCTTGCAGTATTTACTGACTTCCTGCATAAAAATATGGATAAAAGACAGCAAATCGACACAATTTACACTGATTATTCAAAAGCATTTGACCGCGTTAATCATAACATCCTGATCAATAAACTTTCTTCGTTGGGAATACACGGTGAAGTCACCTTCAAGTGAAAAGATGGATAAAATCTTACATAAGTAACCGCAACCAAATTACTATTGTAAATGGTGTTAAGTCTAACCCTGTCGAGGTAATTTCAGGGCCACAAGGATCCCATCTGGGCCCTTTACTGTTTATTTATTATAATGATATTTCCAAATGCTTTCTTCACTGTAAATTTAGTGTATATGCCGATGATATGAAAATATACTGTTCTATTAATTTTATTTCTGATTGTGATGCCATGCAAAACGATTTAAACCGGTTTTCAACTTACTGCCAAGAGAACGACCTAGCTTTAAACGTTTCGAAATGTCATAAAATGACATTTACTAGAAACAAAAAAACAATAACTTTTCCCTATAATTTTAACAATATTAATATCCAAAAAAAAAAACAGCTGCAGGGATTTGGGAGTGATTTTGGACACAAAACTTAATTTTAATACTCATATAGAAGCTATTCTATCTAAATCATATAAAATGTTAGGCTTCCTAATGAGAGTTTGTAAACCATTCAAAAATCCAAGCACGACCTTGGTACTATACACCTCATTAGTCAGAAGTCACTTAGAATACGCTTCCTGCATTTGGAATCCCCAATACAACATTTATATAAATTTAATAGACAAAGTACAAAATAAATTTCATAAGTACATCCAATGTAAATTCCCTAATGTCAGTAATTTAAAGTTACCTTGTCTTCATAAACAGCGTATGATTGCGGATCAATTATTTATTTATAATTTGCTAAATAATCGGATTGATTGTGCCGATTTGCTGTCTGAAATAAACTTTAATACTCCTATTCGTCGCACTCGACATACTGTATTACTGAGCTACAACAAATGCAACACCAGAGCAGCTCAAAATTCGCTCTTAGTAAGAGCAGTTAGTAACTTTTCTAAAATTGAGAAGATGTACGATTTAGATATCTTTAACGACTCAGCTCTCTGCCACAAACGGAAGCTGAGTCTTATAGATTTTAATGTTTAGTATTACTAATGTTATTATTTTTATTATTGGAGCACGTAGGGGAATTTGCTTATGTGTGCCCTACTTCAAAGTTTAAAGTTACTGTAATATTAGTATTATTTAGCCTCTTTAAAAATAAACAGAAACAATTAATACTAAACTAGGTACTACCAGAATACACTTTACATAAACACCACTTCTTATACACATCACTCCATACACCTCACTCCACGCACTACATTTCATACTCACAACAATAAAAACACAATCACTAGTAAATTCACACAAAGCACAAATTCTTCTTACATCTTGTTGTACTGTTAGATAGTTGTTTCATATATTGTGTTGTGTACGTAATTGGTGCTGTGTTAGGTTTATTTTTTGTTCGTAATATTGTCTAGATTTATATTAACATAGCACTGTGTGCACAACATTAAATTTAAACAAATAAACAAATCATCATTCCATCAGCAGCTAGAAAAACTTGGGAGTATGGCGTTAAAGTAACAGAAGTTGCAGATTTCCAAATTGTTATTATTATACTTTGGATGAAAGAGCGGCAAGCTTTTGCTATCGACGGTTGACATTTGTGGATTTTTCAAAACCGAATTACTTTCGCACCGGACCTTTATATCAGACGCAGACGATACATATGAAGCTTGGCTTTGGCCACGACCGTTTACAGCTGTTTCTGAAGCCTTTTATCTGTCAACTCAATTTCGCATATATTTTATTCAAGGCACGTAACTTATCCCGCAAATATTGTAACGTTTACGCGTAATTTTGTTAGCCGTCGCCACTGCGATAATACGATTTTTGCTAGTGAGCAAAAATCGTATTTTAATTACGCCTCGATAGTGAAACGACGCCGATCTTTCAACCGATATTTTTTGTAATAAATGAAAACGTAATTTTGTGATTAAAACGTCATTCTTCAAATTATTCTAGCTGCTTGAATTTAAAAGTTATAATGGTTTTAAGTATATAATATACCACCGGACACCTGTATAACGAAATATCTCAAGACGCAAGCCGAGTAATAATTAAGTACTACATCTAGAACACGTGTGCAAAAAATCAGCAGGGCCTCGATTCTGATGGGAAGAGAAAGACGTCATACCTTCATCTTGACGGTATAGTTGAAGATAAATTCTCTCTAGCGATTACGAAGATACACTACCGACCCACTACCTTTAAGTTTTGGGTTGGTACATCAATATGAAACTAGGGGAAGCGTACGTCACGGTACACATATCTACGCACTGAAATGACATGGCTTAAGTATGATGTCATAGTTGAAGATAAAAGTCACCCGACCGGCTACTAAGATACACTACCAATCCCTCCACCATTAAGTTGTGATGTAAGTACATCGGTTTATACCGACGGGTCTAGAACCCCTCGATACATTTATTTACGCATTGAAAGTGACAAATATTTTGTTCCTCCGAGCAATTTTTCCTTTAATTGCAATTTACTTTAGTTTTTAATCGTTTTGAGGTTGGCTCTTTTTTCTTAAAAGCCTTTTCAAAACATAAGAGAGAAATAAGAAAATTTTGAAGTCGAATTAAATTCTGATATAACTGTCAGTTTTCGAAACGAGTGGCTAAATGCAAAGAATAATATCGCTAGATTCTGCCCTATTAACATATAAGAGGATCTAGGCGTAAGAAAGTTGCTACTATTTATTATATTTATTCCGTTTGTTTTACTATCTTCCGGAGGGTACGTATCGAGACGTTAAAAAAGCCGGCTTTGTAGTCGCTCGGTAGATAAATACAGTCGATTGTTAAGCATATCGTCTTGGCAAGTGTCGAAAATCTTTTAAAAACCATGTTTAAGCGAACATTTTTTGCTTGAATTGGGATTTATTGGAGTTTATAATCACTTTAAAGTGGGCACTTTCTATTACAGAAGCCTATTTAAAATATAAATGAGAACTATTTTAAATGTTAATGAAGTAAGAAACGTGGACTTATTTTTGCGGTAACACATTGGTTTGTTTCGATCATATTATGTCGATATGACAAGTAGGTAGAACATACCGGGGAAGATACAGATAGATAGAAGTTAAGTATACCGTCTCGATATGAACAAAGGAAGATGGCGTTCATAATTGAGGCCCTGGTTATGAAACATTTGGTGGTTATGGCTATTTAATGTTCATGGGCCAGTACATGTCCGGCCCATCTTAATATATCGACATATTTACTAGGTAATTAAAATACTCCGCATTCAGCACATCAATACAGTGGCATATGCACCATTGAGTGCGCATGTGTCTATATGTACGTTGGTTGGAGAATTAATAAGATTTTGTCTGATAGCGCATTCAGCTACTGTACCGGCCGAGACTCGACGCGGAGGGCCGAGTGCTCCGCCCCGGGGCCGCGTCCCCGCCGCAGCCGCCGCCGCTCCCCGCGCCGCCGCCGCCGCCACCCGCGGCACCGGCCCCGCCCGCCCCCGACCCGCCGCCCAAGTACACGCCCCCGCCCTCCTACTCCACGGCCACCGGCGCGCGGATCGCCAAGATGCTCCGCTCCTCCGTCCGCCGGAGCGTCCGCCGCTTGCGCCGCAGGTCAGTCCGCCGCCGCCGCCCCGATCGGGTCAGGCAGAGTCCCGCGCTCGTACCCGAATCTTAACGTCTTTCTCCAGTTTCAGGACGGTCTCGCACGCCGGGGAGGGGGGCGCGGAGCCCCCGCACTATCTGCGCCTGGCCGCGCCGCCGCCCCCGTGTTACGTCAACCCCGCCTTTTCCGAGGACCGAGCTCCCGCCGCGATATGACGTGCGCTGTCCTTTACCGATGGAAATACTTGTCCGGTCGAGAATGGAACTCCTAGTCTACACGAGCTTTTGTGATGTTAATGATTAGATAATATAATTTCTTTACAAATATAATTAATGTAAGAAATAGGTAGGTAAACGTAGACACCATAATCTTGTATAATGTTTGAACTGTATGTGTTTTCTAACCTTTTTTGTTTATTTGTTTTTTTTTATTTTTTTTTTTATTTTATAATTTTTTTTTTAATATTTTTAATTCATTATTGATGTATTCTTTATTTAGTTTTGGTAAGACTGTAAGAAATTGCTAGTGGTAATAAGTCTGCCATTTAACTATGTATATTATGTTATTATTTTGACATTATATTATTATGGTTAATAAAGATTCATTATTATTATTATTAAAAAAAAAATAATATAAGAATCTACTCAGACTTGAGCCCTCTTCAACAGAAAGAATTGCAAGAATTGCGAGAGGAATTGGAATTACGCAAGATAAACGGTGAAGAAAATATCACAATCAAATACATAAACTCGACTCCGAGAATAACTCAAACTCTACCAAAAAACTAAGAAGGGTACCACTACACTTTTATTATCAAAATATCCGGGGCGTTCGTACAAAATTAAATGATCTAAGACTAATTTTACCAACACTTCATTACGATATGTTTGTACTCACCGAAACATGGTTGGATCCAAGTATTAAATCTTCAGAACTAGGTTTCCCTAACCATAAAATTTATAGGTGTGATCGCTCACCTTCTACAAGTACTAAATCAAGAGGTGGGGGAGTATTGCTGGCGATTAATAAGAAATATTCATCAAAACACCTTAAAAATAATAATCTCATCTCAGAACAAATATTCGTTCAAGTGAGCACAGCTTTTGAAAAATTCATAATTGGATGTGTCTATTTTCCACCACTTACAGATTCAGAAAATTATCAGAAGCATTGTGAAGACATCGAGTTTTTGTGTTCAAAATACCCTAACAACAAACTAATTATATTTGGTGACTACAACCTTCCCAACTTGTCGTGGGGAAATAGTGAGAGTGGCTATATTCATAGTGAAAGTGAGAACGATCGGGCGCGACCAATACTGGACATGATTAACTTTTTAAATTTTTATCAACATAATTTTATTTATAACGTGAAAAATAAGTTGCTAGATTTAGTTTTGTCAAATTATGCTAACCTTAATGTTGAAAAGAGCGTTGATCCGATCTTGCCAATTGATGATTACCACCCTCCTCTTGAATTAACATTATATTTACACGAAACCTGTTCAAAACACACTGATATTTCTTTAAATTACAAAAAGGCTGATTTTGATTCAATTATTAATCAACTTTCTAAAACTGACTGGACTTTTTTAAATAATGATAATACAGAAATATCTATTTGCCATATGTATGACATAATTTTTAATTCTATAGATAAATTTGTCCCCAAGTATCAACTTAAAATAAACTATCCAAAGTGGTTTACCGCTGAACTTAAAATTTTACTAAATTCAAAAAAAGTACTACACAAAAAATTTAAGCAAAGTCGGAGTATTCATGATTATCAGGAATTTTCCAAAACAAGAAACGAATGTAAAACGCTTTCCAAGATATGCTTTAAATCGCATGTAAAAAGTATGGAAAATTCGGCGTTAAACTCAAACAATCTTTGGAACTACATAAAAAAATTAAACAATTCTCATTTCGAATATCCAAGTGCTATGCATCTAGATGGAAAATTAGTGAATGGCACTGAAAATATTGTAAACCTTTTTGCAAATTTCTTTAAGGAAGTGTATGATGAACCTATTCCAGATGATAAGATTCCAACCTTTACTTTTGATAAAACAATTACGCTTTCAAACTGTCAAATTAATATGTTGTCTTGTAAGAAGAGACTACTCTCTTTAGATGAAAATAAATCAGCAGGTCCTGATAATGTTCCGCCTATTTTTCTCAAAAAATGTGCCTCAGTTATAGCTGAACCTCTCACCACGTTTTTCAATAAACTATTGTCAATGGGATGTTTTCCCTCCAAATGGAAATTTAGCTATATAACTCCAATTTTTAAAAAGGGGGACGACTCAGATATTAAAAACTACCGTCCAATATGCATCCAATCAGTCATACCCAAACTTTTTGAGTCACTCATACTTGACCAAATTCAACATGATGTCTCAAATATAATAGACACTAAACAACACGGTTTTATAAAGGCGCGGTCAACTGCCACAAACCTAATGCTTTACCATAATTACATATCGGAAGCCTTTAATGATAAAAATCAAGTTGATAGTATATACACCGATTTTACTAAGGCGTTTGACAAAGTCTCTCACAAAATATTACTAAGTAAGCTGTATGGTTTGGGTTTTCGTGGAGCTATCCTTGATTGGTTTCGAGCCTATCTATCTGACAGGTATCTATATGTAAAAATCAAAAATGTAAAATCAGACTGTTTTTCTGCCTCTAGTGGTCTTCCACAAGGCAGTCACCTAGGGCCTGTTCTTTTTCTAATGTTCGTAAATGACATTACATCCTGTTTCCATGATGTCGAAGTTTTGCTTTTTGCGGACGATATTAAAATATTTAAAAAAATATCGGACATTAATCATTGTGAAACTCTGCAATCAAATATTAATAATTTGTATAATTGGTGTAAAAAAAATAATTTATTTCTTAATATTCAAAAATGCAAAATTATGACATTCTGCCGCAACAGAAATCCCATCGTTTTCACGTATAAAATAAATTCTTCACCTTTAGAAAAAGTTACAGAGATGACAGACTTAGGTATTCTTTTTGACGAAAAACTGAGTTTTATTAAACATATACAAAACATTACAAATAAGAGCATGAGAACCTTGGGATTTTTGCTGCGAACGATACGGGATTTTGAATCTATAAACATAATGAAAACATTGTATATTGCCCTAGTGCGAAGTCAACTCGAGTATAACTCAGTTATATGGTCACCGCATTACAGGGTTCATGTTAAGGACATCGAAAGAGTTCAGCATAAATTTTTGCGTTTTATCAATTTTAAATTAAGTATACCGATTGAATACATAAATTACTCATACTTAAATGATTATTTAAACATCCAAACATTAGAAAACAGACGAAAATTAAATGACTTGCTTTTTTTGTTTAAAATAATAATGTCGATGTTCGATTGTTGTGAACTTATCAATTTGATTAATGTGCGAGTGCCTGGTCGAGTTACCCGATGTAATACTTTGTTCTACTGCGGTCCATCATCGACCAATTACAGCGCGAATTCGCCAGTAATGCGGATGCATGTACTCGCGAACCAATATGCTAACAACATCGATGTCTTTAGCGTGAGTCTTGTAAATTTTAAATATCAATGTATATGTTCCTTATCAAATAGAACTTAATATTCTGTTCATATTGTATTTTATAACATTATGTACCTAGCTGCTTTAAACCTTTAATTGTATTTCTTTAGCTTATTAAAAAAATAGAAATATATATATATTGCTTTAATTTTTTTAAAACCAACTTAACTTTAAAACACAGTTCTATATTTTATTACAGTATATTGTATTTTTTTTTATAATTTATGTTGTTAATACACTCATCTTTTTATTTTTATACCAACTATACTTCTTAACACTGTTCCTTTATTTTGTTCCTTTATTTTATTTCTTTATATTGTGTTTTTTTTTTTTTTTTTTTTTTAATCTATGCTGTTTATATACTCATCTTCTTTTTTTATACCAACTTTACTTCTTAACACCGTTCTATCTTTTGTTGCTTTATATTGTATTTTTTAAATTTAATGTTGTTTATATACTTATATTTTGTAAAATTTTCATGTATGTAAAAGCCTTATGGGCGTGAAAAAATAATAAAATAAAATAAATAAAATAAAATTATTATTATTATCATTAAAAACGCTTTTATTTATTATTATCGAATGAAATGTATAAATGGACATACGTGTATACTCACTACCGACTGAGGTACGATAATAAAAGCGTCTCGGTTCCCCCGAAACAGCGATAGTTCTAATACCAAAATGATAAAACATTGGTAAGAAAGAAAACCGTTTTTTTTTCCTGAGGCGCCCCATTGAAATAGTTTAATTTTCCAGAAGTCTAGTTTACTATACATACATATAATATGAAGAAAACCCTGTAAAATATAATGATATACCTTATACCTACAAATAATTTTTATTGTAAGAAAATTTAAAACTGTAGCCGGTATTTCTCAGTAAATTCATTATTTTGAAGATAAGTAAGTAATCAAAATCTTTACAATTCTTACGATAACTCTAACGAGTGAAAATTATTATTATTGTTGCAACAATTGCTTCATGTTGGTATATGCGTTAGAATAAATGAAAATAAGAATGCATCTTTTCCCAGAATACTATTTTTTTTTCTGTAATCGGTTTTACTTTCTCACTCGACTATAAAGAAAATGCTAGAGCCTTAATTGCAAATAATAATTATAATAATTGAATATAACTGTATCGGGTAGCCTCCTCCCGAGCCGAGGGAAAACACATTTTCCAACTGAAACCATATGTACCAGAAAAGCCTCGGTTTTCCAAAGTGATTCGGAATGAGTTTAAGACATTCTCCGTATGCAGAATGCGCATTGGGCACTGTTGTAATGGTTCTCACCTATTCAGAATCCACGTAAAGGACTTTGCCATGTGCGAATGTCGGCTCGAGGAGGAAGATTTAAACCAAACAAACATGTTTTGGAAATGGAAATAAACAATTGTTATCCCGAGTTCCTATCCGACCTCTGCGACCTCTCCGATATCAACGTCCCATTCCTTCCTCATATTTGTTAGGTTCCTGGCTACTGACTGTTTATAAGGAGATACAAATCTAAAATGACGGTCCAGGATATGTGGGTACTAGGTTAGGTTAGGTTAGGTTAGGTTAGGTTAGGTTAGGTTAGGTTGGGTTAGGTTGGGTTGGGTTAGGTTGGGTTGGGTTAGGTTGGGTTGGGTTAGGTTGGGTTGGGTTAGGTTGGGTTGGGTTAGGTTGGGTTGGGTTAGGTTGGGTTGGGTTAGGTTGGGTTGGGTTAGGTTGGGTTGGGTTAGGTTGGGTTGGGTTAGGTTGGGTTGGGTTGGGTTGGGTTGGGTTGGGTTGGGTTGGGTTGGGTTGGGTTAGGTTAGGTTGGGTTAGGTTAGGTTGGGTTAGGTTAGGTTGGGTTAGGTTAGGTTAGGTTTTTTTTTTTTTTTTTTTTTTTGTTACAATCCATTTATTCAATTCCTTGCTTATTTTTACAAGGATTTTTTACTTATATTACATATCATAGTTTCTTAAATACTTAAAGTTTGTTACATTTTTTCATAATTGACTTTTTTTTTCAAAGTCTTTACATACTAATATTATTTTACATTAAAAGATATCACATTTTTTAAAATTTTTTCACATGGTTTTTTTTATATTTTTCATTATATTTCATTTCAAAATGTTTGTAAAAACTTAAAAATAGTTGTTTTTTCAAGATACACTGAATTTGCCTCTTATGCAGGGTAATCACACTATAGGAGTATTATATTTTGTTTTATATTGTGGCTCTTGAGTCAAGTTCATTAATTTGTTTTATTCTTGTTACTATGGTTTTCAGAAAAAACACATATGCTGGTCTTGTTTCGTTATGCTTGAGTACTTCTTTTGGTTTATTAAAGTCTATATTTTTCATTTTGCACAGAAAGTCTATTTTTAACCTTTCAACATCAAAAATGCTGCATTTAAAAATTAGATGTGTTACATCTTGAATTGACGTTTGATCACAGGGACATAAATTCGTATTTATTAATTTAAATCTGCATAAATATTCCCTGAAAGCGCCATGGCCAGTAAAAATTTGGGTTAGTTCAAAAGATCTGTTTGTTTCATTTAATATATTTATGCAATCTTCTACATTGCCGAAGAATATCTTAGTTGTTTTTCCTTTCTTTGAGCTTATGTATTTTTCGTCCCATTCTTTCGTTGAATTTATTTTAATCATTTTTTTTACATAGGATATCGGAATTTCATCATAGTTTGGTAGTGTTTTCATTTTGGTTGCTTTCTTTGCGAGGCTATCAACAAACTCGTTTTGAGTATGGCCTGCATGGGCCTTTATCCAAGTTAGGTATATTTTGTTTTCAACGTCCTTGTTCAGTTGTCCAACACGTTTTATAGCATGAACGATTTTATCGGCTGACCTCATGTCGCTAACTGCTTGGATGCTTGAAAAGCTGTCACTGTATATAACGATTCGCTTGTTAGTAAGACGTTGCAAACTCCAATTAAGTGCTTCTTTTATAGCTATGAGTTCACTCTGATATACTGTGCATTTTTTGGCTAGTTTTAGAAGTTTTTTGTAGATTACCTGCTCGTTTATGTATACTACAAAGGCTGCTCCTACACGGCTATCTAGCTTGCTTCCATCGGTGTAAATTTGGATGTCATGCATATTATCATTCAGCACGGAGTTATTTTCAAAAATCACTTCAATGGCGTTCAAGGCAGCTGGGTGATCAAGTTCACTCACATTCACTAGGGTTTGAATTATTCTGTCGGATGGGATTTCTTCGGCTTTGCCATACCTTTTTACGTTATAAATTTTTTTTCTTTCTGAGATGGCAATTTCTAATGGTTTTATACCAGCCAGTATTAGTGCTGCATCTGTAGAGATTGTGCGATAGCCCTTAGTTATCTTTATGGCCATAAATCGTTGCAGACTTTCGAATTTTTTTATGTTTTTCTTCTTGCTAGCACAATCTCCCCAGACGCTTGCTCCATATGTAAATATCGGTGTGAGTATATATTCATATAGAATTTTTATAACCTCGCTTTTAAGTCCCCACGTGGCTTTAGCTGCTCTAGCTATTTGTTTAAAGATACAAAAGATTTTATTTTTCATATAATCCACGTGAGCATTCCATAATAAATTGTCGTCAAATATTATGCCCAGGATTCTGCACTCTTTAGTTTGGTTAATAATTATGTTATCCATTTGAATAATAGGGAAGCTGTGAATTTTTTTTCGGGTTATGATCATATAATTGGTTTTTTCCGGTGCAAATGTCAGTTTTACCATTTTACCCCATGCATCGACTTCATTTAGAATTTCATTAGATTTTTCTTCTACCGTTTTCATTTCGTCATCTGATATGGCTAGTAAAACGTCGTCAGCAAATGCATGATAATAAATTTCATGCTTCTCTAATATGTCTAACAATTCATTTATGATAATGTTCCAGAGCGTTGGACCCAAAACAGATCCTTGTATGCATCCTTTGGTGTTCTGTTTTATTTTTTTAATACCAAAATGTTCTACGACCGTGCACCTATCCACAAGGTAGCTTTGTATTAATGAGTAAAGGTTTTTTGGGGTATCGTTTTTTCTAAGGTTTTTAAGAATGCCAGGCCACCAGGCGTGATCAAACGCTCCCCGTATATCAAGTGAGATCATAATGACAATTTTCTTTTTGTCTCTTTGAGATACTATGTAGTCGGTGGCGTCTTTAAGCGCATCCTCGGCACTTCGTTGTGCCATGAAGCCATACTGTTTTGGAGAAATTTTGTTTTCTTTAAGCAAGTGCCAGTTAATTCTCAGACATATTATTTTTTCAAAGATTTTTCCGAAAACTGGTAAAAGACCTATCGGACGAAAAGATTTGATTTCGTCGTAGTCGTTTTTTCCCGCCTTTGGCAAGATGATTGCTGTTGCAATTTTCCAAGACTTTGGAAAGTATCCTAATTCAAGGCATCTATTGTACAGCAAAAGGAATGTCTCTGTATTGTCTTGTATTATTTCAAAGCATATATCGCCTGTCAAATTATCCATACCCGGAGCTTTTCTATTATTGAGGCAACTTGATGCGAATAAGAGTTCATTTTTTGTGATTTCGGGATCATTTTTAGATGTGTAGACGCCTTTTATGTCTTCCCTTATTTGTTTTTGTGTGAGGTTCTCATGAAGGGGATCATCATCTGGGTAAAATGTATCAATAATAAGCGTGGCAGTGTCTTTTGTGTCTGTGCACCAATTTGTACCAGATTTCAGTATAGCGTTTATTGATTGGTATTTCTTTTTGCTCAGTATGTGATTTATTCTATCCCAAATATTTTCTTTCGTTTGCCCTTCGCAGAAAGTCTTCCAGCTAGTTATTTTTGCCTCTTCTATAGTTTGGATGTATATTTCCTTTGCAGTGAGGTAGTTTACAAGCAGTGCTGATTTTCTTCTGCCACGAGAATTCGTCATTTGAATTTTGAGCTTTCTGAGTTTTATTCTGGCTTCATGAATTTCCTTACTCCACCATGGTGGTTTTTGTTTCGTATGTTGTTTTGGTTTTCGACAAACTTCCTGGCATCCATCTTGAATACACTTTGTGAGGAACTCAACGACATTATCGATATCCTCAGAATTCATGTTTGAAAATTGAGCTGTGTTAAGGTAGCCTCTGTGAATATTTTCCTTTGTTTTAGCACACAACGTTTTCCAGTCCAATTGGTTGGTGCAAAATTTTCTAGTTGATGTACTTTGAGTTTGGTATTCTGTACAGTCAGTTTTAAGGACAAATTCAATTGCATTATGATCGGATAGTTGTATAAATGATTCATTTACACTCCACCCATTGATTTTTGTAATAAGATTATTTGTGCAAAATGTCAGATCGATAATGCTCTCTGAGACTTTGTTCCATCTTATCGCTCTGAAAGTTGGTGTGGTGCCTTGGTTTAGAACACAAAGATTGTTAGAGGCAATAAAATCAGACATTATTTCTCCTCTAGAGCAATTTTTAGAAGAGCCCCACATCATATGCTTTGAATTAAAATCCCCAGCCAGTATGATTTTCTTTTGTTTAAGAGCTAAAATTTTGATGTTCAATTCATCCAGCAGTCTGTTTAAGTCGCAGTTGGGCGCTGCGTAAATTGATATAATGGCAATATCTAGCTCCGGGATAGCAACACAAATCATGTTATTAGTGAAAATTTCGTAAACAGGGACACATACGATTTTTCGGTCAAATATAAGTATTGCGGCTTTGTTCTTATTGTCAAAATCATATGTTTGGCTTTGGTATATTTTAACGTTTGTGATGTCCTTAATGTGGCCTGTGTTTCCAGTATACGGTTCCTGTATTATGCCTACATCGACAGAGTTTGCTTGGCATTCCCTTATTAATTCTTCAGTTGCTGCTCTGCTTCTTTGAAGGTTGCACTGAATTGATTTTATTTGGCTGCCTTTAACATTGGTAGTCTACCCTATCACGGGCTCTCTTATCCATAATGGACCTTAATGGACATAAATTACTAGTTGCAAAGTGACCCGAATCACTATTTTTCCTGGAGACACAATTGAGACATTTGGGTTCAGTATTGTCTCTGTTCACACAGTCTTTTGTTGAGTGTTCAAGGGTACAATAGGCGCACTTTTCTTCGCCCTTGCAATATTTTGCAATGTGACCATACGTTAGACACTTGTAGCACTGAGTAAGTGGACTTTCATCAGAAACAACTACTCTTTGGTAACCAATGTTTACCTTCTCAGCATCAGTGAGTACTCGCCATGTTTGTGGGCTCGTTTCACATACCACGTTTGCTAAGAGGCCATTTCGGTTCCTTTTTTTATATTTAATACAAAGGTCACCTTTTTTTATATTAAGATAACCATTTTGGTTATGGATGGACTCGTTGATGTCTTCTTCAGTGATCCCTTTAATGAGACCCTTGAAGACAACGAGCGGCTTCTTCTTGGTGCCTTCATTCACCGATAAGGTTTTCGTTTTGTCCTTTATTTCAATTTTCATTTTTTCCCGGTCTTTTGGTGAGGCACAATTAATAAGAACTTGCTGGTTGCTTATTTTTCTTACACCAACTATACCAATTCCAGACGTACGAACGTTGATGTGTCTTTTTACGAGCCCTTCCACTTCCTCACTTTTTTTGGAAGCATCGTTCGATTTCACAATCAAAGCGTAGCTGACGTTTTTGGTCACATTGGGACCTATCGGTACGTCCTTGTTACTGCCGAGTCTTTCCATAAATTTCTCCAAGGTTTTTCCGGTTTCTTCGGATTTATTTGCTTGCGTTTTTAACAGCAAAAGAGCTTCATCAAGTTTTCTACTCATATCTGGGGACTCCATAACGTTTTTCCCGGATGGCGATAAACATTGAATAATTTGGAGAAGCTCTTTTGTGGCAGCAGATATAGTTTCTTTTATATCTCGGCGAATATTGCCACCGGAGCTCAAAGCCGTGTTAATACTGCTTCCAAGCGCACGAGCCTTTTTATTCAGATCGTTAGATGATAAAGGATCATCGATCGACAGCGATGCATCCACATTCTGCTCATCAACTTTAGCTGACAAAGTTGGTGTACCTGAATTAGGAGACGAATCTCTTGTATTAGGAGCTGAGCGATTAATGCCGCTAGGAATTTTAACTCCGAGGCTCGGTCTAGGCAATTTCTTCTTATCAGACATAGTAATGACACGTAGCAGAAGGTGGTGTAAGCGCGAAACCCAATGGCAAGGAAAATACTGCAAAATGAATAAACGCGTGGGCAAGCGGGAAAACGCAAACACCGGAAAAACTACTGCAGAAACAAAGGTGTGATTTTCCGAGTTTTCCCGGTATTTTCCCGAGCTTTTCCGGAAAAGTAGAAGTCTTTAAAGTTTTCCAAATTTTCACTTTTTTTAAATTTTCACTTCACGAAATTTTTCCGGTGAGAATATTTTTTTTTAAGACGAACAAATTGAAGCTAAAACAAAAACAACCAATACACAGCGAACGACAGGAGACGTCTGAACTGGACAGAGGACACAAACGGACTGGCGGGTTAGGTTAGGTTAGGTTAGGTTAGGTTAGGTTAGGTTAGGTTAGGTTAGGTTAGGTTAGGTTAGGTTAGGTTAGGTTAACCCGATGGATGACGCACGCAGGCCTCGAACTCGCCCGGGAGAAGACGGAAGCGGTGTTTTTCACGCGGAAACGTGGAATTGCGCCGCCAAAGTTGTGTGTCGGGGATTTCGAGGTGCCCTACAGGAGGACGCTGAGATATCTTGGCGTTCACCTTGATGGCAAACTACGCTTTACCGAGCACGTTCGCCAAGCGTCGAGCAAAGCAGCCGCTGTCGGCGAACAACTCGCCAGATTGATGCCGAACATCGGGGGACCAAAGTCCACCCGAAGAAAGCTTCTCAGTGAGGTGGTTCACTCTACCCTATTGTATGGCGCGCCTATATGGGCGGACGCAATGAGGGTGGAGAGGACCAGGCTCATGATGGCCAGAGTGCAGCGTCGGATGGCACTGAGGGTATCTATGGGTTACCGCACGGTGTCTGAAGACGCGGCACTCATCGTGGCGGGAATAGTCCCCGTGGACCTACTGGCCGCCGAAAGGCAGGCCACGTATGCGGGCATGGAGAAGGAAACCGCACGGGCTACGACGATGACTCGCTGGCAGGAACGGTGGGATTCAGCGGCGAAAGGAAGGTGGACGCGGAGGCTGATATGCGACCCGGGTGTTTGGATGGAAAGGGAGCACGGATGCCTCAGCTTCCACTTGACTCAGCTACTGACGGGGCATGGATGTTTTGGAGCCTTTCTGAAAAGAATAGGCAAGGAAGAAACAGCCATGTGCCACCACTGCAACTCTAGTGAGGACACGGCGGAGCACACAGCATTTGAGTGCACCTCCTGGGACCAACTCAGGAGGGAGCTAAAAGAATCTCTTGGAGGGACCCGTGTCTCCCCGGAAGAGATGGTTCCCTCCATGCTCCAAAACGCGTCCTCTTGGTCTAGCTGGGAGAAGTTCGCGAGATCGGTAATGCTCGCGAAAGAGGAGGCCGAGCGGGAAAGAAGGCGCCTCCGCCCACGCCCGTTTGAAGTGGGCGCAGGTGGACCTACACTGCCCGGTGACACAGGTGAGATGCCTTAAGCTGTGTATGGTTAGGCTAGGACAGTGATTGGATAGTTAGGTGCTGTACCAGTTAGGAGCACCTGTCACTGACCGGGCTGGGCGGGCCATAGCGCCCGCGACAAATGAGGCGAGGTAAAACCTCGCAGACCGGCAACCCAGCGAAGAATATTCACTCGTGAGATCCGCTGGGTGTATATGCTACTGCGAGAGGGAGGAGTTTTTTAGCCAGTAAAAATCTGGCACTACCTGACAGTACGGGCTGTCAGGTGTCTATGAAGATTTTCTCCTCCTTCGCAAAAAAAAAAAAAAAAAAAAAAAAAGGTTAGGTTAGGTTAGGTTAGGTTAGGTTAGGTTAGGTTAGGTTAGGTTAGGTTAGGTTAGGTTAGGTTAGGTTAGGTTAGGTTAGGTTAGGTTAGGTTAGGTTAGGTTAGGTTAGGTTAGGTTAGGTTAGGTTAGGTTAGGTTAGGTTAGGTTAGGTTAGGTTAGGTTAGGTTAGGTTAGGTTAGGTTAGGTTAGGTTAGGTTAGGTTAGGTTAGGTTAGGTTAGGTTAGGTTAGGTTAGGTTAGGTTAGGTTAGGTTAGGTTAGGTTAGGTTAGGTTAGGTTAGGTTAGGTTAGGTTAGGTTAGGTTAGGTTAGGTTAGGTTAGGTTAGGTTAGGTTAGGTTAGGTTAGGTTAGGTTAGGTTAGGTTAGGTTAGGTTAGGTTAGGTTAGGTTAGGTTAGGTTAGGTTAGGTTAGGTTAGGTTAGGTTAGGTTAGGTTAGGTTAGGTTAGGTTAGGTTAGGTTAGGTTAGGTTTTTTTTTTTTTTTTTTAAAGGTTTTTTATTAATTCTTTCATTTTTCATCACCCTGCTTACATATACAAGGTTTTGATACAAAATACAGAGTTTATTACTTATTACTAAACAATTTATTACTTATATTAATGTTTAAAGAAAAAATATAAATTTTTGAGTGCAGTTCCACCTCTTATGTTTTATCTCTTTTTTGTTATATTAGCTTTTTTTAAATTATACTCTATTGTAGAGTTTTTATTAGCTCAATGCCAATGAAGATATATATATATTTATATTATTTTTATGCAAAGTTCTATTTGCAATACGATAAGAATATAATTAATTCATGTTATACACAAAGGGTTAATAAGTATAATAAGGTTTCATGATTTCAAAAATCAGTTTTGTACATACTTGTATCAGAATAAGTTATAGTATAAATGGCATATAAATAGAAATGATTTCATTTTGTAGTTTTTCTAAGTATTTCTAAACAGTTTGCTAAATTTACTTTTAACAATTAGGCATATATTATATTTACAATTTTTAAAAGTGGTTTGACGAATTAATGTCTGTTTAGATTTTAATTGAATTAAACACAATTAAACATATATCTTTCCATAAGCTATTATTGAATTGGTCGGTAAAAAAAAAGAAATTTAAAAAAAAAAAAAATTAAAAAAAAGAAATAAGAATAGTTTATTTCAATCATATCACTTAGGTTAGGTTAGGTTAGGTTAGGTTAGGTTAGGTTAGGTTAGGTTAGGTTAGGTTAGGTTAGGTTGGGTTGGGTTGGGTTGGGTTGGGTTGGGTTGGGTTGGGTTGGGTTGGGTTAGGTTAGGTTAGGTTAGGTTAGGTTAGGTTAGGTTAGGTTAGGTTAGGTTAGGTTAGGTTAGGTTAGGTTAGGTTAGGTTAGGTTAGGTTAGGTTAGGTTAGGTTAGGTTAGGTTAGGTTAGGTTAGGTTAGGTTAGGTTAGGTTAGGTTAGGTTAGGTTAGGTTAGGTTAGGTTAGGTTAGGTTAGGTTAGGTTAGGTTAGGTTAGGTTAGGTTAGGTTAGGTTAGGTTAGGTTAGGTTAGGTTTTTTTTTTTTTTTTAAAGGTTTTTTATTAATTCTTTCATTTTTCATCACCCTGCTTACATATACAAGGTTTTGATACAAAATACAGAGTTTATTACTTATTACTAAACAATTTATTACTTATGTTAATGTTTAAAGAAAAAATATAAATTTTTGAGTGCAGTTCCACCTCTTATGTTTTATCTCTTTTTTGTTATATTAGCTTTTTTTTAAATTATACTCTATTGTAGAGTTTTTATTAGCTCAATGCCAATGAAGATATATATATATATATATTATTTTTATGCAAAGTTCTATTTGCAATACGATAAGAATATAATTAATTCATGTTATACACAAAGAGTTAATAAGTATAATAAGGTTTCATGATTTCAAAAATCAGTTTTGTACATACTTGTATCAGAATAAGTTATAGTATAAATGGCATATAAATAGAAATGATTTCATTTTGTAGTTTTTCTAAGTATTTCTAAACAGTTTGCTAAATTTACTTTTAAAAATTAGGCATATATTATATTTACAATTTTTAAAAGTGGTTTGACGAATTAATGTCTGTTTAGATTTTAATTGAATTAAACACAATTAAACATATATCTTTCCATAAGCTATTATTGAATTGGTCGGTAAAAAAAAAAGAAATTTAAAAAAAAAAATTTAAAAAAAAAGAAATAAGAATAGTTTATTTCAATCATATCACTTTTTTAATTTTATGTGTTGTTTGAGTCCAATTCATTGATTTTTTTGATTTTCGTGGCTATATTTTTCAAAAAGTTTACATATTCTGGTCTTGCTTCTTTGCATTTGAATATGTCCTCTGGTTGATTAAAATCAATATTTCTCATGTTACACTGGAATTTTTGTTTCATTCTTTCCGCTTCAAAGATGCTGCAGTCGAAAATAAGATGTTTGATGTCTTGTATTGAGGTGTTGTCGCAAGGACAAAGATTTGTATTTATTTTCTTAAATCTACATAAATACTCTCTGAAAGCTCCATGGCCTGTTAACATTTGAGTAAGCTCATAGGATCTTTTGGTTTCGTTTAAAATACTCATGCAGTCTTCTACATTTTTAAAAAATATTTTTGTTATTTTTCCTTTATTTGAGTTTGTATATTTCTTATTCCATTCTATAATTGAAGTCTGTTTTATCAGGTTTTTGACAAAAGACACCGGTATCTCCTCATACGTTGGTTTAGTTTTCATTTTTGTTGCCTTTTTTGCAAGACCATCAACTATCTCATTTTGAACGTGACCTGCATGAGCCTTTATCCAGGTTAAGTGTATTTTATTTCCAGCATTGTTATTCAGCTTTCCAGCATGTTTTATCATATTAACAATTTTATCAACTGACCTTATGTCATTGACGGCTTGTATGCTTGAATAACTGTCGCTGTATATTAAAATTCGTTTGTTAATTAGACGTTTTGAGGTCCAATCTAGCGCTTCTTTAATTGCGAATAGTTCGCTTTGGTAAACTGTGCATTCATTGGCCAGTTTCAATAGTTTTTTGTAGATTTCTGTATTATCTATGTACACCACAAAGGCTGCTCCTACCCGACCTTCAAGCTTGCTCCCATCGGTATATATTTGAACATCATTTTTGTCATTTTGCAGGTAGTTTTGGTCGAAGATTACATCAATGCTGTTCATTGCCGCTGGATGGTCAAGTTTACATACATTAAGTGAGGTTTGGATAGTCCTATCCGGTGGTATTTCATCAGTTATTCCATATCTTTTGGTAATGTAGATTTTCTTTCTCTCCGAGATTAAAATTTCCATGGGTATTGTACCAGCCAGAATAAGTGCTGCATTTGTAGAGATTGTACGGTAACCCTTAATAATTTTTATAGCAATGAATCTTTGTAGACTTTCAAATTTATGAATATTTTTCTTTTTGAGAGCGCAATTCCCCCATACGCTTGCCCCATATGTAAATATAGGGGTTAATATGTAGTCATATAAGATTTTTACTATCTCACTTTTGAGTCCCCATGTAGCTTTTGCTGCTCGAGCGATTTGTTTATAGATTCCAAATATTCTGTTTTTAATATAGTCAACGTGAGCATTCCATAGAAGATTGTCGTCTATAATTAAGCCCAAAATCCTACAGTTATTTACTTTGTTGATAGTTATGCTATCCATTTTTAATATAGGAAGACTTATAATTTTTTTCCGAGTAACAATCATATAATTTGATTTTTCTGGTGCAAAAGACAGTTTAGCTACTTGACCCCAAGTATAAACTTCGTGGAGGATTTTATTTGCTTTTTCTTCAACTTTTTTTATTTCGTTATCTGATACTGCCAGTAAGACGTCATCGGCAAATGCATGGTAGTAAACTCCATGTTTTTCCAAAAGGTCAAGTAGTTCGTTTATAATGATATTCCAGAGAGTTGGGCCCAGAACGGATCCCTGAATACAACCTTTGGTATTGTTTTTGGTTTTTGTTATGCCAAAATGTTCAACAACTGTATATCTATCCATTAAGTAATTTTGTATTGTGGAATAAATATTTTTCGGGGTATCATTTTTCCTTAAGTTTTGTAGAATGCCAGGCCACCATGCATGATCGAAAGCTCCTCGTATGTCAAGAGAAATGACAAGAATAATGTTTTTTTTGTCTCTTTCGGCTATTATATAGTCTGTGGCGTCTTTTAATGCGTCTTCTGCGCTTCTTTGGGCCATGAATCCGTACTGTTTTGAGGATATCTTTTTTGATCTGAGTAGGTGCCAATTTAACCTTATACATATTATCTTTTCGAATATCTTTCCTAATACTGGCAAAAGTCCTATTGGACGAAAAGATTTCACTTCGTCGTAATCATCTTTTCCTGGTTTTGGCAAGATAATTGCTTTTGCAATCTTCCAAGTCTTAGGAAAGAATCCAATTTCTAAACATTTGTTGTATAGTGATGAAAAAATTTCTAGGTTGTCACGTATTATTTCGAAGCAAATATCACCCGTCAAACAATCCAAACCAGGAGCTTTCTTATTATTAAGGTGGCTCGATGCAAATAAAACTTCGTCTTTTGTGATTTCTGGGTCGTTTTCTGATAAATAGACGTCTTCCAAGTGTTTTCTTATTTGTTTTTGAATGTTATTCTCATTGGTGCATTGGTCGTCAGGGTAAAATGTTTCAGTGAGAAGTGCGGCAGTTTCGCTTGTATCGGCGCACCATTTTGTGCCAGATTTAAGAATAGCATTAACTGATTTATAGCTTGCTTTACACAGTATATGGTTAATCCGGTCCCACACACTTTCTTTAGTTTGTCCTTCACAAAAAAGCTTCCAACTAGATATTTTTGCTTTATCAATGGTCTGAATGTATTTCTCTTTTTCAACAATATAGTTAGTCATCAACGCAGTTTTCCTCCTACCTCGAGAATTAGTTACCTGAGTTTTAAGCTTCCGAAGTTGAATTTTTGCTTTGTTTATTTCTTTGCTCCACCATGGTGGTTGTTTTCTTTTTGTGTTATGTTTTAACTTTCGACATATATCTTCACATCCATCTCGAATACATTGCACAATAAGATGAACAGAACTTTCAATTTGATCCGTATTCATGATAGAAAAACATTCTGAGTTGAGGTTATTCCTTTTCATATTTTCTTTGGTTTTAGCACATAGTTTTTTCCAGTCCAGATTGTCTGTGCAGTACTTTCGTGTTGACGTATTTTTTCTGTGGCTTTCTGTATTATGTGACTCGAGAACAAATTCTATTGCATTGTGGTCCGATAATTGTATAAACAGTTCATTTACTTTCCATCCGTTGATTTTAGTTAATAGATTGTTTGAGCAAAATGTCAAATCAATAATACTTTCTGACACTTTGTTCCATCTTATTGCACGAAAGGTTGGTGTTGTGCCCTGGTTTAAAACACTGAGATTGTGAGAGGCAATAAAGTCTGAAAGAGTTTCTCCTCGAGAACAGTTTCTAGGTGAGCCCCACATCACGTGTTTGGAATTAAAATCTCCAGCTAAAATGCATTTATTTTGTTTGATATGTGAAATTCTGTTGCTAAGGTCATCAAGCATTCTGTTAATATTACAATTAGGTTCAGCGTACACAGAAATAATGGCAAGATTCAAATCAGGTATAGCAACACAAATCATATTATTCGAGTAGATTGAATTTTCAAGAGAACTCATAATATTTCTGTTAAAAATTAGGATGGCAGCTTTATTCTTATTGTTAAAATCAAAAATGTGGCATTGGTATATTTTGACATTTGCTGTATCTTTAATGTTGCCAGTGTTTCCTGTGTAAGGCTCTTGAATCATAGCCACATCAACAGAATTTGTTTGGCATTCTCTAATAAGTTCTTCTGTAGCTGCTCTGCTCCTTTGGAGATTGCACTGAATAAATTTGAGGCCCTTTTGGCTGCCTTTAACACTGGTAATCGACCCTTTCGCGGGCTCTCTTAGGTTAGGTTAGGTTAGGTTAGGTTAGGTTAGGTTAGGTTAGGTTAGGTTAGGTTAGGTTAGGTTAGGTTAGGTTAGGTTAGGTTAGGTTAGGTTAGGTTAGGTTAGGTTAGGTTAGGTTAGGTTAGGTTAGGTTAGGTTAGGTTAGGTTAGGTTAGGTTAGGTTAGGTTAGGTTAGGTTAGGTTAGGTTAGGTTAGGTTAGGTTAGGTTAGGTTAGGTTAGGTTAGGTTAGGTTAGGTTAGGTTAGGTTAGGTTAGGTTAGGTTAGGTTAGGTTAGGTTAGGTTAGGTTAGGTTAGGTTAGGTTAGGTTAGGTTAGGTTAGGTTAGGTTAGGTTAGGTTAGGTTAGGTTAGGTTAGGTTAGGTTAGGTTAGGTTAGGTTAGGTTAGGTTAGGTTAGGTTAGGTTAGGTTAGGTTAGGTTAGGTTAGGTTAGGTTAGGTTAGGTTAGGTTAGGTTAGGTTAGGTTAGGTTAGGTTAGGTTAGGTTAGGTTAGGTTAGGTTAGGTTAGGTTAGGTTAGGTTAGGTTAGGTTAGGTTAGGTTAGGTTAGGTTAGGTTAGGTTAGGTTAGGTTAGGTTAGGTTAGGTTAGGTTAGGTTAGGTTAGGTTAGGTTAGGTTAGGTTAGGTTAGGTTAGGTTAGGTTAGGTTAGGTTTTTTTTTTTTTTTTTTTTTTTTTTTCTTTGTTGTGTTATTTGATATCCCTTGCTTATAACTATACAAGGTGATATTTTTGGGCTGTTATTTTTGTTAGTGCTTTGTGTATGATTTTATGTGTTTATGTTTTGTGTTGAAGCTGTGACATGGACTATTTGCACTTTCCGACATTCGTCTAGTGCCTATCCATCTTCGTCCCGCCCGCCCACGTTTTACTAAACAATGTCGCGATTCCCAGTCCAGTGTCACGCTTCATGCACAGGCGGTCACCTTGCGGTTTTTGCCAAGTGCGCTCTGCGTACACTAACTTAGTCACCACAACATATCCAGCAACACGTGCGCATGTCGAGACTCGGAATTGGAATCAGCACCGTTGTCAAGGGAACCATGTAAAACCTTGACTGGAAAGGGATTAACATAAATTTATATTTCTATAGCATAATAACAATAAATGTAACGAAAGTTACATAATAATTTGTAACAATAAGTTATTTAACAATAGATACTTAACAAAAGTTACGCACCTACTTCATAACAATATATATGTAGCAAAAGTTACATATCAACTTCAAAACAATAATGTAACAAAAGTTACATTACAGAGTCAGTCAAAGCAACAAGTAACAACAAGTAACAAAATAACAGTGACAACTGTAAAATGGTTAAACTATAGCAATTTAAATATAAAATATAGCTATGTCTATTGTTAGTGCATGCATATCACAGTTGAAAAGTTTTGGGTACCTGCCCCATTACTTGTTCATTGGCCTTATTTTTTCTATTATTAGTTTAGCGTAAGACACGAACTTTTGGGACAATATGCTGTGCTGTAGAACTGTCCGAAAATCTTCAATTGCAATTTTTCTTTTGTTGCACTCTTTTTCCAAATCATACCTTTCTTTCGCAAACATTGGGCAGTGAAGGAGAAGATGTTGGACATTTTGCTCGCTTAGCGTATCGCATGGGCAGGCACTGCTACTCTTCAATTTACATCTGTGAAGATACGAAAGTGTAGCACCGTGACCTGTGAGAATTTGTGTTAATTCAAAGGTGTGTTTGTTTGCTTTGCCAAATTGTTTGCAGTCATTTAAATTTTCAAAGAAATATTTAGTTACTGACCCAGTAGAGCTTGTTTGGTATCGGTTTTCCCATTCTTCGAGAGACTTTTCTCTTAGTTCCCTTTTTGCGTAGCTTAGTGGAAACTTTGTGTATAGCTTTACAGTTTTTACGTGTAAGGCTGCATCTTTCGCTAACTCGTCAGCTCTATCATTTCCAGAGAGACCGTTATGACCACGTATCCACAAGAATTTGCATTCAATGCCTCTTTTCTCGAGATTTCTCGAAGATTCTTGTATGCAGAATACCATGGGATTGTTAGGCGATCCATCATCTAGCGCCTGAATAGAGCTTTTTGAATCTGACAATAAGTTGACAGTCTTCCAGTTTTTCTTTTTGCTAGTGACCCATTCTAGTGCCTTCACAATTGCGAAGAGTTCGGCTTGGAATACCGTGCAGTAGTCTGCCATGGGAAGCTTCTTACTGTACAACTCTCCGGAATTGTCAAATGCGGCGAAGGCAGCGCCCACTTTCCCTCCAGTTTTACTGCCGTCCGTGTAGATGTCTATTTCATCCTCTGGAAATTCAAGTCTGGCGTACGTTTCTGGATGCCCAGTAGATAAGCCCACTTGTTTGCTTGGATGTGGAAGATCTGTATAGGCGATCCTTCCTTGATACAATATGTCGTTTGGAGCATTTATGATAGTATGGTTCAATTTTGTGTAATAGATATCGCTAATCTCTTTAAT
Source organism: Micrasema longulum (assembly GCF_059751315.1). Classification (NCBI taxonomy): domain Eukaryota; kingdom Metazoa; phylum Arthropoda; class Insecta; order Trichoptera; family Brachycentridae; genus Micrasema; species Micrasema longulum. The sequence continues at coordinate 642,938 of NW_028277933.1, forward strand.
TCTAATATCCAATGGCATGAGTCCTGCAATTGCCTGGACCGAGGTGAGGGATGTAGTTCTATATGCTTTGCTTATTCTTATTCCCATTGACCGTTGAATTCTATTTAGTTTTGTCTGGATATTTTTCCTCTTTGCTGCTTCTGACCATACCGCGGCAGCATAAGTAATAGTGGGTTCTACTACCCCGCTATAAATCGTTCTTACTATTTCTGGGCTGAGTCCCCATGTCGGTTTGGCCATGAATGTTAGGCGATTTGCTATTTTCGCTGCTTTTTTTGTTATTGAGTCAACGTGTTTACTCCAATTTAGATTTTCGTCCAGAACTACACCAAGGATTTTACAATCTTTGACAAAATAAAGCCTTTTTCCTCTCATAAATATATTTGGAGGTTGTGCTTTTCTCTTAGTTATAAATAGAGCATTTGTTTTTTCTTCGGAAAATTTTAATTTTACTTTGTCTCCCCAAGAAGTGACTAAGGAGAGAGTTTCGTTTGTTATTTGTTCCAATAAGTTCGTATCTTTGTGCTTTATTAAAACTAGGACATCATCTGCAAATGCTTGTAAATGAACATTGCAGTGATAACTTAACTGTAAAAGTTCGTCTAGGACGATATTCCAAAGCACCGGTCCACAAGCAGATCCCTGTATGCAACCTTTGTTTGAACTTTTATTTGAGTATGCGCCAGCGTATTTAACTTCTACCATCCTGTCGGAGTGGTAGTCTTGGAAGACATTGAATATGTTCTTCGGGCACTCAAGTTTTGTTAATTGATTTAAAATATGGGGCCACCAAGCGTTATCGAAGGCCCCTTTAATATCTAAAGATATAGCACAGACATGGTAACCATTCTTTGTTGCTTCTTTAATGAGAGTGACCGCGTTCACCATAGCGTCTTCGGCACTCTTTTGTTGGGTAAATCCGTATTGATTAGGGCTTAGTTTTTCAAGTTTATTGAATCTCCATGAGATTCTTTTGATTAGAAGTTTTTCTAAGACCTTTCCAAATACGGGTAAAAGACCGATTGGCCTATATGAAGACACGTCTCCGTAATCTTCCTTACCTGGTTTTGGGATTACTTTTACTCTGGCAATTTTCCATAGTGCTGGGAAGCAGCCGAGTCTCAGACTCGCATTAAATATGCTATGAATGGTGTTCGGAATGCATTCGAATGTTTTTTGGCAAATGTCTGCAGTGAAATGATCGCGGCCCGGTGCTTTACTGGAATTTAAACTAAATAGAATATTTCTTATTTCTAATAACGTAAAAGGCATATCATTATCGTCTAGTAGATTTTTTGCTATATTTTGCCTAATTTCGAGTTGCTCGCTTGTTTCACCGTGCGTGGTATCATCCGGAAAGAAATGTTTAAGAAGCTCAGTTGCCGACTCCTGCGCTGAGGTGGTTTGAACGCCGTTGAATTTAAGCGTCTCGGGGGGTCGTGATTGTGAATTTCTTAATATTCTTTGTACCGTAGACCAAACCGTATCTTTATTTTGTCCCGTACAGAAATCCTTCCAGCTTTTAGTCTTAGCTAACGAGATCGCCTCTTTATATTTTTGCTTGATCTCTATGTATGCTGGTAATGTTACAAAATTTCTTCTACCAGCAGCCGAGTTAACCAATTTCCTTTTTAATCTAATGACTTCTTTTTTAAGATCATTTAGTTCTGCAGTCCACCAGGGACATTTTTTGGTTTTTGAGGCTTTAATGTTGGGGATGGATGAGCGACAGGCTTCAGATATTGCATCTGTAATCGTACTTACCTGTCTGTTAAGGACGCTCGGTTCAATATTTTCGTCTATTTTTATTGAATTTAGCTCTTTTTCTGTTAATATTTTCTTTAAGGTTTTTTGAAATGTTTTCCAGTTTGCTTTGCTGGTTTTGTATAGAAACGTCGTAGCGTCATTTACACAAGTATTAGAGTCCGTTTCTAATTTAATATTAAATGTAACTGCATTATGGTCTGAAAGAGCGGCTAGCTGTCGGTCGACTCGCCATTTTTCGACTAGACCAATCATGTTTGTAGAGCATGTTGTGATGTCTATGATGCTTGTTAACAAATCATTTCCTCGAAACGTTTCGAATGTGGGTGTGGTTCCCTCGTTTAATATGTGAAGTTGATTTTGGGACATGAAGTCATTAACTCTATCTCCTCTTTTGTCTGATCTGTCGCTGCCCCACCAGATGCTCTTAGAATTTGCATCTGCCCCGATAAGAATTAGATTTTTGATCTTATCGTTCAACATGGTGCTGATTTTGCTCAGGCAGGAGTCGACGTCTTCGCTTGGAGTAAAATATTGGGAGCCTAATACAAGTGGTTGTAATGTTGTTTTAATTTCAATAAAAACGCTCGTAGTATCACTATATTTATCTAAGAGTATGCAGCTCTGAGATATCTCAGAGTTAAAAATTATAACGGCTGCCTTTACTGGTGAATTTCGGCTGCACTTTTGAAATATTTTGCCACTGAACGTTGATTTATTGATCTTTCCGGTGTTACCAGTATACGGCTCTTGTATGAGTGCTATGTCATACTTTTGTTGTATAGCTTGTTCTATCGATTCCTTCTTTTAATTTAACTTCAGTTGTGTTTCGTCTCTGCATTTGGTGAGTGCTTCTTCTCGCATCTTTGCATGATACTTACAGCATTTTGTATTATTGTTTTGTGTTTCCATTGATTTCTTCCATTAAATTCACTCGTTTCCTCTAAAGTAGTAGTTTTTTCACATCAGTAAATTTAACTTCAGTTTTGTTTTGTTTTGTGTGGCGTCCATTTGTGCGTTCAATCAAGTAAACTCGTTTCCGTCAAATTAGCTTCAGTTTTTTTTGTGACGCTTATTAAAATCTTTCATTCTTTTTAAATAAGTGAGTAAATAAATTCAGTAAAGTAGATTAAATTCCATTTTTATATTATAAATTCGAAAAGGTACCGGCGGCGGGCCATCTTTGTTTTGTCAGTGCCACCTGTAATTTTTTCTTTCCGGAAATAGAAGCTTCCCGAAGAAGCGTCTTTTCATATTCGTTATATCGATTCCTTCTTTTAATTTAACTTCAGTTGTGTTTCGTCTCTGCATTTGGTGAGTGCTTCTTCTCGCATCTTTGCATGATACTTACAGCATTTTGTATTATTGTTTTGTGTTTCCATTGATTTCTTCCATTAAATTCACTCGTTTCCTCTAAAGTAGTAGTTTTTTCACATCAGTAAATTTAACTTCAGTTTTGTTTTGTTTTGTGTGGCGTCCATTTGTGCGTTCAATCAAGTAAACTCGTTTCCGTCAAATTAGCTTCAGTTTTTTTGTGACGCTTATTAAAATCTTTCATTCTTTTTAAATAAGTGAGTAAATAAATTCAGTAAAGTAGATTAAATTCCATTTTTATATTATAAATTCGAAAAGGTACCGGCGGCGGGCCATCTTTGTTTTGTCAGTGCCACCTGTAATTTTTTCTTTCCGGAAATAGAAGCTTCCCGAAGAAGCGTCTTTTCATATTCGTTATATCGATTCCTTCTTTTAATTTAACTTCAGTTGTGTTTCGTCTCTGCATTTGGTGAGTGCTTCTTCTCGCATCTTTGCATGATACTTACAGCATTTTGTATTATTGTTTTGTGTTTCCATTGATTTCTTCCATTAAATTCACTCGTTTCCTCTAAAGTAGTAGTTTTTTCACATCAGTAAATTTAACTTCAGTTTTGTTTTGTTTTGTGTGGCGTCCATTTGTGCGTTCAATCAAGTAAACTCGTTTCCGTCAAATTAGCTTCAGTTTTTTTGTGACGCTTATTAAAATCTTTCATTCTTTTTAAATAAGTGAGTAAATAAATTCAGTAAAGTAGATTAAATTCCATTTTTATATTATAAATTCGAAAAGGTACCGGCGGCGGGCCATCTTTGTTTTGTCAGTGCCACCTGTAATTTTTTCTTTCCGGAAATAGAAGCTTCCCGAAGAAGCGTCTTTTCATATTCGTTATATCGATTCCTTCTTTTAATTTAACTTCAGTTGTGTTTCGTCTCTGCATTTGGTGAGTGCTTCTTCTCGCATCTTTGCATGATACTTACAGCATTTTGTATTATTGTTTTGTGTTTCCATTGATTTCTTCCATTAAATTCACTCGTTTCCTCTAAAGTAGTAGTTTTTTCACATCAGTAAATTTAACTTCAGTTTTGTTTTGTTTTGTGTGGCGTCCATTTGTGCGTTCAATCAAGTAAACTCGTTTCCGTCAAATTAGCTTCAGTTTTTTTGTGACGCTTATTAAAATCTTTCATTCTTTTTAAATAAGTGAGTAAATAAATTCAGTAAAGTAGATTAAATTCCATTTTTATATTATAAATTCGAAAAGGTACCGGCGGCGGGCCATCTTTGTTTTGTCAGTGCCACCTGTAATTTTTTCTTTCCGGAAATAGAAGCTTCCCGAAGAAGCGTCTTTTCATATTCGTTATATCGATTCCTTCTTTTAATTTAACTTCAGTTGTGTTTCGTCTCTGCATTTGGTGAGTGCTTCTTCTCGCATCTTTGCATGATACTTACAGCATTTTGTATTATTGTTTTGTGTTTCCATTGATTTCTTCCATTAAATTCACTCGTTTCCTCTAAAGTAGTAGTTTTTTCACATCAGTAAATTTAACTTCAGTTTTGTTTTGTTTTGTGTGGCGTCCATTTGTGCGTTCAATCAAGTAAACTCGTTTCCGTCAAATTAGCTTCAGTTTTTTTGTGACGCTTATTAAAATCTTTCATTCTTTTTAAATAAGTGAGTAAATAAATTCAGTAAAGTAGATTAAATTCCATTTTTATATTATAAATTCGAAAAGGTACCGGCGGCGGGCCATCTTTGTTTTGTCAGTGCCACCTGTAATTTTTTCTTTCCGGAAATAGAAGCTTCCCGAAGAAGCGTCTTTTCATATTCGTTATATCGATTCCTTCTTTTAATTTAACTTCAGTTGTGTTTCGTCTCTGCATTTGGTGAGTGCTTCTTCTCGCATCTTTGCATGATACTTACAGCATTTTGTATTATTGTTTTGTGTTTCCATTGATTTCTTCCATTAAATTCACTCGTTTCCTCTAAAGTAGTAGTTTTTTCACATCAGTAAATTTAACTTCAGTTTTGTTTTGTTTTGTGTGGCGTCCATTTGTGCGTTCAATCAAGTAAACTCGTTTCCGTCAAATTAGCTTCAGTTTTTTTGTGACGCTTATTAAAATCTTTCATTCTTTTTAAATAAGTGAGTAAATAAATTCAGTAAAGTAGATTAAATTCCATTTTTATATTATAAATTCGAAAAGGTACCGGCGGCGGGCCATCTTTGTTTTGTCAGTGCCACCTGTAATTTTTTCTTTCCGGAAATAGAAGCTTCCCGAAGAAGCGTCTTTTCATATTCGTTATATCGATTCCTTCTTTTAATTTAACTTCAGTTGTGTTTCGTCTCTGCATTTGGTGAGTGCTTCTTCTCGCATCTTTGCATGATACTTACAGCATTTTGTATTATTGTTTTGTGTTTCCATTGATTTCTTCCATTAAATTCACTCGTTTCCTCTAAAGTAGTAGTTTTTTCACATCAGTAAATTTAACTTCAGTTTTGTTTTGTTTTGTGTGGCGTCCATTTGTGCGTTCAATCAAGTAAACTCGTTTCCGTCAAATTAGCTTCAGTTTTTTTGTGACGCTTATTAAAATCTTTCATTCTTTTTAAATAAGTGAGTAAATAAATTCAGTAAAGTAGATTAAATTCCATTTTTATATTATAAATTCGAAAAGGTACCGGCGGCGGGCCATCTTTGTTTTGTCAGTGCCACCTGTAATTTTTTCTTTCCGGAAATAGAAGCTTCCCGAAGAAGCGTCTTTTCATATTCGTTATATCGATTCCTTCTTTTAATTTAACTTCAGTTGTGTTTCGTCTCTGCATTTGGTGAGTGCTTCTTCTCGCATCTTTGCATGATACTTACAGCATTTTGTATTATTGTTTTGTGTTTCCATTGATTTCTTCCATTAAATTCACTCGTTTCCTCTAAAGTAGTAGTTTTTTCACATCAGTAAATTTAACTTCAGTTTTGTTTTGTTTTGTGTGGCGTCCATTTGTGCGTTCAATCAAGTAAACTCGTTTCCGTCAAATTAGCTTCAGTTTTTTTGTGACGCTTATTAAAATCTTTCATTCTTTTTAAATAAGTGAGTAAATAAATTCAGTAAAGTAGATTAAATTCCATTTTTATATTATAAATTCGAAAAGGTACCGGCGGCGGGCCATCTTTGTTTTGTCAGTGCCACCTGTAATTTTTTCTT